>NC_069782.1:156279375-156579375 GCF_027406575.1 Nycticebus coucang | reverse complement strand
CACCAATATGGTGAGTATTATGATGACTCTAGAACAAAAATTGTTCAAGTATATGAATGTTGCAGGCTATGAAATCAATTTAATAGGTCATGGCCAACATTTAAAAAAATATAGAGATAAGAATCAAAATGTGTTTCATAAAAGTATTGTATTTTCAGAGTTCTGTTTCAACTACATCAGCATGAAAATGCGTCATGTTGTGAAATGTATTTCCTACTCTGGCTGCCCTTAAAATGATAAACGTGGTTCTAGAAACAAACACCATTCTGTGGACATTCCTTTCATGCAGTTTACTCCTTAACTTCACATGGAAGTATCATGCTTATTTATTATTAAATGTCATTTTCAAAGACTATACACAGTTTCAATAAATTAAGGAAAAATATAACACAACACAAAGTTCCTTGAAATTATGGTCACCTGTTCTGATTTGGGCATCTGGAATGCATTACTGTTCCTGTTAGATGTAATTGAGAGGAACAAGAAAATTTAGTGCCAAACAGAGCAGGAAAGTGGACTTTAAAATATTTGGCATTTCTTCAGCTAACACAAGGCACACTGTCCTGTGACTACAATGCCAGGTCATGTGCCTAATAACAGGTTCTAATCCTACCATTGAAGGTGTGTTCTAGGGGAGGAATTACAGTGCACTAGCCTCTGGAAGGGTCCACCACACTGCCAGCCTGCTCTCTGCCTTTCAGCTGGTGGACTGCAGCCATCGCAGGCACCCCTCAGCTGATTGTTCTGGGACCGTCACCTCCTAGGTGTTATTAATATCTTGGTGTCAGATGTCAGATCTTCTCACTCGCTCCTCTTCTAGACTGAAAGCTCCGTGCTTCTTCCAAGGGCAAAGGTGTTGCAGCATCTCAGCCACCAGCACGAGGTCCTGAGAGAGCAAAGGCCTGAGGGGTGAGCAGAGGACCCGGAGCTCTGTGAACTTTCTGCCACGGCCCCTACTCCCAACCTGAGGTCACAGAAGGAGGTGGCCTGGGCACAGCTGCCTTGAGACCCATCTGTCACCTTACTTTCTGACAGTCTTACTCTGGACTACTTAGCAGTCAAGAGGGGTCTCTTGAGTCCCCATGAAATCCTCTCTGCTTGCAGACAGCTTACCAAAGCATCTCATTTTTTTTAATTTATTTTTTTACCCATGCGCGATGTTGAATAGTGCCCCCCACTTATCCACCAGGAAGCTGTGAATGTGACCTTTTTTGGAAAAAGGGTCTTCGCAGGTGTAATCAAGTTAAGATGGGTCATACCAGAAAAGGGTGAGCCCTAAATTCAATACAATCGGCGTCCTTACAAGGAGAGGGGCTTTGGGCACAGAGACACACACCAGACATCATAGCACATAAGGAAGGGGGTGATGAAGCTGCAAGCCAAAGAAAGCCAAGGATCGTGGCAAGCATCAGAAGCCAGGCAGAATCAAGGAAAGGTCCTGAGGAGCCTCAGAGAGCTGGGCCCTGCAACCACTTGGGCTCAGACCTCAGGCCTCCCGAACTGTGAGTGAATAAACTCCGTTGTTTAAAGCACTGGTGTGTGATACTTTATTACGGCAGCTCTTGGAGACTTCCATGGCCACAGACCAACTCTAGATGTAAAAAGGAAGAGTCGGCAAAGCACCCCAGTGAGCGAAGACAGCTCTCACATGAGGGAAGCACAGTGACATGTTTTCTGTGAAAGGGGATGTGGCGAGGGAGGAACAGAGGGCCGTTCTGTGTTTCCTTTAAGCAGGTGGCCAAGCTTGAGTGGGCCACCAATTGCTTTGCTCAATCCACCTGCAATATATAGATAAGTAATGGAATTTCTCCAAGATAATGAACTGGCTGGCTGTTAGTCTTCAGTCTGAGTTTGGATGTTGCATTTACTCTAGGCATGTACATGTGTGTGCACCTATGTATGTGCCTCTATGTGTGTGCCTGTGTGTGTGCCTGAGCCTGTGTGTGCATCTGCGTGTTTGCATATGCGTGTCTATGTGTGTGCCTGAGTCTGTGTCTGTGTGTGGGCACATCCTCTCAGGTAATCACGAGGAGACCAGACACTGCAAGAGGCTTGGGGAGAAATGAGTCATCAAAGGAGAAGGAATAAGCCAGGGAGACTGAAGGGGAACATCACAGTCAGATCGCAGAACCAGATGTAATTCCCCAGCTGTCCGAGTGCTGCATTTTGAGAGCCCATCTGTGCTCACACACTGCTCCCTACTCCATCCCAGTCACCATGGTATATGTGCTTATCAGAGACCTCCTGAAGGCTCAATTCTCTTATGACCAGACAGAAGAAGTCAGAATGGTTGAATGGTACAAAATGGCTACTTACCTGGGGGTTCAGATCCCTGCCCCCTATAAATCCTGCCAGCCCGGCAGACCAGGGAGAAGAAATATTGACCAGCCCAGAGTTCTGGCATTGGGGAAGATCAGCTCACTCAAACCAGCGCAGTGCTGGGAAAAGCAACATGGAATCTCATAGAACAGCCAAGAGACTTCCAGGGCGAAGCCCGATGGGGAATCTGGGGTGCCAGTCCACAGCCAGGGGTGACGGCATCTCATCTGGTCTCCATCCCTGATACGATGCACAGACGGAGAGAGAAGGCGCCGGTGACAGCAGGACAGGAAGCGCCATCCACATGGAGAGCATCTAAGCGGCAATTCCTAAGAGAATACGCCCATTGTCTAAGATCATCTCTTGGAACCAGAAGTCGAGCTTAGAAACTGAACATCTTTGGGGCAAGTGTCTGCCCTAAGCCATTCAGCTATGGGGGACATGGTCATGACTGTTCAGGGGCAAAGGGCCAACTGCTATAGGTAGGCAGCCCTGCCCACAGCCTGCAGAGTCATAGCTGGTGCACGTGAGCAACTAGTGTGAATGCACAACTCAGCCTGCTACGTGAACCTGTCACGATTCTCTGAGCCAGCAGATGCATATACATGAATACAGCCATGTGCATTGAAATATACACACCTCACAGCAATATACACACACTCTACGTAAGTGGGTCGTCACGTACTATGCCCAGCTGCCATCACCAACACACAGCTCAGCACTGTACACAGCTACATTCCCACACTTATGCATGTGTGACTATAGACTACACTCTTACACACACAACACACACACATACACACACTCAGATCTGCAGATACACAGGCGTAGCCCATGCCTAAGACATACACGCTTATGCACAATAACACAAAAGCTTGTACAAAGAAGCATCTGCCCACATGCAGAAGCTGACATGTACAGGCACTCACACACACACAGGCCCACACGGGGCAGGTTGAGACTGCAGGAGGTTTCATTAGTTCATGTATCTTTCGCCTCTCCCCACAGGTGGCTCTGCCTGGAAGACAGTCGGCTGAGAAGGCAGCTTCTGGGCCTTGTGGGCACAGGGAGCCCCAAGTTCAGTATTGATTTTTGCCTTTCATTCTGCATCAGGACGGGCTCATCAGACTGAGCTGGTGCCGTCTGCAGGGGGCCCAGCGCGCAGGAAGCCCACAGCCAGCAGGTTGCTGAGAGGAGCAGGCCTCCCTCCAGCTGGGGCAAGGAAGTCTTTGGATGTGAACCTGAGCCCAGCACCCCGTGTCAGGATCTGGACGAGCGTGAAGCATGAAGATGACTGAGGCAGAGTCCTGCGGCAGTCATGGGCTGTCTCTGGACCCCCACTTCCCAGCCTGCGTCCCCCACCATCTTCCTGCTCACGTGGTTGCATGCACGTCCTTGGGCTGCTCCATCTTCCTGCTCACGTGGTTGCATGCACGTCCTTGGGCTGCTCTCTCACCCCTGCACACTTTCACCTGCAGAAGCGCAGTGGCCCTCAGAGTGCAGGAGGACAGGGCAGCACAGCAGGCCAGCAGTGGGGGAGGACAGGGAAGGCAGCAGAGAGATCCTGGTACCACTGGCCATCTCCCTGCCCCCCAGCTCCCTGTCCCCCGCCGTAAGTCTAAAATGTGGCTTGCACTTCCAAATGGAAGTTTTAAAAGTGAAAATCAAAGCGCTCCAACAGAAAGCACAAATGTTCAATTACGAGATAAATGGAGCATTTAAGAACACATTACGTAACATGATTGGTTAATTGTGCAGGCATTAAATATCCAGAAACGCCAGCGGACCTTTGGCTATGCAATGAGGCGTGGCTGCCTGAGACAAAACAAACTCACAAGGCAACTCAGAGAATCTAGAAAAACAAAGTCCGCCCCTTGTCAACTCTGTCTGCAGGAAGGGAGACAAATCCCCACCCTGCCATGCTGAGAGAAGCACCCTACCCCATTACTGCCCACCTTGGCGTCCTCCTCCCACAAACTCCCTCCCAGACAGGGGTTCAGATGCAGGAGGCCCCAGCAAAAAGGCAGGTGGGCTGCTATGGACAAGGACATGGCTGCACGCAGCTCTGAGTCACACGGCATGGCAGGCCCTCCTTCCTCATTTGCTCCTCAGGCATCTGACAAACATTGATTAGGCATCTGTTGTATATGATGCCAGTTCCGAAAACATCTGGAGGAAAGGCCAGCACTTGCTGTGTCTCAGCCCCTCGGCCTGCTGGCTCCAGGGATTTGCCGAACTGTGGTGTTTAGGTGCAAGCTGCAGGCTCAGGCTGCCTCTGGGCCCCTCCGCTTCTAAAGGAGACTTTGCTTTCTCTGACTGCGGAAAGGATGTTGTACTCGGTGCCCCAAGGGAGTTGGGACCTGGAGCCTGTGGCCTCTCAGAGACCAGCCGCCATAATGGTGATTGATACTGAATATGCACATCAGAAAACCTGTATATATGTGTGTGTGTGTGTGTGTGTGTGTGTGTGTGTGTGTGTGTGTGTGTGTGTGTGTGCGTCTGTGCGCACACACCTCACCACCGCCTCCCTCCTCATCTGGCCAGGATGGAGCAGACTGAGCCTGGTGGGCCATAGTAGAACAGAAGGCTCACGTGCCCCAATTCCAGATCCAGCTGCCTGGGTCCAATCTCAGCTCTCTCACTTTTCCAGCTCGGGGACCTGTGTGAGCCTCGGTTGCACATGTCTGTTTGACAGAGGTCACAGAGAGGACTAAGAGAGGTCATGCCTTCAGCTCTGCGTCTGGCTCACAGAGTGGGCTGTCCTCAACGAGTGTTCCCAATTGCTGACATTACTGCTGCTGAGTTTATCCGTGCCCAAAGCTGTAGTGCTAACAAGAAAGCTGGGCCCTGCCCCAAGGCTGCTGGGTCCAGCGTCCTGCACCGGAAAGGCCATGTCATGGTGGCTAAGACCCCATGGCTCAGCCTCCAGGGCTGAAGCAGGAGGACCTGCCACCATTCAACTGACCCTAAAAAATACCCCACAAGGTCTGGTGAATGTCAGTCGCTGCCTCCCTGGGGCACCTTTACCTGCCTGTCCTGGCCCTTCACCAGCCTGGGCCCTGCTTCCTGCCTGCACCTCCCGGCTACAGCATGGGCCGCCGAGAGGCTTTCCCCGAGAGGCAGCTACTAGCTCACACGTGCCAGGCCCACACGTGCCGGCTGGGGCTTTGAAGACTTCCTGGAAAGAAACAAATGGCTTGGTTTCATCAACAAACATAGATGTTCATTTGAAAGAAATGATTCCCACTTTACACCTTACTGTAATTTTCCAATTAATTGTGATTTAAATATGTTAATGCAGCTAACTAGGTTGAGCATCAGCTTAAAGACTTTCTGAATAATGAAGCAAGCACGCTTGATACACACCAAAGGGAGGAGATTTTCCACGGAACACAGCAGACTGGAGACAGAGAAGTCGTCCTGAGACGGGGCGGGAACCAGCAGGGCGTCCAGGACCACACTGACGCCCAGGAAGGGTCTAAGGGGCAGGCATACCCCAGGGTCAGGCCTTGGACCTCAGCTGGGCCCCTTCCATTCCCTCTGCTAAGTCTTCTCTGCAGACAGCACCCTCTGTTCCCTTTATGATGCATCAGAGAAGCCCTGGGAGGGCCTTGACCCCCAAACATCCCCCTTAGTAGCCTGATGCAGTGGCCAAATTTATCCACATTCCTGTTTTAACTCACCTTACTTCTGCCTCTAACTGCCCTGACCCCTGGAGGGACACTGACTCTGCCAAGCCAAGAAGAGGGTGTTCCTTCTTCTCTGCATGGAGCCCAGCATCAGCAGGAAAATAGGGAAGTTGGGTCATCATGGGCCCAGGCTGACCTGAGCCTCTGGGGGCCTGAACTCACTCTTCCCTCCCCATGGGGGTGTCCAGAGCCCCTCCTGGAGGAGAAGCCCAGACATAGCCCAGCTGCTGTCCCTGCCAGGGCATCCTCTGCAGCAGCCTCTAGTCCCTGGGGCCATGTCAGAACAATGGAGACGGAGTCAAACCCTGGCCTGCCCTCCCTGGATTTCCCTCAGTGAGGCCCACACCCCCTGGCCTCTCCTGCCTGTCTCTATCACAGGGAGGATAAAAATGTGGCCTCGAGGGCTGCTGTAAAGATTAAACAGGGTCAGTACATGAATGCACACTGAGCCTGCAAAGGCAGAGGACACTGACCTACAGCCCAGAGAGAGGGACAGGTGGACATCTCTGCACACATCAGAGAGCTCCCGCCGGGTTGGCAGGTAGACCAGGCAGCTCCATGCCATGGTCTCCTAAACCTGGCTATGAGTCTTCAGCGAGCTGCTTCCAGGCCTCTGACATCCCTGCCTTGCATGGCTCTTGAAATCACCTTACATTTGGTGACTCAGACGGCTGTAACAGAGCTCACAGTTCTGGAGGCTGGAAGTCCATGATCAAGGTGTCTCTGGCTCTGGGTTTATTTCCTACTCAGTCCTCTGTCCTCAACTTGCAGACAGCCGTCTCCTGCTCTTCACGTGGTCAGCTCTGTGTCTACACAGGTCTGGTATCTTTCCTTCTCTGTGCCCTAATTTCTTCTTTTTATAAGGATATATGGCATAAAGGCCCACCCTAATGACACGGTTTTAAGGGTCCTATCTCCAAATATAGTCACATTCTGAGGCACAAGGGTTAATGCATCAGTATGAATTTGGGAAGCACAATTCAATGCGTAACAGATGTAGTACTGTCCTCCAGACCAAATCTACTTTTTTTATTCATTAATTCGTCCAACCTACACCTCTGGGGTGCATGCACTGTACCAGAGACCACAATGGGGATCAGATACAACAGTGACTAAAACAGAAAAGGTCCTTTCCTGATGGAGCTTGTTTCAATTGTGGGGGGAGATAATAAGTAAATAAACAATGCACACACTGGACATGTCAGCTGGTATAGGGCCTTGGACACCCCGCCTCCCTGTGAAGGGACAGGGAGCCCCACCTTCCTGCAGAGTGGTGCAGACAGGTGCTCCGGCAGGGTCTCCAGATGCAGCTGGCACTTGGGCAGCAGATGGAGCTGGCCAGACCTACCACTTGGAAGCCTAGTTCTGCCTGGTGCTGACAATTCTATAATGATGCTCTCCTGTTATCAGGCATTAATGGTTCATTTATCTGAATTTTATCTTCCAGTTATAAATTGGAGAGTTACTTTAGACTTCGCCAGTCACTGTGGATTTACGAAGGCAACTATGATAAATGTGCAGATTAACAGGGGAAATTTACTTACTTGGTCATTACATTCAGTGCTTGGCAGTCTTTTAGTGGCCTAATTAAGTAAGGGGAGTAGGAAGAGTTCTGTTTGTCAATACAGAAGAAAGCATTTAGCCTCAATACACAGGAGGCAGATACGGAGCCATGGCGGCAGAGAGGCAACCGCGGTTCTAACAAAAGAGCCGCAGAAACTCTCTAACACTTCCCAGAGATGGGTCTAGGTCCCCTCTGTGCTGGGGGTGGAGGTAATGAATCAGAGATGTGGAGATACTGGCACAAACCCATACTGAGGCAGGGCTTCTGCCTCTCTGTAACTCGCCCATGCCAGGAAACCTTGATGTGGCCTTGAAGGCCAGGTGAGGTCATTCATTTCATCCCGTGACCCTTGAGATCCAGCCCTTGCCTCCTGCCCCTTCACTTTATATAGCAAAGGAAAGGGGCCGCTGGCCAGGGGCCACCTACTCAGGACTACTGAATCAGTAACCTTTGGCAGGACAGAGGTAGCACGGAATTATCATTTCCGTTTTAAAGAGGAGAAAAAGGCAGAGGCTTAGGAAGCCCAGGAGATTCATCTGAAGTCACACAGCCAACGCACGGTAAGAGGGGCTTGCAGGCCAGTTTGGGCCTCCCCCTTGGTGGCCTCATCACACACTGGAGCACTGAGGCTGGTTCCTCATGTGGCTGGAAGCGAGAGCCAATCCCCTTTGAGCCCTAAGTACCCTAGGTCTGCTGTCCCCAGAGGCTGCCATGAGGAGGGGTTGGGGTCCACTCTGAGTGTAAAGCTGACCTCATTCAGGCTTCAGTTTATGTCCTCGCCTGACACCCCCGGGACCTCGGTGGCCCCTGCAGCCTCAGCACAGAGCAGAGCCCAGTGGCTGCTGAGGCGGTCACTGCCTCATTGCATCATGAGCTATTGAGTGAGGTCAGTCTCTAGGTCATTCCCACTACCTAACATTTCATGTTTTTTATCCTGTCACTTGATCCAGACAAAAGGCTCCTTACACACCAAATGCCATCCCTTTTATGGGTGGCTTAGTAAGCCATCTTGAAACAAACTGACGGTGGGGGCTGGTTAGCATGGTCGGGCGAGTGGACTCCACCAGGGACAGCTGGGCCACCAGAGTTTCCCTGGGAACTCTGATCCTCCAACTCCCCAGCTGAGTTGAATGTCTCTGATAGACACCTTGAGGCCTCAAAAGAGGTGGCCCCAGGTGACCCCCTGACATGTCACACGTGCTGTGCTTTGGGACAACTTAAACACTTAGTCTGCTGCAGAGCAGTGGAACTTTCACTCATCCAAGTCTCTCATTTCATGTTTCGATTCCTCACACGTCTTCGTCATGTGCCCACCTGCTCTGAGACTGACCTCCCCATCCTTGGATTTCCTCCGTGGCTTGTGTATAATGAGATGTGGAGCATCTCATCAGATCCTGACCTCCGTTCAGGCCTCTCCCCGCAGAGTCCGGGGTCTCCTTTGCCTCCAGAATTTACTCCTGCCCTTCCCTGCAGACCCCTGACGGGGGCTTCTCACAGGGCGCCCCTCACATGCCCCGTCCATGACACTCTGCACTGGTGAATGAAGGCCAATGATTTGGTGAAATGACGCCCACACCCCACAACTCACCTGCCTGAGGCCTTTCCTTCCACATTGTCCCAGAAAGAATCAAAAAGCTCCAGGGGTCTCCAGGAAGCCACGGTCACATGCTCTACAGGCTCCTGAAGAGGCCTCAACTTACAAAAACAACCGATTCTGTTACTCATCTTCCTCTTTCTCCACAGAACAGGAGGCACATGGGCTGAGGTCCCAGGGTCCCCTCTACAAATGTGTTTGGATGTTTCTCACTTAGGTCAACATTGACAGTCATTGGAAGTGGCACATTTAAACACAAAAAGCAGGGGCATTAACAGATCCAGCCGCTCGGGGCCCTGCACCCTTTGCACAAAAAGCCCTTAAATAAACGTAACATGCCTAAATTGTGTAAATGCCAGGGTTCTCGAAGTCACTGGCCCCCGCGTGCCTTTGATGGGCCTTTTTCTGGCATATGTGTCTGTCCACAGAGGACGTGGGTGGCCAGGGAGGGGGTGGGTGTCCTGGCACTTACACGGCCTCAATCCCAAGGAAGCCAGGAGCAAGGGAGGAGCGAGCCTGAATGGCACTTATGTGGCTCACATCTGCTAAAAGGCTGCACTCGCACACTCAGCCCTGTATCTGCCTGGGGGCTACGTCAGCTGTGGCCACCGCACATCTCGGGTGTCTTTCCCCAAGAAGCTACTTCGTCACCTTGAAGCCCCCTCTGTGTGTGTGCCCCACACCCAGCAGCCCACTGTTGTTTCTGTCATTCCAAAGCTCTTCTGCAAGGGCCGTCTCATTGTCACCTTTGACGCACACCTGTGGGGAGGTTGAGCAGCGACTGTTGTTGGAGAGACTGAGGTGCAGGGCAGTTGCCTGGTTGACCAGACCTCCTAGGGCAGGGAATCCCCTCAGGATAGCATGCTCACCCATCCCCATCTGCATAGGTGCCCACATGACCAATCCCTTTGCCAAGGATGCCAGAGTGACGTCATCGCCAGGACCCATGACCGCTTCTCATGCATGCTGCCCAGGCTGCTATGGAAGGCCCCACTTTACTGGACCCCTCAGCAGGGCCAGGGTCTGGGAAGTCCAGCATCATTCCTCAGAGGACAAGTGCACGTCTGGAAGATGCTGGCCTATGGAGTCATCGGGCTCTCCGCGTACACTTGTGCCTCCCTGGAGTGCTGGGTCCCCGCGGTGTTCCTTCCAGGCCCAGCCGGTGGGAGAATGGGCCTGCAGAGTGAGGCTTGATGGAGTAAGATGGGTTAATGGCCATTTTCAAGAAAGAGCTTCTAGTCTTGGTTTTGCAACCATCATCCCAAAGCCAAGAGTGACATCAGTGACTCAGAAGCCTGGGAACTTCCACAGGTAAAATGCCGTTCATTATTACAGGATCGGGTAAGCCACCTGGGCATAAAGCAAACTTCATGGGGTGTCCCCGGCCTTGGGAATATGATGATCCCCGGGTGGGTAGGAGAAGCTGCAGCCATCCTCCGAGGTCTCTGGAAACCAGAACACAAGTCTCTCCCTTCTCCCTGCCATCCCCTGCTCCCAGGCACCTCACCTGTCTACCTCCCTCTAGAAGCCTGGCACTGGTATTTCAGAGGCCCAACCCAGGGCTCTGGAGAGGACAACCAGGGCAGCAGGGCCACCATGAGAGCTTGTGTCACCACTCAACTATGGCTCTAGACCCGGGAAATATGGAGCCTTCAGAGTCTGCCCTGGGTACAGTAGCATCATCCCCCTCAAATCCTTCCATTTGGATTATGGTTGTGACTGAATTTAAACACAAGGAACTTTCGCATGTAATTGGGTTCAGATGAGACCACACTGGAGCAGGGTGAGTCCCACATCCACTATGACTAGTCCTTATCTGAAGAGAGAAACTGGACCCAGAGACATGAGCTTACAGGGAGAAGCCACAGTCTGAGGAAGGAGGCAGAGCTGGGAGCAGGGTCCAGGAGCCAGAGAACACAGAGAATTGCTTGCAGTCCCCAGAATCTGAGAGGAAAAGGAAGGTTCTCCTGCCAAGCTCCGAGACGGAACCAACCGTGCTTGACACCTTGATTTAGGACCTTTATTCTCCAGAAACACAAGGGAAGAACTTTCTGTTGTTTCAAGCCCATAGTTTGTGATAGTTTGTTATGGCAGACATAGGAAACTACCCCAGGGGGCCTTGGCACTGCCCCTACCAGACCCTGAGACAAGGGCACTGTGCAGGAAATCATTATGGAGAGTTCTTTGCATGGGTGTGCATGTGTGCAAGTGTGCACACATGTATGCATGCGTATGTTTGCATGTGTGTGCGTGTGAGTGCCTGTACAGACCACAGGGATCACATAAAGGACCCCAAAGGACAGGAGGCCAGGCACACATCTCTTTCATCCACATCAAACCATCCCTGTCTTGCCCTGATGGGGAGGGCAGGCAAGGTCATAGAGACAGGTACCCACTGTCTGGAGTAGCTCTATCTCACGCATTTGACATCAGGAGCTTGACTGGAGACCTGTCCTCCAGATGGATCCGTGGAGGTTTGGTTCCCTCGACTATCTGCTGCTGGCACACCGGCGTCAACACGGGTAAGGGAGCTGTAGCCAGGTTTCCGGGGATGAATGTCACTCATAGTTATTTTGCAGAGATAAGGTGGGCTGTCCTGAACCAGTGGCCCTGATTAGCATAATGGTCTTTATCCAGAGGAGAGAGGGAAGGGGCAGGAGAGAATAGAAGCCTCTTTGCTCCTGGTGCCATCTGTTGCAGGGTCTTGGCCACTACTCCAAGGAAGCTAGGTGCTCCAGAAACCAGGAGAGAGACTTCGACTCTGGAAGGGGAAGTTGCTGTGAGAGCACTCTCCTCCTGCTACCATCTCCTAGGTAGTGAGTTCCCAGCCACTTGCGTGGAAGCTGCCAGGATCTGAAGCTGTCTTCAGGTTCTGGGCAAGCCAAGATCTCCTGGGCATGACCACTCTACTCCTTAGGAAGCTATTTTAGACAGTGACCACAAGGCCACCTTGCCAGCTACAAACCGTGCTTGAAGGGTGCCTTATCCAGCTAAGCACTCAGCTCAAGGGTAAACCAGTTGACAGAGCTCTCCTCCTGTTAGGGATCAAGCCAGTGCTAGGCAGGGCTCTGCTCAGTCCTGGCCAGGGGGGCCTGAGAACCTGCACATTGGCTCAGATAAGGGAGCTGAGGGGACTTCCATAGAGGGCGGGAATGTGTCTTTCTTTGCCAACCCCATCCTCCTGAGGCCACCAACACTGCCCTACGCCATATTGGTACCTAGGAAGATCCTACAGAGGGACTCACAGTCAGGAGTGTATGCTGGGCAGAGCTCAGGAATGATAAGCACACAGAGCAAGAGAGCCCTTGACCCAAACTTCTGCCAACACCATTTTCAGGATGCCCTAGAGCCAAGGGTAGAGTATGTGAGGTCTCCCTGCCCCACTCCTTCCCTCTAGTTTATCCCACTGAGTGCAGCCAATTCTCCATAGGACTGGCTCAAGCTCAGAGCCCCAGTCATCCCCAGTCATCCAGGGTCTCCGAGAGGGCAGGGGAAAGCCTACAATCCCAGCACCACCCACCAGGGCTCTAAGCATCACCTGATTCCAGGTCACAGCTTTGGGGCCCAGGCTCTCCCATACAGTACCTGGACGCAGGCTCTGCCGTTTACTGAAGTGTGGGTTTCATAAACGTACGATGCTTTTTAAAACCTGGCCTATAAGAGCACAATCAAAAAAGGCACAAAGGCCAAATTAAGGCATGGCTGCCGAAACACAAGGCTTGGCCCTTCCTTGCTGGAGACTGGGGACAACACTACTGCCATCTACTGAGCCTCAGTGCCATGGGGGATAGAAAGTACTTTGAAACGTGATGTCCCCTCCACCATTCTTTCCTGGGCAAACAGAAACCTTAGTGCTCAGCTTCCTTCCAGGACCTGGGGGCCTACACCTGCATTTAGCTCTTTGTGATGTCCTATGACTACTGAGAAGGCCTCATTACTGGGATTTTTCACCCAGAAATCTCTCATGTCCTTTATTCATCTCCCAAGATTGTCAGCACCATGTTTGCTTAAACAGAGATTTAATAAAACGCAGTAGAAAGTGGTCTTTCTTCTGATGACTTTCCTCTGCCCGCTTTTAAATGCCAGAACAATCCTAACTCCCTGAGCAAGCTCTTACCAAAGTCAGGCATGCCTTGGGAATCCTTCTCTTTATTTTCTTTTGGGCCACAGACTCATTCTAGGGACCTGTTATAGACTGAATGTTTGTGTCCCCAAATTCATATGTTGAAGCCTTGATCCCTAATGTGATGGTATTTGGAGATAGGACCATTGGGAGGTAATTAGGGTTATATAAGGTCATGAGAGTGGGGTCCTGATCTAATAGGATTAGTGGCCTTACAGGAAGAGGCACCAGAGCACATGCCTTCAGTCTTGCTTGCTCTCATGAGCTTCTCTCTCTCTCTCTCTGTCCCTCTCTCCCTCTCCCTCTCCCTCTCTCTCTACCTCTCCTAATGCTCAACAAAGAGATCACAGGAGGACACAGTGAGAAGGCCTTGTAATGCACCTACCCTTCCAACACCTTGATCTTAGATATTCTAGCCTCCAGAACTGTGAGAAATAAATCCCTGTTGTTTAAGTCTGTAGCATTTTTTGGTGGCAAAGTAGGCTAACACAGAGCTCTTTCAGGATGTGTCTCACCCAGTAGACTCAATCCACTGTGCTTCATTCCACACATGTCAGGAGTGTTCTCTGCTTCTGAGAGCACTCAGAAATCTGGTCCAGCTTGGAATACTTTGGTGGTTGTGGCACTTATTCAGGTGTCTTTAGCTGTCACAAATCAGAGCTCACCCACAGTGCTCTCTTCTAAGGCCCTCTGTGCTCCCTGGTGGTGCCACTCCATGGGCCAAAGCTCCAAGACACCTGCCTCCTGGCTGCAAGACCCTGCACATGGAGGCATCTTGGGCCCTCGGGCACTGCCAGCCAGCCTGTTCCCTTCTAGCTGCAGCAGCAGCCGTGTGGAGGTGGGACATGTGCTCCTTGGAGAGGGCAGAACACATCAACGCATGCAGCAGGCACACCGTGCCCCTGGCACGAGCTGACGTAGCAGCTGCAGCTCCAACAACTGTCATCTGACATCCTGACACACTGGGAGCCAGGAGGTCCGGGCATCCCTCTGCTCTCTTCCACCACACCCGGACCCAGGGGCCCAGCCTATAGGCAAACAGGTATACAACAGCCTGTTGCAGGCCTTCTGAGAAGACTATGGGCTCCAGAGAGCTTAGAGCTTTGGCTTAGAAAGTTTACTATCCACAGGGTTCTATCAAAAGAGAATGTGAAAGAGCTAGATCAGAAACTGGACACTGTCTGGGTTCAAACTTGAGCCCCAAGGCTTCTGAGGCTGTGCAATCTATCCTTGGGGTAGAGGGAGGTCCTTGGGAGTGTTCTTTCTGCCAAGTCTGTTCTGATGAAAAGAACATAGGTAGTTAGGCCTTGGGTTGACAAGCTCATTGATAACAGTTTAGGGCGAGCAAGACTACCTGGTGACAACAAATTGCTCCTGATGGCTTTTGCCACCTGCAGACCCCAGTCAGAGAGAAGAAGCTGTCAGAAGCTAACATTCCCCTAAGCTGAGGCATCCCTGCCCAGTCTCTCCCCCCCCCCAGGGGCTGCCCTCAGAGGGACTTATGTTGGGGGTGCAAATAACCCTGGACCCTGCAACCAAGCAAAAAGCCACAGTTATTGTGACTAGACCTGTTGGGAATCACATGCTAAATGTCAGCCTGGCCCACGAATGCTAGGCGCACCCAGGGAAGCCCCCATATGTGGGGCTGGTACTACTTTTTTACAACTCCATTTTGCATGTGCAAGAACTTTGGCTTAGAAAGTTTACTATCCACAGGGTTCTATCAAAAGAGAATGTGAAAGAGCTAGATCAGAAACTGGACACTGTCTGGGTTCAAACTTGAGCCCCACGGCTTCTGAGGCTGTGCAATCTATCCTTGGGGTAGAGGGAGGTCCTTGGGAGTGTTCTTTCTGCCAAGGTTGGGAACTGGGCCATAGGCCAAAGAGAAGGGTGCGTAACCCAAGCCCTGTCTCCTTAAGGTGCCGCCAGGTGACTCCTCTGCAGAAAAAGACAAAGCCAAGCCAGGTGAGGCTCTCATGAGCTGGGAGACTGGGGCAGTGTCCACCAGCAGCTTCTCCTCTCTTACCCTCCTTTGCTGGGGCCATCTGGCCGCTCCGTTCCTAGAGAAATTCAGAACAAAGTTTGTCCATGTTTAAGATTCTCAGATGCACAGAAGCAAGTTCACGTTGGTCGCTCAACTTTCAGGGGAGCATCAGAAGTTAGAGTGGTTCAGAGAAGGCACTTGTTTGTGGACAGGTGTGGACAAGTGCCTGAGCAACAGGACCTGCCTGCGGGAATGCATGCCCTCCACCAGCAGGCACTAGAGGCAGCAGCCCCCCGCCCCCACAACAGAGTCCTCGCCCCCTCACCTCTGGCTTAGACAGGGCTGAAGGTGGTAATGAGCAGTTGGCTATGACAATGTTTCCAGGGCTAGTCAAGTTTGCCTGTTTAAAATAAATACATTTACTGAGAAGCAGCACTGTACTCACTGTGGGTGGCTATTTTAGGATCATATGAATGAGTCAGAATACAAATGAGGCCCCACTTCATCCCTCACCTAAGCACAGTGATCCCTTCACTCACCTGTGGCCTCCCACAGTGATGCCCAGTAAGAGGCTCCGTCTGCACCTCTGTCCGGGGTGGATGCATAAACACACCCATGGCTGCCGCAACAGATGCTCAGAGAGGGCATAAGCAGCAGTTACTTGTTCTCTCAAAGTCCGGCAGCCACAAGGCTGAAATGCATTTCCCTGGGCTGGAATCTCTGTGGGCCAGGCGGTTCCCCTCCAGATGCTCAGCAGAGTCCATCCTTGCCTTATCCACCTTCTGCCACTTCTGCTGGCTGCCACCAGTCTTTGGCTTATGGCAACATCACTGCAGTGTCTGCCTCCCTGGTCATTTTACCACCTCCTCTTCTATCCACATCAAATCTCTGCCTGCCTCCCAAAAGAATACTTGAAATGACATTTAGGGCTCCCCTGGGCAACCTGGGTTCATCTCTCCATTTTGATATTCTTAATTTAATTCTGTCTGCAACATTCCTAGGCTCCAGGAATTAGACACCCACTGTATCACATTTAATTTCAGTACACGTGAGCCCCAGGAGCCTAGCTGATGTGATGTCTTGGAGATTGCATTCTTCATGTCTTCCCAACACTCCTGGATCTATGAAGCCAGCAGGAACAGACCCTGCAGCCCCGGGCAGCAACCACATTCCTGCTGCTGCCTGGACAAAGAATGTCTCTGAGTGCTAGAACAAGGGATGCTTACATTTTCCTCTTATCTCTTTTCTGTGTTTTCCAAATGTTCACTTGGAAGGATGTCCCCTTTTTCTGTCTGTTTGCTGTCTGGTCACTGTGTATCCTGGCACCTACAAGAGGTCTGGCCCAGAGCAAGTGTCCTACGCCTGTTGCATGAATGGACCTTGACAATGAGGAAGGGATCTAGTATTTTGGAATGTGATGAGGACCTGTGCATGGCTCACCATGTGGTCCCAGGGCCATTGCACACTGACCTGCATGACCAGCCTTTCTGGCCACTTCTGGAGGGGTTGGGTACTGCTCCCCAGTTCTCCTACTCCTGGGCCCCCTGCTGAGGACCCATGCTGAGTCAACCCAGACCCTAGCCATTGGGTCACACCATGACAGTGATATCAAAGCCACACCCAGAGCAATTGCTGCTGGTTGCAAGTGGGCTGTAACTCAGCTCCTGTCACTGTGTGTAAAACTCACACTGGTGGGATGATGGATGCTTTATTCTTCTTTTGCAGTGGAGCAAATTGGGGCTTGGAGAATCAAATAACTCGCCCCTGGCCACTTGGCTAATAAGGGTTAAGCTAGAATCTACACCCAGATATGTGTAACTTCCAAGCCTGGAGTTTTCCCAGTAAAGCAGGGCAAGACAAACAGCCTAATCAAGCTGAACAGAATGGGTTTTGAAACACATTTTTTTAAGTTTTGTTTTCATTCTTTTTATTGGAAATGATCAAACATGTGGAAGGGAAAACAAACAGCAACACCACACACCCTGTTCCAAACCGCACCAGCCGCGGGCCAGGCTGTTCACTCTGGCTCACTTTGCAACGTAGGGTGGTGGCTTTTCCAGATGTTGAGCTGGTAAAGTTCCAACCACATCCTCAGGCCCCACCACGGGGCATGTCTGCTCATTCTGCTTCAAGTGCTTTAGGTTTACTTCCCAGTTTTTTTTAATTTAGTTTGCTGCTGAGTCCTCAAAATAATGCCTGAGCAGCAATTTCCTAGGCTCTGAGAATTCCGGGTCACAAGCAGGCAGCAGACCCACTTGCTGCAGGGACGCAGGCGTGGTGGCGGGGCATCCCTGCAGGCACCTGCAGGCCTGCGCTGAAGTGAGGCCCTGGGCTCTGCTCACCATGGGCTGGTTCACAGGCCAGACCTTGCCATTTGGCACCATCCTCGTCACCCGCGAGAGCAGTGAGTGGAGTGTCGCCCGTGCAGCAAGTGCCAGGACAGGGCATCTGCCCAGCCACCCTGGCGCAGCCCAGGCTTCTGGATGGAAGCAGAATGTTTCCCTTTGATGTTCTTCACTTGCACCCTTTAAGAGCACTTAATTCACCCCAAAGTGGAGTGGTTTATTTATGACCCTAGCCATCGTGTGTGGTGAGCAGTGCCAACTCACAGATGATTGTTCTTGGCATCGTCAGTTTTTGGTGATGTTTGCTCAACAGCATTAATCTGAAATATCATTTGCTGGGGATCACTGCCCATTGGGCACTTAATTACATACAAAATTAGATTTCCTTGCGGTTTCACCAAAAGCCCAGGGCACTGGGATAATTACTAAGAGAAAAGATAAAAATACAAGTTTATCCTCCAAATTGTCCCACCAAATAGCAACGAGCAGAAGCGTAAAACACTGGCCCTGGGATGTCCATCCTTTCCAGAGTCGGGGCATTTGGGAGCTGGCAGCTCCCCCATCCCATGCCTGGCTAAGGAGCCGTCCAGAGGATTCCTGCTTCCCTGGGGAGCTGACTGAGTGGCCATGGGGCTCTGTGACTCTTTCCAGAGTACATTGTGGTCTTTTGAGAGTCTCTGTGGGAGGCCACGATACCTCTCCAAAAAAAAAATGTTTTAATGGGTAAAAAGACAGGGATTAAGTAGGAGCTGCATTTCTGGAATTTGGGAAGGGGGTGGACCCGGCTCTGCTCACCGGATGACCCTGGGTAAATCTTTCACCTCTCTGAGTCTCAGGCGCTTCACGTCCTGGGATCCCTGGGAAGATTCGATGAGATCATCTACGCAGAGCATTTGGCTCAGGCTCCGGCACACTCCAGGGGCACAGGGAATGAGAACAGTCGTGACACTGTTTCTGCAGGGTTTTACGAAGGGGAGACTTGTACCTCCACTCAGCCTGGGAACCCCAGACTCATTTTTCAATCTTCAGTGCAGCACCTAAAGTCTCTGCTTGTTCCATGCAAGGGAAGCTCTGTGCTGGCTGCCACCCTCAGAGAAATGACAGGAAGGTGAGATTTGGAAGGATTTTCCTGGTCTTGAGACCCCAACAGGCTCATCTGCCCCTGCCTGCAGCAGGCTCCCTGCAGCAGGCTCCCTGCTGGGGAAGGCCCCACTGGGTGGGACCGCTGTGCTTGCATGGGGACTGATGGGACAGTGGGCCAGCCGACAGCCCCCTTGATCTCCGTCTCTCTCCACGACCTAATAGACACTGCCCTAGGGGAGCCAGCCTTCTCCTGGGAAGTACCCAACCAGCAGCCCTGCCTGTCCTGGGCGGCTGCAGCTGACTTTCGGGGCACAGGCTGGGTCCCCGCAGTGCATATGTTCTGTGCCTTCGGCCGAGGCCAGATGAAGCCATACACGGTTTAAGGGCCAATGTGGGTGAGCAAGGGACCGTACAAACAGGCTACCTCTGGAAGGCTGGAGGCAAGATTCATTTAAACAGCTTCCCCTGTCATCGGTGTCACCGAGCTGAAGCTTGTCTTGTTTACTGGATGAAGGTTTCACACTGTGTCAACATCCTGCCAGAATCCGGCATTAAAATGAGCAGTTAGTACAAGTCAGCCATAAACATGGCAGATCCGAGAGGTAGGCAGCAGCCACTCTGAGATCCCTGGTGCAGCTTTTAAGCACTTGGCACGCTGCTCACTCAAACTGGAAAGGGGGCCGTGTGCATCATTTGGGCCCGAGTGCAATGCACTTGAAATAATTACTTTAATCAGCAAAAGTTAATTACTTTAAATCATAAATTAATGGCAGAGCATTTGGCAGAGCCAAATGTGTGTGGCAAGGCTGTCAGCTAAAAACCAGGTGAACCTGCGACCCTGCCCCGGTGCTGCCAGCAGGAGCCAGAGCCCACCTACTGTGCGCCCCACTCTGCACTGCTAGGAAGGACTCTTTGTAACTGGAGAAGAGCCACCTTAAACTGTCACCTATAAAAAAGGGGGCCATAAACAAGCAGACCGCGGCTAAGCAGGTGCTGCTGGAGAAGTCGGCCCTTGACAATAATAAGATCTTAAAATGGCATCTGCCTTTATTTTATAGCACAATTGGAAAGATGTTTAAAAGTAATAAACCCAGCTGATATGTTTTATGAGTTGGTAGTTAGCAGTGTTTACTGTGGATGAAGATTTTGGAGAAGATACTGTCACCCCCAAATGCACCCCCTCCAGGCATCCAGCGATCAGGGCTGCAGGAAGGCGGAGAGGCCTCCATGTGGGAGCAGCAGCCGCTACCTGATCATCCCTTTCCTCCCTGTGCTGGCATTTCAAAGACCCTCAGAGTGGTTTAGAGAGAAAAGAAGGGGCTCTTTCAAAGAAACTAGAATGTCTTTATGAACACGTTCTCAGCCCGAGCTGCTGGAGCGCCCACAAGAGGGGCAGTAGCCTCCTTCCAGAGCATGGAGAGGTCTCAGACAGCTGCCAGGGGATCAGGCCAGCCTGCCCAGCACTTCTCTGGGTGTCAAGCAGTATGGATAGAATTTACACACCCAAGGAGGGAAAGAGCTGGCTGAGAACAGGGTCCTGCAGGTGAGGCCCAGCACGAGTGCAGAACCTAGCAAGATGTGGGAGGGAGCACGTCTCTGGGGCAGGCCTCACCCACGGGCTAAGCAGGTGGCAGTAAGACCCACCAGGGTGCTCCCAGAATCCAAGCTCTTCCCAAGCACCAAAAGTAGAAAATTAGAACAAGAAGTCAGATGGAGCCCCTGCCCTCTGAACACTTGTGATTTTCGGGGGATCAGATGATGAAACACAGAAAATAAAGTGTCACCATGCAAGATCTGGGTCACACGCGCATGAATCTGGACTGATTTGGGGGGTGAGGGGTGCAGACTGCCTACCTCTGTAACTGTAGTGTCTGTAGGTGGTCAGGACCGCCCAGCTCTGTACCTGTAGTGTCTATAGGTGGTCAACAGTGGTAGGAGTCAATATTCTCCAGCTACTAGGACTGAGGGAGTGACCTCAGAGGCCAAGCAGACTATGGTGATCCCTCTCACCACGTGTAATTCAAAATAAAGCTAAAAGGCAGAGCACAAAACTGTCTGTTTGGGCTGCAATGAAAGCAGCTCTGACTCCAGGTCTTCCTCCTGCTGAAAATAAAGCTCTGAGCACATGCAGGCCTGATGCTGGGAGATCGGGGGCTTCTGAGCACTCTATAGTCTGACTGGATTCTGCGTGTCTGCCAATCTCAGCCCCGCATGCCTAACCCACGCAAATAGCTCATGCTAGGTCCCCGCTGTTCCAGGGTGAGGCAGCCACTCAACCTTCCCAGGCTACAATGGGAAGTCCACCTGTAAGTGACCAGGCTGCCCATGCTGGCAGGCTCTGAAGTGCTTGCTGCCACCAAGGGATGCCTGGTGACTCCAGCCTGGTGCTGGATCTTCGTGGAGCAATGACTGGAGAAGGTTTCTCTTTGAGCTCTCTGTGGTTTTAACCAGGCCACGCTCCCTAGCCTTAGGCCACCCTTCACAAATGGGATTGGACAGAGGATCAGAGAAGTCTCACCAGCCCTCCAATCCCAGGGAGAATCAGCCCCTTTTCATGCACTGATGTGGGCCTGAAGGCTTGCTCTGTTTTACAAGAACACACAGTGTGCCTTCTGCTAGCTGGTGGTCCCAAGCTCATGCCCTAGACGGCCTCCATTACTCACCCCAGGTCTTAGGAAAGCCTGCCCCAGAGGCCAGCTCCTCCTCTGGGTTTTCCGCAGTCAACCAAACCCATCCTTCAAGACAGCAGCCTACTGCACAGTACACACCTTTTGCCTTAAGGAGATTGGGATTCTGGTTTGCATTTAGTAGTTCTGTGCCACGTGACTTAGGACTAGCGATTGAACCATCAGCCTCACATCCTCATTTGCATGTTGGAGATGACCGTATAAACATCCAGGCTTCCTGAAGTAATTGGACATAATAAGCAAACTTCAGGAAATGGCAGGTGCTCCATAGCTATCAGCTAGCCAAGACATCGAGCATCGAGGCTGTCTCTGGTCTTCCCTGCCTATTCCCACCACTCCTTCTGAGAAGGCATTGACCCACACCCACTTTGTGGTTACTTGGCTTGTCTGGGCTGGACATGCTCAGACAGCAGGGAGGTCCCTGGCCTGACCTCTGCTGCAATCTGCCCTACAGGTTGAACAGAGGTCCTTAAGGGCTGGAGCCAGTGGAAAAGCCAGCCTGGCAGAGTGAATTTAGACCAGCGGTTCTCAACCTATGGGTCTCAGTCAATGAAAATATATCCTGCATATCAGAAATGTACATTATAATTCATAACAGTAGCAAAATTACAGTTATGAAGGTAGCAACAAAAATAATTTTATGGTTGGGGGTCACCACAACATGAGGGACTGTCTTAAAGGGTCACGGCATTAGGAAGGTTGAGAACCACGGAGTTAGACCCTGGATGGGGCTTATCACCGGCCCTCCAAGTGAGCTGACCTTTCAGATCAGCCAGGAGGTGAGGCTTTCCTGCCCTGCCTTGTCTTCAGTGTATAAAAATAACGTCTGCACAGTCTTTGCCTTAAGAAAGCATAGCCTGCTGGAGATAAAGCACGTCCCTTGTGTTGGCTGAGCATGAGGGCAGTGTGCTGGTTGGGGCAGCTCTGGGGCCCTGTCACCCAGCCCGGCACGAGGGGGCTCAGGACCCGCAGTGAGGGCTTTCCTAGATGTGAGACACAATCATATTTAGCAAGAAGCATCTAAGAGTTACCAAATAAAAAATAACATTGCAGAAAATGAGACACATTTTTCCTGTGCCATTAATGTCAGGGGCCTGAGTTCTTGAGTACTTGGGATATTGCGACTGCTCAGCATTCCATTCAGTCCCTATCCGTCACAGTGCTTTGGCAGAACCATCGTTAGCCAACCTCATCTTCAAAATACTCTGGGTCAGATTTAGTCTTTGGTCCCACATGGGAAATTTTCACTTTCATCAAAGTTTGTCAACAGCTCACAGATCCATCCTCACACTTCAGGGTTTCAATTAAATTTGGTTTGGAATGAGATCCCATCTTCTTCACGGTTTTTTTTTTTTTTTTATTCTTATAAAACCCTAACCCAGCAATGTCCAATAGAACTTTCTGCAATGATGGAAATGGTCTATATCTGAGCTTCCCAGTACGGTAGTCACTAACCGTGTGAAACGTAGCTTGTGTGGCCAATAAATTGGATTTTTAAAATTTTATTTAGTCTTCATTGATTTAAATGTATAGGGACCCATGTGGTTAGCGGCTATCGTTTTGGACGTCACAGTGCTTACCAAGCCCACCACAATCCACCCTATGAGTGTGTTTAGATTTCTGAACAGTCCTCAGGAAGTAAAGGTTGCAAATAAAGTGAGTCTCCATCTAACTGGGGGGGTCATCATCATAGGTGACTTTCTGCAAGAGCAGACCTTACTTGGACTCGCCACTTCATTCAGAGTTTTGGATGGCTCAAGAGTGGGCAACTGATAACTGGGGGAAGACGTCTGTAACTCCAACACATAAGCATACCTAGTCCATCGGGTGAAGAAATGAGACTCATCTGGGCATTCCTGAGGGGTAGTGTGTGCTGCACATCGTTAGGCCCTCAAGGCCAAAACACAGACTGCTAAGTTTTCCTCAAATGAAAAGTAACAAACATAACAAAGTTTATACCAAATTAAATGCATGAAGACTATTTTGTGGTTTTAAAGAAGATCAGAGAAAATTAAATGTGAATTTTGCATATAAAAAAGCCAACCTTTGCAATCCCACAAAATCATCTCACCATGAATGCATGGTTCCCAGCGGCACCCAGCCTCCCAAGGCATTCTTTTCCCACTGAAAATCCCACAATATCTCTGAATGAATAAATGATGGGGGAGGTAGCATCGGTCCTACCACCTTTTTTTCCTCCCAGCTGGGAGAATTCTGGCACCAAAATGGAAGCAAAATACCTCACTACCTTCTGTAGTAAATTGCAGAGAAGTTGGGTGGAAAAATGCACCTGTGGCCTGATGTCCCAATAATCAGAGCAGGATGTTAGGGGGTTTTGGTGGGAGTGTATTGGAAAGATCAACCAATTAGCTCCTCTCTTCTGGGTGGTTGTGGGAGCTCCTTAATCTAGAGACCTCTCTTGAGAATGCGCCCTGGGGGGCCTGGAGAGCAGATGGCAAACTGCAGGTGGCTTCATACAGTCTTACCCCTTGCTGGGAAGACCAGCCTGAAACCATATCAGAGCACAAGCCTGTCCAGGAGCAGGGCATCCATGGTTAGCCCAGGGCCATGGCCATTACCACAGATGCAGGTATAGGATCCAGGCAGAAAAATCCAGAAACAAGTGCAACCAGACCAATCCCACACAACCTACCAAGTCCTGCCTTACACCAAACTTTAATCTTTTCCCCCAGGCTTCTACTCAAGGAGCATTATTTGATTTATTTATTTATTTATTTTTTTTACTGTTAATATTCTGCTCTCGATGTGCCGCAAAGCAACTTCATGCAAAGAAAGAATGGACTTAGGAGGGCTCATTTGTCTTCAGCACCTGGGCTGTTTTAAATTAGAGAGCACCCAGCACAGGGAGCTAGCGCTATTTTAATCACTCCAATGTGTCCGGTGCGGGAGATGAACTCAAAAGGTGAATATTAAAAGTAGTTGTGGAATTCAGTCATTTCACGAATGAGCACATAATAGCCAAAGGCAAAACCGGAAGGCAACTTCACTTCCAATCAGTGTTCCCATTTTATTGAAGCCAGATTGGAATTCCTGGAAGGAAGCCACAGATCACATCTTTAATACTCATTTTCATAGACTCCAGTAAAACTGTCAGGGAGCATCAGTTGAGAAAGAAGGGCTTCCTGCATAATTCACAGATGTGCCTCCCCGTGGCCCGTTATTTAGGACTGAAACAGAAATATGTTTTTGATCAGGCCCAGAGACTTCCTCTCACCTGCCCAGGTTTTGCTTAGCTTTAATCTGGCGATTAATACCGGCCTTTGCACACTGCACTGACCTGCCATGCTGGGGACATTAATCCCCACACACGCGGCAGAGAGGCCGGACGGCTCACCAGCAACTGGGCTCTCAGGGGACATGGCGCTGAGAGCCTGTGTCTAAGAAAACAGAAACCTCCCCGCACTGCTGTCTACTGAGGATAGTGAGACATCGGGGGCACAGGGCCCCTCCAGGAACTCTGGGCACTTGGCCGGCCACTGCACAAAGTCACATGTCCTCAGCTCCTCCAGGGTGAAGAGACACACATACTGCCATGTGGTCAGGTGAGACGGCAGGGCTGTCGGGTTCTCACCTAGCCTTCCTTCCTTCTGCAGGAGTAGCTCAGAATGAGCAAGAATTTACACCCCCTTTTTTAATTCCCAGAAAGTCCCATCTGGCTGTGATCTGGGCCCTGCAAAGTCCACCCTTTGCAAACCCTTCGGGTGTGAGCACCTCGCCCTGTCTGCCCCACCAGGCTTCTTCCTTTGCACCTTAGATTCTGGCATTTTAAGAAACTAGGAGGGAGGGGCAGGGAGGCATATTCCAGGACAACCTCTGGGCTTGTGGGCTGACACTGCAGGTGACAAGCGTGCCCAGGTGCTGCCCCAGCTCTCCAGCCACCTGCCCCACTGTCCTCTTTTCTGAGAAGTCTGGACTGTTTAGCAGATGATTTGCTCAACAGAAGGATTTTGGCTTCCGCGGAACAGAGGATTCGGCACTGTTCAAAACTATGGCTTGTGAACCAGGGTTTTGTTTGTTTGTTTTTTAAGATGGGAGACTCCAAATTAAATGAAAATGCATCTGACAAAACAAAGCCCAGTAGGTAATTACTACCAGAGAGCCTGGGTCTCTCTTACCAAGACAGTTCCGCAGCACAGTGAGGGCAGGGCAGGTTTCACATGTGCCAGCCTGCCAGCCCTCCAGCAATGCAGCCACGCACCCTCAGGCAAGCTCCTTGTCTTCTGTGTGAAAACCACCACACTTAGCTCCTTCTGTGCAGTAGCCAGTGAGAAACCACCGTAGCCACTGTCACTGGGGGTAAAAGAGAGACCAAAAGCAAAGAGGCCACCATATTTTCCCCACAATGCTGGTGAGGGACTTGGTAGGAGGTCAGAGACCTGGGTTGGGGTCATGGCCCTGCCTTTGAGGATCAAGTTTGTCATTTGTAAGCTGGACACAGCGGCGCACGCCTGTAATCCCAGCACTCTGAGAGGCCAAGGTGGGTGGATCACCTGTGCTCATGAGTTTGAGACCAGCCTGAGCCAGATTGAGACCTCATCTCTAAAAATAGCCGGCACTGTGGCGGGCGCCTGTAGTCTCAGCTACTTGAGAGGCTGAAGCAAGAGAATCACTCGAACCCAGGAGAATCAGTTGAGGCTGCTGTGGGCTATGATGCCATGGTAATCTACCAGGGGCAACGAAGTGAGACTCTGCCTCAAAAAAAAAAGTCATCTGTAAGATAGATTTTACCATAACTGCTCCCTACAAGAGTGCCATAATCACCATGAGAATCTGGACACGTGTGCCGAGCCCCAAGATTTCCACTGGGGGCAGGGAGAGGAAGAGAGGCCAGTGTGAGCCATGCCGGGAGGGTCCAGTTTCCCCTCCTCACCTTCACAGAGGGTGAAGTTTCTACTCCCACTTGACTCTTCAATTGCCTGAGGTGTCTAAGCAAAAATTCACTGTCTGATTCATTGTCCAGTGCAAGAAGGCTGGTGGAGTTTGAATTATCTCATACCTCTTAATATGACCCAACAAGGTAGGTGGTCTTGCCCTTGAGCCCAGTCTGGAGAACTTCATAAAATCTCTGTCCCCGGGTAGGCCCTGCTCAGTGATGTGGGGGATGTCACCACTTCATTTGTGCTGAAGTTTGGACTTAAGAAATGAAGGTTTGAAGGTTTCATTCATTCACGTGACATATTTGCCCCCTAAAAACCAGCCTATGCACTTGGCAGGAGGGGAAAGCTGCTCCTCTCTCCCTTTTTTCTTTTTTTTTTTTAAAGAAGGCACAACACAAATTAAAATATGCTAAGGAGATGCAAAGGCAAAGCATGGTTCATAGGTTAAGTTCATTGCAACACAGAGGGGAATTGGGCTCTTCCACATGGATTTCACACCAAATATTCAGCAGTTTGGGGGGAATGGAAGTTTCATGTGCTGTTTACCTTCCTTGTTTTTACAAGGAGCTTTACAAGGGGGCCAAAGGTGAGAGTACATTTCACGGAGAAGCTCGCTGCTGCTGCCCTGTCACTGCCCTAGGACAAGATTCCAGGGCCCCCCTGCCCACGTACCAGTGCCCAGTATGATGACGCCTGCTGCGGTCAGGTGCCAGTGACTAGGACGCACTGACTCAGGAAGCCAGGTGGATGAGTGAAAAGAACCGGGATGGAAACATGCCTTCTCTCTAAATACTTGGAAGAAAGCTTCAGTCACCTGTGGAAATGCATCTGTGCCTCTGAGTACCCTCTGTCTGACACACACACACACACACATCTGTGATTACGCCCCAGGGATCTCTCCCCAGGACATCCACCTGCTGAGTTCCAAAAGGTTACAGAGGGAATTTTACTCTTAGAGCAAGCTTGATCTTTTCTATGTCAGCAGAGGAAAAGGGAAATGGGTTCTGGAGCTTACTGGGCAGACAGCACTGGGGCGGATGGGGGAGGGGGCTGGAGAACAGCCCCTGTGGAGACAGAAGACGTTGCAGAGCTGGGTGCTCGGGAAGAACCCTGACACCTGCTCAGTCAGTTCAAGCCCACACAGCTCAGAGAACCTTTCCTGCCACGTCCCCCCATCACCCTCAGACTTCAAGTTTTATTTAAGTGATGAGATGGTTTCCAGAACTCTCAGAGATACCTCAGGGTCCCTCAGGGCTGAGTTGGGCAAGTGGAAGGAGAGACCCAGGCGACCTGTAAGAAAGCCTCACCTGCTTGACAGCTTCTGGCTCACAGATGGATCAAGGCACAAGGATTCTTCAACTAGGAAAAATAAGGATGTGTGTGTGCAGGCGATGTGGCTTGGTTACTGCACAGATGGGTAGAAACAGGACAAGAAACCCCCCAGGAGTCCCCCATGGTGGTACTGATGGTTTGTGAAGTCGCCGGGGTGCCAGGGCCAGTGCTGAGGCCCCACCCTGTCTGGGTCTCAAGATAGTGAACTTTGTCTAGGAAAAGTTAAGCTTTCTCAAAGATATAAGGACAAGTTTGTGCCCAGAAAGATGCCCGTCTGTCCACAATCATGAAATGGCTCTTCCCTTCCTGTCCCCAAGACACTGGGAGGAAAGGGCTACCAACGTTGTGTGCTGGAGGACGAATGCCTTTAGTGGACGATTAATATTTCATGACTCCACGCTAATTGCCAAAAAAAGTTTATTTTTGAGGTGAAGTTTTTTTAATCTTTATTTTTAAACCCTTGACATACTGGCTGAATGGCTAATATGCAATGGATACATTTTTAAAAGGCTTCTTTGAAAAGCCATTCAAAGCTGAACTCGAGCAGAGGGACGGGGCCTGGCAGAGGGCCGCTCCCGCCAGTGCCAGCTCAGCGCACTGACAGAACAAGTGTTGCATGAGATGTGAAGGATGACTGTTGTGGCCTGGAAGCCCTGGAGCAGGTGTTCCTCGTCCTCATTTGCAGTGGAGCGTGGCCCCTGGCTCAGCGAGCCGCAGCCTGTGCCTGGCAGCCCCTGCGTACCTGCGTGCAGGAGGCGCTAATGATAATGGATGCAGGACAATTAGCCTACCCATTCAGAGGGGCACACTGCAGTCTGGCTCAGGGTGCAAGTCAGAGGTTCTCATGGGGGAGTGGGAATGAGCATGCTGGGATCCCCAGGGGTCTGGGCTGTCCCTGGGGTCCCCAAGTCCAGCCCTGGGGTGGGTCAGTGGCTCTCACAGGGGTGATGGAAGGCTTGCTGGAGGCAGGGTGGAGATGGCTCATGGCTCTAGAGAAAAGCAGGGATTCTGGAGTCCAAGTCTTTTCTGGACCCCCTATTCAATAACACAAAAGGGCATATGGCTGGCTGCCCGCTCTTGTTCTCTGGGAGGCCACTGGATGAGGCAGCCCGGCTGGGTTGTGAGACTGCAGAGGCCAGGGTGGGTCCTCATTTGCTGTGTCCTGCCTGCTGCGTGCTCGGTCCACTTTCTTGAACTCAGCTGAGCTGTGCTCAGCACACTGGCCCAGGGCAGCCGTCCCAGGCTTAGTTCCGGCTCCCCGCTCCCCTCTGGCTCTGCCATGGGGCCCAGCTCCTGAGCGCCCTATGCTGCTTCAGAATCTGTGACAGGCAGGGTAGGGCGAGCCTCTCAACGCCACAGGTACTGTGGGGTGCAGGGTTCCAGCAGGGATCTAGCTCTCACCACCTAATTGCTAAATGTTGATTCAAATGCAGTAATAACACAAGAAGCATTGTAATTGCTGTCACAGCACGTTACAGCTGGCCTCGAGGGTGCCCGGCCATGGGGACACAGGAAAGCAAGACAGGCAGGGTCTTGCTCTTCCAGAAGCCCCAGAAGCCCCTCTTCAGGATGGAGGGGGTCTCATAGATGACCAGGTAGGGGCTCTGGGCTCCCAGAAAGGCGAGCAGCAGTGGGAATGGACAACAGAGCCTGTCGGGGGCCAGGAAGCTTCACTGCGGACAGTCATTTGCAATGTGGTGGAAGAGATGGGTCAGTGCTCATTGGGGGAAGACCAGCCTTGCTAAGCCTAGACAAGTGGTGAGGGCTCTGTAAACATCCCCAGGCGAGGTAGGTGTGGGGCAGTCTCATGGTCAGCCTGGGAGGGGAGGCTTTTGCTGTAGCCCATAACAAAACCACCCTGTTTCCACTCCCAGTGCCCAAGGGAGGGCAGCTACCTGGACCCTCCAGTTTGCTCTGGGAAGGCCCATGGGGCCCCCTTCTCACCACATACTCTCATTTCTGTGTTAGGGACACTGCTTTACAGACGCTGGTGCCTGGAACCAAAGCATGGGAAAGAAATGATCACAGCTGCTGGGGCGACAGGTGGGCGCCTGGCCCGGGGGAGCAACAGCACTGGCCGATGCGTGACTCGGGGCTTCTGAGGGGCTCTTCCTTGTCTGTAGGGGCCTTTCTAACCTGAAACCAATGGTCAGTAATATTCCACTATGCTTGGAAGAGTTGATCAAGAATGTTAATGGCAACAGCATTCACTGAGAGACGGTGGTGAATTACTTCTTCAGTGCCTGTGGGCTTGGCCGATGGGACACGCCGGACTTATCAGAGATGGTCTGAGGCATGGGATTGAGCACCAGGTTCCCTTAAACTCAGACTCAGACGGCTTACAAACTCCTACCACCAGCTTGTTTTAGGAAGCCAAATGGTCAATCGCCTGTTGCTTGTTGATTTGTTTCGTGGTGTGACTTGGCATTGTTTACTGACTTTGTTTTTGCTTGGATGGCTTAGCCTGGGAAAATGCATCTTCAAAAAATCCTCCCTGTACATTATAAGCAACACCTTTTATAGGTTTCTTCCAGACGCCGTTACAACTTTCAAAGTGCTCTCAATTCAATATTTCACCTTCATGTGAAGGTGCCTTGTGAGGGAGTCCAGGAAGGATCCCTGCGCTAGTTTACTCAGAACCTGATGGATCTTGTGAGTAAGTGGCACTCTGGCTGGGTGCAGGAGAACTAGACCTGACTTTAAAACCACCATCCTGTGTTGAAAACTCACTTGGCTGCTGGCTAGTCATGTATCCTCAGAAAGAACAGACAATTTTCCAGAAGGATTTTTCCCTCTAGATCCTTTAAGAAGCCAGATTCTGCCTACAGACAAAGTACTGCCTCTAAATCAGGAGCAGTGTGATGGAGAAGTTGGAAACTCAGGAAAAGGCAGATCTAAAACATGTCAAAAGTCACCCTGAAAAGCAACTGAGCCCCTCAGTAGTTAACAGAGGACAGGAAGTGGAGGTGGGGTCTGGAGACACAGGTCCTGGACTGAACAGGGTGCCTGGTGCACCCAGGTGGGGACACACCAGCTCCTTTTCCCAAGCCAGGCATCTGCTAGGTGATCAGGGGCCAAAAATGCCAGCCTCTGAGAGGATTTCCCCACCTATAAGTCTCTTTCCCTTTCCAAGGTCCAGGGCCAAGGATGGCCAGCCTTCCACTGTGGTCCACAGGCACGGGGTCCCTTGGTCTTCAGGCTGCAGTATGTCTCAGAGAAACGTCACGACTGTGCATAGTATATCAGTACTCAGTATGGGAGCAATTTAACTTCTTAATTTATAGCTGCAGCAACATTTTCAAACTAGTCATAAAATATTCCCCTCCTCCTCCAGTCGGGGTCTCCGTGCTCCATCTGTGACTGGCTTACAGGCGAGGGGGTAGTTGACAGCTGCTCTCTAAGGGACGGTGTTACTGCCATCAAAGGCAGGGGACAGAAGAGATAAAGTTGGTAGCCTTTAAACTGCAAAGCTCCAAGTGGAAAAATATGCCCATCCTCCTTCACTCGTCAAACAAGCAGTTATCAGTATTGATTTTTAGGACTTTTCTCATAGAAAAAATATAGCATTATGGTTACCAAAAGCCAGAGTATAACTATATACCTCCATAACTAGACTCAGCATCCAGCAACAGGAATTTGCCCCATTTTCAAAGCCAGCCATCAGCTCCTTCACTGGTATCACCCCTAACAGTCAAGTGTCTGGGGCAAAGAGCTCCAGCCCAAGTCCAAGGGCATGGCAGAGGCCTAGAGACTGATGGGGCCCTAGCTGGTCTGAGTCTGCACCGGCTGCAGCCTCCTCCAGCTCTGAGCTTATCCCTGGGGCATGGTGTTTCCCTGTGCTCAGCCAAGGCACAGTTGTCCTCACGTCAGTGTCAGTGGCTGCAAAGATAGCTGAAGTGGCATCGGCAGGTGTGCAGGGGGAAAGATGCCCTGCTCCACCCGCTGCTGTCTCCCCACTGCTGCACACGGTCTGGAAGTTCACCTGCCTCCCACAGTCCCCTCACAGCACACCCTGTCCAGGGCACAGCCATGACTCGTGCCAGAACAGTGGAGACCCCTGGGTGCTGTCCACCCACCTTCATAGCCATGGTGTGGAGTCCACACCATCACCCCATTTTGTGGATGAGGACCGTGAGTTCAAAAAGCCTATGTGATTGTCCCAAGGCCACAGAGCCAGGACTCACTCATACTTTTCTAGTTTCCAAGCCTAGAGCCTGATTAAGTTATCACCGTGGGCCTTCGGTGACAAAAAGAACATTCCCAGCCCTCTACTCTGGCCATTGAGTCCTCCCCTAACATAGGAATGGCCTTAACACCGACCAGCCAGTGGGCCAGCCCAACACCAGACAGGGAAGTGACATTGCCCTGGCTGCTGGGTTTGGCATGGTGGACACCACGTTCACTGACAGACGAGCATCTGCAGGTTGAGCGTCCCTACCCTGCAGGTACCAGGAGCAAAGACCATGAAGACAGCCAGACTTGGCCCCTCACCTTGAGGAGCTCACAGTCTAACACCAGGACAGACAGAACAAAACAACTGCTGACTAAAAGTGACGGTTTTGTTAGCTCAAAAGAGGCATTTTCTCTAGTTTGCTTGTTCTCTTTCTATTATATTTTATTTTAATTTATTTATTTATTTATTTATTTATTTATTGAGAGGGAGAGAGTCTCCTTATGTCACCCTGAGTAGAGTGCCATGCCATCACAGCAACCTCAAACACTTGGGCCTAAGTGATTCTCCTGCCTCAGCCTTCTGAGCAGCTGGGACCACAGGCACCTGTCACAACACCTGGCTATTTTTTTTATTGCAGTTGTTTAGCAGGCCCGGGCCAGGCTCGAACCCACCAGCTTCAGTGTATGTGGCCGGCACCCTACCCACTGAGCGACAGGCACCGCCCTGCTTGTGCTCGCTAAAGAAGGAGGAAAGAAAAATAAATTAAGGCCCAAAGCTCCAATCATTCACAAGGATGACTAAATAATAAATAATGTGAAGAACAAAGAGATTGCTTATAAAATGTAGTTTGCAGTTATAAATGAGAGATTGAAACTTCCCCTGCACTTAAATTAGAGGTACCAGTTCTGCAGACAGGCCCGGGGGGACCTGTAATGTTGCCTCTTTGGGGATCCAAGTTAGAAGCTGGTCTGTGGGATACATGCCAGGGACACTCTCCCAGATGGTCAGGGAGGAACAGTGGCTCCCAGGACAGTCAGAGGCCCAGGGCCCAGGGGTTGTGCCAGCCCCAGAAGCCAGAGCTAAACCTAGGGCAGTGTCCACTGAGGAGTGTTTCAGACCCATGGGAGGCCTTGTCCTTGGGGGCTGGCAGCAGCCCCTGTCCATCCTGACTGTGGACCCCTCTGTTGGACACAGCCTTTGCGTCATGTGCTCGCAGAAAGTACCCCAGAGCAGGGGGCCATGGAGAAAGACATCTCTTCCGGGGTAGACTGTCGTCAAGTGGTGAGCCTCTGGTCTGTCAACTCATGGGGACTGTGGATGCCCCTCTGAAGGGGCAGAGGGCAGTGACAATGAGTGGCACCTCTCATTCAATACCCCTGCCGGTGAGGAGGGCAGCACCTTGTCCTGAATTGGAGTTCAAGGGAATGTGTGTTGTTCGAATGAGCAGCCCTGACACCTCTTCACTCTGTGGCCCTGGGCAGGTGACTTAACCACTTGAATATAACTGTCCTCATCTGCAAAACAGATATGGGGCCATGAACCAGCTTGTAGAGTCATTGTGAGGGTCACAGCAGAAGACAGGCAAGCTTACCATAGAAACGCCAGTGTTACCATTTTATCACACATAGTGACTTCGTTGCAATGGTTTACCAATTCCATAGATGACAGTTTTCAATCTGATTAAAATAAGAATGTGCAGTTCTCCTTCAAGCTACTGGCCTGGTCATTCCCACACACTCAGGACACAGCTGTCTTCTGCATGGATGACCCTGAGAGGTCAACCGGCAGGTGCTCTTGGGTGAGTCCATACCTGGGGCCCAAGGTGGGCACACAGTGGAGAAGAAGGCTGTGCCCACTCTCATGTGCTTACCTTGTGGTGGGCAGGATCCTGCAGGTGCTGCCGAGGAGCAGCCCTGGGGACAGTCACTCAGACACAGGATTCCAGCAGATGAAGCCCAAACCCCTGACCGCCCCCACCCCACCCCCGGCCCCCCACTGCCCAGGCTGGAAGGAGGAGGCCGTGCTGGGGAATCAAACACACTGAACACTCTCTGCTCGCTGCCTCCCAGTCACGCAGGGAGGTGACCGCTAATGTCAGCTTCTGCCCTGCTCCGTGTTGACAGAATGGGGTTTATTAGTGAAGAATCTGTGCTCTAAGGATGCCAAGCCTGCTTGCCAAGAGGCAGAAGGAAACCGGGCAAACCCACCATTGAAACTTCTGCTGCCCCTCTGGGGCCAACACCCACCTGGGCAGTCCCTCTCTCTGTGACCCAGGACAGTCACCTCTGATCTTGCTCCTGAAAACACCCCTCTTCTCCACCCTCAGCTGCACAGCTATGCAACTCCCTTGTTAATTCATAAAGACGAGCCCATTTAAAGTCACAAGTGTATCCCTGCAGGCGAAGGTTTAATTTCACTGGGCACTGACTGGAGTCTTCTAGCAGGTGGTCCTCAGTCAGAGCTGTGGGGGTCACTGAGGGAGAGAGAGCAGTAGGTGGGAGGAGAGACCCACAGGGGAGGGAGGGAGAGGAAAGGATACGGGCAGGTGGGTGCCCACGCCGAGACTGCAGTATGTTCTGTTGGTAAACTTCCCTTTATTCTTCTGTCCATCAGCCCTCCCAGGGAGGACAAGCTCCATCCCTCCTCCGAAAGGCCGGTGTAGATTCCCCAGGGCCAGGACTGAGTATCCACCATGGCCTGAGGGAATGAACTAGAAATTGCATTTTAGGAAACAGCCTTTCTCTGATGAGGGAACCAACCAAGGTGACAGAACAGACCTTTGCCATCTCCGAGTTCCCTGGCTTGTGGCTTCATGAGCATAAGGAGGTGAGAAGGGGACTTGGACCCACAGTCCTGTGTGGCTGAGGCACAGGAAGCCCTCTGCTTCCCAGCTGGCAAGTCCCTGTCCTGGGAGGACTGCGCCAACAGGGGCAGGGATGTCCCCTGAAGGGGCAGCCCTGAGACTGCAGGACCGCATCCACAGTGGCCACAGGGAGAACAAGGCCACTTCCTCACATAGCCACTGTGCCAGCCTCCTTGTACAAGACCCTGCAGTCTGCAGGCATCTCCCCCACACTGCCAGCCTCACTCCCACCCCGCTTTGTGCATCCTGTCCCCAGGCACCCTTGTTCCCTAGGACCATGCCCGTATATTCAGCCTAATTATTATTTTGTGCAGCTTTTCACAGCAGAAGGAGAGAAGATTAGGGGAAGAGAAAAGAAAGCTGAAACCTCTATAATGAAATTTTAAAATCACAGAGCTCCTGCTGTTAATATTTTCCCAGCCTCCAAAAGCATCAAATATTGTTTTATCCCACAACTAATCTCAAACGTGCAGCTATCTCACAATATTTGGACACATTAACTCAGAGCTGAGTCCTAAGATAACAGCAATGGCAGCCAAGTGTGGTGGCCTCATCACCAGACCCTACATAGCTAATTGGTCACTTTGTCCAGCTGAGCCATGGGGGTTCTGGTCCATTCCAGTCATTAAAAGCTGCCAAAGTCTATCCCACTTTGAACCAGCTGATCTCCTCCTGTTCCTCGTTGCTTTTAAGCACCTGCCTGCCCAGCGTCCTTGCCTCTGACTGAAAGCTTCTGGTCCTTTGATGAAGGCTTTGGATAATTTAATCAACTTTCGTTCGCCCTCTCCATCAGCAAGAAGTGCCTGGCTCACTTTGGGAGAAGAGCCGAGCACCGGCCCACCTTCTTTGCAGTTCCTAACAGGCCGCCCAAACGCGTCTGCACGACAGGGAGTTTATCTCAATTAATGCATTTATAGCCTCCCAAAATTGCCGGGAAATCGGACATGGACTTGGATGAGCAGGATCCCAGTCAAGAAAGAAGCTGACAGAGCAGCCACTCACTGTGAAATCAGAACCACATTTTGAACAACAGACCAACCATCGGCTTAGCTTTGTTTGGTTCGTTTGATTTTTCTGTTGATTGCACACACACTCTCAGAGGCGTGCAAGCACGAGCACTGTGGCATGAACAACTCAAGGGGGAAGGAGGAAAACAGCAGAAAAATAAGACAGAATGGGACGAAGTCAGGTCCCCACATGGGCGGCAGCCTGGCGCACTCCCAGGGACTCCTGGGTAGGACGGCCAGGGCAGAGCAGCCACCCCAGGGGCCAGACCCCATCCAAAGGGCAGGGAGGACAGTGCTCCCTCCCTCTCCGTGCTCTGGCTACAGGGGCTACAGCCGGCAGGCCGCTCAAAATGGTGCCCGCAGCATTTCTGTTTTTGCTACATAATCAAGACACTGGGAACATGCTTTTTTTTTTCTTTGTGCTTTGCGAGACTTTCTGTCTTGGGCCCTCCTGCTACAACACCCCCTCAGGGATCGCTTGGGCTGGTGGCTGCTGGATGAGAAGAGAAAATTTCCATTTCTAAGCCCACAGTCCCATGCCCTTGCAGCTGGCAGGAATGTCTTTCTGCATCATAGACACAAATAGACCCTGAAATCGCAGACTTTGTAGAATAGGAAAACAACAAATCTTTGGGCCCGAGGAAGGCCCCTAATCCCTCAGGGACAGGTTTGAAGGTTGGCAGCTTCTAAAAGAAGAGATTTCCAGCCTGTGGCTAAGGAAAGCATCTTGCAGGGCCCACACAGCCCGGCCAGGGCAGCCTTCCTCAGGTTTGCGTCTGACCAGAGGCCTCTGCACAGCCCTGTCTGCTTCGTGACATTTGCCTAACCTTGGAGAGGTTGTTGCTGTCACAGCTGGTTTGGAGGTCAGCCGGACCCCAGCAGCAGCAAGGCTAATTGATCATTTTCCTCTGCCCCATTTTCTTTGCTGGCTGGGCTGCAGACTTGGGCTAAATTTCTGGACAAAGCCAAGGGAGGTGCAGGCCATGGTGGGGCAGCCTTGGCACCCGCCATAAAGTCAACGAGACACTCAATTTCTATGTGATGACTTTGGCGCCCAGGAGCTCCCAGAAGCAGCAGGGCCTGAGGGTGCCTGGAGAAGAAATGTAGGTGAAGTGAGAACTAAGCAGGCACAAAGGCAGGAGAGAACCAGCCTCCCCAGAGGGGGGAACAGAGCAGGACAAGAGAAGAACTCACCTGCCCGGGGCCGGGACTCCAGACCAGGAGCTCCAGAAGCACCTAGGACCACAGGTAAGGCCTGAAATCAAATCGTACCGGCAAGGTGAGGCTGCAACTGTCTCCAGAAGCAGAGGACCCTCTTCTCTTCAGAGATGCCCCACCCTTGAGGACAGCAAGGATGAGGAGCCTGTGCTGACACAGGAGTGGGGCCCTGTCCTGGGCACCTCCCATCCCTCACACCTTTAATCCCCTCCCTGAGCAGGCTGTCAGAATTGTTGCTTCGCAAACTATTGCTGTGTTGCACAGAGGTCCCAGAGGTTAAACCTCAGGGATGCGGCCCCCAGCCTGACTCCAGAGCCCAAGCTCCCACCTGCACTCAGAGTCCTTCTGCTTCATTAACTCAAGTTCTAGGTTCCATTTCCAACCCACTGAAGGGTCCATGTCCGTACCCACCTGAGCTAACTAGCCCTCCAGCACTGCCCTGGAGGCTGTCGTGTGCCAAGGGCTATTTCACGGGTGTGTTTTGCAAGCCCAGGACACAGAGGTCTTGCATCTTGTTTATTTCCTGGCAGCCAATGAGAAAGGGGCTCTCGTGAAATCACCCAAGGGATTCTTTCTCACAGCGCTGGGCCTGAGAGGGGCAAGGTCAAGGTCAGGCTCCCCCATGCAAGCCGTGCTGTGCTCTCAGCCCCTTCCATGTCCTCCCAGGCTGACAGCTAGAGCAGAGGGTGGGGAGGGCCATGGGAGCTCTGAGGCCCGGCCAGGGCTGGGACACAGTTGTCTGTGTCAGGCAGGCCCTCGCCTTTGTTTGGAAGGAGGGTGTCTGTGCCATGGGCTTTGCAGAAGTTAAAGGTGGAAGAGCCACAGGAGGCAGCTCAGGACCCTCTCAGAGTGGAGCCCTCACTCACCTTGAACAAAGGGACACGGGGAAGGAGGTCTCACTGACCGCTGCCTGCCCCGGGGCTGGCTTCTACAGAGACCCGCAAAGGCACAGCTGTTTCAGACTGAGAGGTGCCCCGGGGAAGGGGTGTTGGTACATCGGGGGCCCCAGGCCCTGGCTTGGCACCTCCCAAAGGAGATTGGGGGTCTGAGCCCCCCACGTAGGTCAGGCTGCCCTGACACTGTGGGGAGTGTCCCCAGTAGTGCTGTCACAGTGAGGTGGCACCTACAAGGTGGCGCCTGGGGCTGCCATCCCCTCCCTAACTGAAGATGGCTGACGCTTCCTCCCACCTTCAGGTCTTGCCTATTCCTCCTAGTCGGGTCTATGAACTCCCCATCACCTCACCCACATCACCATGGCCCAGAGGAGGCAATGGATGCCCTGAGGGTGACTGGGCTTTGGCGCCTCCTGGTAATGCCGTATACATTCTCCTAGAAGCTCAAGAGCAGGTGACAGTGCCACAGAGACATCATGAGGCCCCTGCTGAAGGATTTGTCCCCGCAGCCCTGAGGGGAAAGGGTCCTCTGACCAGGAGTGCACAGGGCTGGCCCCCTCGTGATGCTGCCACTCCCAGCACCACCCTAGGGAGCCAGGCATTTGTCTCCCCGCTTTGAGACATGCAGACCGAGGCCCAAAGATGCTATATCCAGGACTGCCTGGTGACCAAGTGCTGGGTCAGAATAAAAGCCAGCTAGCCTGGGATACTAGCCAGGGTACTTAGCTGGGATACACAGGACTTGGGGGTCAGTGAGAGAGGAAGCCCCATAGAGAGCTGAGGCTTGGCCAGGAGGGCAGGAGGGCTTACACCGGCCCTGAGTCACCACTTTACTGGGCCCAGTCTTCCCACCTCCTGGTCTCATCTTCCTGAGGCCTGTCCCTCCCACAAGGCATGCAGCACCTGCCTTCAGCTCCTGGCAGCACAAGCCTGGCCGAGCTGCTTCTTCCTGGCCTGCACCCCCCTGGACAGTCCCCTCTGTGAGAGCAGAACCAGCCTCTCTGCCCCTGGCCTCGTGGCTGGTTTGTAGTGGGTGCACAAATCTCCACCTGTTACCCAGTGCTTCCTGCACCACTCCCTCTCCTAGAGGAACCCCATCACAAGCTGAATTTCAGACTGTGCTCTTCTGGTGACCTCCAGTGACAGTCAAGTCATCTTCCTAAACTCTAACCAGGAGTCCTCTATAGCAAATGAGGGTCTCTCCTCAGAAGATTCCCTAAGCTCCATTCTGCCACCAGGCTAGTGGGGGTCAGTGCTGCCGTTCCAGTCCCTCCCTGGGCCCACAGGTCACCCTGGATGTCAGCTGATGGCCCTGAAATATCAGGAAAAAGGGGGCTGGCGCACCTGCCCTCACCTGCTGGCCCAAGCATAGCAGGGCCTCACCCACCTCCAGGTGGAGGTTCTTGGCAGCCCTTGTGGGGCACGCCTGTCTAAACAGGTGAGCCTGCCCACACCTATTTCTCCAATCAAGAAATCACCTCCCCTGCACCATTGTTTCCCCTCATCCAAACTTCCAACAGAGCTGAGCCCCTGTGAGTTAATGAGGCAGCTGAGGTGTGGAGGACACAGCACCAGGCTCAAAGCAGAAGTCTTGTCTTCACTTAGGAGCTCTGTGACCTTGAACCCAATGCTTGACCCCTCAAGTCCCACTTCAACAAGGTGGCTGTGAGGCTTAACTGAGCTCACACGTGTGAAGCTGTGTGACTGCTTATAAAGGGAAAGGGAGAGAAACATTATTCCATGGTTTGACATGATTGCAAATACAGGCTGCCTTCCCGCTGTGGAGCTGCCACCCCCAGTCACGATGCATGTGCCCAGGGGGTCCCTAAACCACCCAGAGACGAAGCTCAGAAGCTGCCCACATCTCTCCTTACCCCTTCCTGTCGGTGCTGCTCCCGCACCTGCACTCTCACTGTCTCCCCAAGTCTTGCTTCAGCTGCTGAGCATACCCACCGAGACCACTGGCATCTACTTCCAGACACAAAGAGAAAGTAGAAGAGGCCGCAAACTGGGTGACATAGGGTACTCGTCACCATTGGGCCAGCTGCTGTGCAGAGGGAATCTGCAGTAGCTCACTATGACACTCAAGCTTTCAGTCTCCCACTTAAGCTCAGAGGGAGCAGTCCAGGATTGCTTTGACAGTTGCAAAAAGTCATGTGGGACCCAAGTTTTTTTTTTATCTTTCTGCTGTCATCCTTAGCATCGGGTTTCCAACTTCAAACTCACTTCATGGCCCGATATGGCTGCCTGAGCACCAACCTTTACGTCTATATCTCAATGAGCAGAAAGAGGAAACAGAGAAAGGAAAAACACAGGTATGTCTCTCAACAAGATCAACAGTCTGCAGCAGCCTTCCCTTGAATCTCCGGCAACACATCTTCTCACATTTCATTAGCTGAAACAAAGCAGCACTGAGGGGCACAAAGAGTCTAGAGAATCACCTTTGCCTGGGCACACTACCACCCCAAACAGAGTTTGGGTTCCACGACCAATGAAGAAGGAACCAGGGGCTATTGGGTTTTGTTCCACTGAGGCCCATAGGAGCACAAGGCCTGGCCATTCTGGAACCAAAGAGATTGGGGGAGTTTGTTCCACTGGCCTCCCCGTCCTGAGTGATGGCGTCTCTCCAATTGGACCGTCATCCTTTGGGGTGGATTCTTCAACTTTATCTGGTGCATCCTAATGGGTCAGTGAACGTGTGCAGAGCTCCAAAATTGTCTCACTCTTGTGTCTTCATTGAGGAATAAGGTGGGGCTGAGACTTCATGTTCTGGATAACTGAGGTTTCTGGATAACCACAGAAACTTTAAAAAACGCATAGCCATTTGTATGAGAAAGTTTATAAAATGTAGCCTATGAGCCCCTACAAATACTAACCTGATTGAGCAGAGGATGGACATCATTTAACTTCTCTTAATGACCAGGACATAATTAGGGACATCAGTTAACAGTACTGAGCTCTATGGGGCACCCTCTGGGGCTGCTGACGTGTGGAGAACCATTTGTTTATTTTCCCTAAGTCCTCAGACTACTTTTTTTTATTAGTTTATCTAGTGGGTCCCTCTGGAAATAGCCACGGCTTCTTGGTGCTGGCCCTGGGTCCTGACTGCTCTTGGTTTCTCCCTTTATTTCCCAAGGTCACACAACCCAGGGCCAGAGCATGTCTCCAGGCCTCTCCTCCAGGGGAAATGCGACCATGCCCAGCTCCCACACAGAGGCCCTGTTTACCTGTTGCCTCGGTCGAAGCTATGTCCCAGATGTGGGAGTTGCTCCAGGAGTCATATTTGGGCATCAAAAGAGCCCCACATGGTTCAGGCCTTGCTTGGATTTGTTACAGCTGCCGCCATGGAGGGTCACTCCTCAATAGGTTGGACCAAAGAGTGATTGCAACCAGAAGTGATGCAGGATTCGTCACACAGCTACCTGCTACGGTCAGCTGTGGGTACCCTGGGAATCCAGAGTGCCCAGCCCTGCCATGCACGGCAGGGCTTTCCAATGCACACAAAAATGAGCTTTTTTCTACCTTTATTCCCTAACATGGGTTCTTCGTATCTATTGGAAATAAACTTGAAATAAAACTGAAATGAAATCTCAGCTTCTCTGAATTCTAAGCTATTCACATATTCATAAAACAATAGCAATTTGTGTCATGATGTATGGCACCCCTCTTAGGGGCAGGACCCAATTATAAGAGGGACTTTGCCTAACAAATGCAACCAGTATAACCTAATTCTTTGTATCCTCAAAGAACCCCAAACAATATAAATAAATAAATAAATAAATAAATAAATAATTTAAAAGGTGATGGAATAAAAGCATGAAGCACAAAAAACAAAAAAGCAGCAATTTACAGATGTACTATTTTCCCTTGAAGCAAATGAATGTGCAGCAATCCATCAGTGCGCTGCGCTAAATACAGCAAATGCAAATCACTGTCATGATGGCATTTACAAAACAAGTTTCCTTGATTTTAAGTAATTACAATGTGCATTTAGCTCTCCCAGTGAAATCAGGAAGGTTGGAGACTCAAATTTGATCTGCCTTCAAAAGCAGATCTTGGGCAATGGATTCTAATCCGGGCATGCTCCTGGGTCACCCTCCCCATTTCATTTTTGAATCTCTCTGCTATTTGCATGAAAACAAGATCTTTGGTTTTTGGGATTTCTTGTTGTTTCTTTGCCAACTGTGCAGTGTTGTCAAGCATCACTGCCAGGACGCAGAAGCTCTGGACCAGTGACTCTCGACGTGTGTACCATGAGAGGATCTTAGGTGTGCCACACACATCTGTAAAGATCATTAGTTAAATTATTTTCAAAAGTTCAAAGCACAGAAAGTACATCTTTTTTTCATTCTTGTTTTTTTTTATTTTTTTTATTATTTTTTTATTAAATCATAACTGTATACATTGATATGATCATGGGGCATCATACACTCGCTTCATAGACCATTTGACACATTTTTATCACAATGGTTAACATAGCCTTTCCAGCGTTATCATTCTTGTTTTTGATCAACATAATCTACCCTGTTTCCCCGAAAATAAGACATCCTCCGAAAATAAGACCTACTTACAGGAAAGATAAGACGTCCCCTGAAAATAAGACCTAGCGCATCTTTGGGAGCACACCTTAAAATAAGACACTATCTTATTTTCGGGGAAACAGGGTAAGTGTGCTATGGAAGTTGGTCTATAGATTCAAGCGTGCTGTGAGATAAAAACAGTTGAGAACCACTGCTCCAGACTGAGAGGCCCACCATGTGCTGCTGCTGAGAAGGTGCCAGGCGCCGTCTGGAGCCACAAGTCCTGCTGAGGCCACCGCAGAGGAGCAGGGTGTGGACTCCCAGGCTGCGCCAGGCGCTCCACAATGCACCCCCAGGGAGTGGAAGCATGGTCCGCATCACCAGTGCAGCCCCATCTGCATTTTTTTTCAGGTCACAAATGCACGTGTGCATGAACGCTGGCACACCTACATGTACACGCGCGTGCACACGCACACGCACACACACATCTTCCTCAGTTTATCAGCTGAAAGAATAAAGGAGGAGACGCAATCACAGTCTTCGTCAGACTTTCCCTCTCACACCGTCCCACTAGCCTCGGCTGGATTTTTCTCATCATTATCACCCAAATGAAACTGAGTCAGGATTCTAAAAATATTTCTAAGTAATGTGTTCTAAACTATTTGAAGAGGAGACATGTTACTGGTTTTGAAGGATGCTGGCATATCTTTCCCAGCCTGCTCCAAAGGGCCAGTGAGCCGGGCTGCCCCTCCAAGCTGTGCTGCCCGGTGGCAACGGCCCCAGTGAGACAAAAGGGGCTCAGGCCAGTAGGCCAATAGAGGATGTGGGGCCTCTTCAGCGAATCACATCCTGGCGCAAATGGCTAGGGAAGGCAGAGAAGGTGTATTCCCCAACATCAGCTGAGCTGTCGGCCATGGAAGAACTTAGCAAATTAGTAAATGGGACGAAAGTGAGGGATTATGGTTATCTCAATCATTGTCCAGAGAGCAGGACGTGCAACAACAGAAGCTGAAAGATCAGGAAGTCCATCCGTCTGGATCATATAATGGAAGAGGAAAGATATAGTTAAACTTACTCAAGATTTAGCTGTGGAAAGAAAATATAAAAGGATGACGCATACGGACCGCAGCCAGGCAGGGAAAGCCAGCACTCCCAGGGCATCCACTCGCTCGCGCTGCTTGGTCTTTTCCTCAGATAAGTCATCTTAAATTAAATATTAAAGATTAATAAATACAATACCCATAATAAATGACACACACTAATTTAATTAAAAATAGATGGTGAATCTTACAAATGGGGCCCTTTCAGAATGATCTAGAATGGACTTGTTATGCTAAAAATGTGCAGCTTGGAAATATGCAATCTCCATGCACATTTCACCCTTATTGTGTCTCATTAAATTTTTAAAAACAGCTATTTTAATTGTCAAGCATTTGACAGATTGCTATAAAAACCTGACACTTAAGTTTCAATTTTACAATGTGCACTTTAATGACTCCTTTCTCTGCATGTTGTGTTATCCATAATCCAGTTTTCTTTTTAAAAAAATTAAAATGTCATTTCCCGATAGTTTTTCAGAGAGCAGAGTTGAGCTAGCTGCAGGAAAACATGTTTAAATCTTTACAAATAAATATGAAAATTAGAACTCTATTTTATTTCCACTGCAGCCTGTGGTTTAGTTTTGATTTCAAAGCCTTCAGGGGTACCAGGGAGGAAAGGGGGGCACTCACGGGAGCTCGAGCCAGACGGGGGAGGGCTCGTCAGAGAATTTTAGCACCAGCTTTTTAAACGGATTTCCCATTTCCCTCACTTGAGATGTAAGACAAGGTGACAGCTGTGACTCACAGTAGCCACTGCAGACGCATCTCTATTAGAAGAAAGGACACTTATAAGTGGGACCCTGAATGGCATGTGGAAATGTCTCACGTCGTCCGCAAAAGCTGTGTGAGTCCTTGCGGCATTGAAATCTCCTTGCTGTGTTCTGGGAGGAAAATCACCAAAGTCGGGCCTCTCCAAACACCCAACCTTTAAGGATTTCAGTTTCTTAAGACCTCACCTGATAATATCCAGGCAAACAGTCTGTTGTCAGACCAAGAGCTGCTTTACATTAGCAAAAAGCAATATTTGGATAAGTAAAGGAAGAAAACATCGCATAGATGTTTCCCCACTGTCCATCAATGGTGACTCAGTTCACATCTCCTGGGCACCAGGCCAGGTCAGGGTGCGTTAGCCACTTACGTTCACAGCAGCCCCAAAGGTGAGTCTTCCCTTCTGTCTGCAGAGATGGCCGTGCTGGGGCTAACAGAGATGGGCTGACTCCTCCACTTGTGTGCCACAAGCGAGCACAGACAACCAGCCACAGAATCTAAGTGACAGGCTGGGAGGGCCCCCACCGTGAAGATGTCTTACAGGCCTTGGTGACCTGGACTGGTGCTTGGAAACTAAACTGAGGGGTTTCCAGGTGTCAGGTCTATGAGTTCACGCGTCCACTCATCCCTATTATCAGCCACTGTAGCTCAATGGAGACTTCCTCCCAGCCCCTCACCATCCACACTGCCCTCTGCCCTCCACACCATGCACCAGGTCAAATAGCAAGACAGCACTCAGAGTATCACCAGCCAAGTCCTGGGCTTCCTTCAACATTAGGTGTGGACCTGATGCTTACAGGGGAGCCTGTCCCTGGGTCATTGCTTTGATTCACTGGGCACAAGCTGGCCTCCCGTGTCTTGCTCTTGTGTTCAAATCAACCAAAGGGAAAGCGTCATTGGGGACCTGTGGAGGATGGAATTGTTTGGAGAATGACACTGGGTCACTGTCACTCTCATTTGAATCAGGAGCAATTGGGCCTGCACGGTGCTGTCTTAGGGATGCTGGAGAAGAGGGTGCAGCAAGGGTTTCCAGAGTTTCCGTGATGAGGGGTCTTCATCCCATGTCACAAGAGGCACAACGGAAGACCCAGAAAAGCAACTTGCGAGGCTCCTGGCAGGACTGGAAGTACGGCATCTGCCCTGCCAGATCCAGCCTCGCCAGCATCTCCCTCTGCTGAGAACAAGCCTCGCACGGAGTGACCACTAAACTGGCTGCATAGTCAGTGCTCCTAGGCCAGGAGGTGGCATCAGCCCATGGTGCAGAAGGGACCCTTCCACCCATGCCACGGTGCCCCAGAGCCACGCAGAGCCCAAGCTGGTTGGTGCTTTGAGAAGATCAACCCCTGCCATTCAGCCTCCCAGGGTTGTGTGGTCCAGGGATGCTGGGAAGAGGCAGATGCTCTCAGGGGCTCACTCCAAAGCTCAAGAGTCAGACAGACATGTGAGATTTTTCACGTCACCTGGTGGGCCAGGACTTTCACCCTCAGACCTGCTGTTCCTGAGAATGGCCTGCTCTCTTGTGATCAGCCCTCTCCAGAGCTGTTCCCACCCCAGGGGGCCTTTCCCAGCATGGCACTGACATGTCAGGATACCCTCTGGCTGCGGGTGCTCATTACAGGTGCTGATAAATAAGAGCGATGGCCAGATGGATAAGAATATATTCTTTTAAATACATGTTACAATGTGCTATAGGCTGTGTTAACATTCAGAAATATTTGTGTCTGTACATAATTACCATCTTTCTCCCTGTTAGGGGTTGAATTGCGTCCCCCTCCCCCTAATTCATATGTTGAGGTCTTAGCCCCCAGTATCTCAGAATGTGACCTATAATAGGGTCTTTAGAGAGGAAATCATGTTTGGCTGAGGTCATTAAGGTGAGCCCTTATCTGATAGGTCTGGTGGCCTTACGGAGACCTGTAAGGGGAGACTTGGACACACATAGTGAACATGGAGATGGCCACCTCCAAGCCAAGGAGAGGCCTGGGACAGACCTTGCCCTCACATACCTGCGACACCTCCAGGTCAGACCTCTCGCCCCTGGAACTGCAGAACAGTGTCGGCTGGTCAAACATCCTCGTCCCCTGTCACAGCAGCCCTGGGGAGTGTGCTCCCACTAGACACTGACTCTTCCAGGTACAGGAGGCAGTTCCCTTTCTAGTCATCACTGAATCCCTAACACATGGGACACAGCCTGGCACGTGACAGACAGCCAACTTGCTGAGTGACCGATTGAGTTCCCAGGAAGCTGGAGCCTGAGGCAGGTGTGCCCTCCAGAAAGAGACAACTCAAGATGCCCCAAGAAGCTCTTGCATGCTCAGGAGCCGTCACTATTCCATGATGTTTGTTGGGGAAGTCAGCTCAGCTGTCCTGGACCATCTCCCTACGCCTCTCCCCAAGGCAGCTGCACACATTGAGGCTCCTCCCTTGGAAGCTGCCATCAGCACCCCCTGGAAGGAGTGGGCTCTGAAGCAGCCCTATGCCCAGCAGCAATAGCAAAGCCAGTGCAATTATTTAGCACTAACTACATACCAGGGACCTGGGACGAGTAATTCACGTGCCTCTTCCCATTTAAAATTCAATAGTAGACCCCATGACATTCCACTGTCCCGGGGCCTTTTCACAGGTAAGGAAAGGGAAGCGTGAAGACCTGTACTGGTAGGCTGCAGCACTGATGAGGGGCTGACCAGATGCAGGGCCTGAGGCTGGTGCCTGGCACTGACCGCAAGCTGAGGCTGGTTCGGGGCACCAAGCTGGCCTTGCCCAAGCTGAGCTGATAGGCAAACAGGGCCACTCCCTGCAGGCCACTCCCAAGCAAGCACCTCTATTGCAGTAAACTTTCTCTGGACCCTGTTTATTCTCATTATTTCAGGGAAGTGACCTTGAGGTTATGCTGGTTTACGATGGTGAATATAAAACTTTATTTCTCACCAGGTCTCCTAGGTTGGAGTCCAGGGCAGCCAAGAACAGCAGGGAGGGGAGCTGGACAGCCCTAGCTACTCACTGCAAGGTCACTGTCACTGTGCATCTGAAGCACCTTCCGGATTCCGCAGCATGCTCCTGCGTTACCCCTGCAACTCAGGAGCCACAGCAGCCACAAACAAAACTGTCCCCAAGTGAGAAAAATGTGCTGGTCATGGGCACGTTCTCTATAGCACAGAGAGCATTTATCAGTTATTGTGACGGCCCGAGGTGGGAGGCATAGACAGGGAGAGTGAGCCGCCGTGCTGGGGCGCCTGCTGCTGCCACCCTGGACATCACATACTTACATTAACTCCCTTGATAGCAATCCCTTTTTTAATTACAAAATGCTGCCATATTAAGCCTATACTGTTGTCCAATAGGAGGCTTTGTCCTATTGGTCCTGTGTTGTGTTATATCTACAACACAGATATAACAGGAGACCCCCAACAACACTCTCTTCATTTCCAATCCCTTCTCTCCTTCTCCGGAAACAAAGACTATCCAGGAGTTGGAGAGAGCATGGCTGTTCTATGCTTTACTATGTGTGCACAGGTCCACAAATAACACAACTCACTGCCACGCGTATTTTAACTTTACATGTGTATTAACACAGTTTATATCCTGCTGAAAACTGTGTTTTACCCAAATACTTTTCATACTTTTAGATACATCTATGTTGAGGTACGTAATATATAAATTGTATAAAACATGTTTTAACTGCTCTTTTTCCCCCCATTCATTGGCTTGTCATTTCCAAATGTGTGCTGTTATCACTGCACGGGCGCAGGGAATGGCTTCTCTTGCGTATACAGGACTGGTCCAGCCGGGTCAGATCCTGTGCACCTGCAACGCTGCTAGCTACCACTAAACTTTTCTTCAACATAGCTGTCATCGTTTACACTACACCAAGCCATGTATGGAAGTTTTCTTCACTCTGTTCCTCACCAACACTTGATATTATAAGACTTTTAAGTGCTAGCAGTCTGATGAATGGGCCTGGTGTCTCACCGTCTTCACCTGCCTCTCCTGGATTTCTAGTAGAAAACTGTTCACGGGTACAGTCTTAAGTCTGTTCTTCATACACCATCAGACAACTCTCCCACTTGATGATTGAATTGCTCAGACTTACCTAATTAACTTGTAAGCATCTCTTTAAAATTCAGTAAATTTCAAATATATTCTCTGAGGCTTTGGCTTAGCTTTTATTTTCTTTATTGTGCAGAATCCTACCTTCCTCTCCCCACCTCACCCCCCAAATATGGTGAAATCCAGCAAAGCTTTTCTTTATGCGTCATAGTTTCCATTTAAAAAGTCTTTCCCTATCCAAAGCCATAGATGTTTCAATGTTTTCTTTAAAAGTTATGATGTTTTACTTTTGTGCTTGATTTCTATATATAGATACCTTTTATAAGTACTTTTTACAAGAATAAACTCACCTAAGATTTAGTTTGTGTGTAGTGCAAGGCATCAAATTTCATCTTAGTTTTCCAGCTCCATCCAGTGAGTTGTGTGGTCTTGCCTCACGGATGTGCTGCGCTCTATTCTGACAGAGAACATCCCCACGTCCAGTCCTAGGCAGTCTCTCTGGACTCTGCACTGATCATGCTGCTGTCCCCCCGTCCAGCCTCAAAAGACTGCACAGGGCTCTTTCTATGTGGCTTTCTCCAAAACGGTCTATTTCTCTTTAGAAATATTAGCATCCATTTATCAAATTCCACAAAATAGCATACTAAAATTTTACTAGGAATTATTTGGGTAGATTTGTTATCTTTGAGATACTGAGATTTTTCCATCTATGAATGTGGTATATTTTGTCTTATTCATATGTCTTCCCAAAATTTTTGTTATTTTCCTCATGGTTAATTTTTCCTTTTCTCCCAGGTTTACCTCTTTTTTCTCTAAGCTTTTTTATGTTGAATTTTTCCAAAACTACAAAAAAAAAAAAATGAACAAATGTTCATACTACAAATACAGTCTTCCCCTAAATTTAAAAATTATTAATATTGTACTACATTTTTCATAAACAATCAGAAAGTAAGTTGCAGAGATCATGACCACAATAACCCCAAGTGATTTATATCTATTTCCGGTGGAAGAAAGAAATCTTTTATATGATCACAGTACTATTATCATAACCAAGACATTGAAGCTGATTAAATTTTAGCTAAAATACAGTTCATATTTACATTTCCCTATTGTCCTCAATAACTGTTTTCCTCCATCCTAGATCCAATTAAATATTACTCATCCAGTTTTGGTTGACACAGCAGTTAACCTATTTTGAATTATAACACTCTCATGCCAGTTTTTTCTTTTATTATTCATGATATTAACATTTTCAGCTGTTAAGATCCACACTAGTGGTATTGCTCACTGTCCCAGAATATTTGATTGTTTCCTTATAGTTAGACTAAACTTTGTTATTTGGGAATGTGCTGCTGCTTCATACCAAAAGTCAGAGATGTCAGGTTGGCTGTTACTGGTGATGCTGAGCTCAATCACTTGCTATGGTGGCGTTTGCCACATCTCTCTGCTATAGGGGGACTTTGTGTGGCTTTTAATTGTGAGCTAGTCTGTGGGGTGGTATTTGAACCCTGTAGCCTTCCATCCCATCCTTTGGCAGTCATCGATCCCCACCTGAATCAATTACACTGCTGACTAAAAAATGATAGTTTTAAAGTTTAAGATCCCTCTGCGTTTCTCCGGCTAACCATCATCTATACACAGAGCTTTCATCCTAGCTTATCACTATGGACACAAAATACAAAAGAAAAGTGTTTTCTTTGTTTCACTTTGCAATTCACTAACATATTGACTTTTCGTGATCCTCAGCATGTACCCAACCTTGGGTACCTTTAAATTCAAGTTCTTTGTCATGTTTTGCTACTATGCCATAATCATTTGTGAGCACATCTTTGATTTCCGACAAGAACATATTTGAGGCTCTTCTTGTTCTCTCCCTCTCTCTCTGTCACTTCCATTCTGCTGCAATTAGCAATTTTTGCAGAGAAGATCAGTGAAGGTAAGTGAGGAAACACATTGAATCAATAAGGTTTTTGACATTTTTGTGCTACTGAACTCACCATAGTTTTTATGCCGTTCTCGGTGGTATTTTGAAAATTGCATTCTTGATTGCTTGCTGCTGGCATATAGAAAATGATCAATTTATGCATACTGATGTCATAGCTAATGAACTTGCCCAATTCTTCATGCACTGTAATTATCTGCACATAGAGTTTCTTGAGTTTTCTACGTATGCAATCATATCATTGGCAAATAAGGGTAGTCAAAGACTCACTGAGGAACTGTAAACTAAGCTAAGCCCAGAATGCAGACATGTCTGGGGGGTTTTAGAGAGTCTTTATTGAACACTGAGAGTATTCAGAGAAAATCCCAGAAGGGCTATATTTTGTTAGCAGATATAAACTAAAACAGACTGTGAAACCACTCTAATAGAATTTAAAAACCAAGTTTGTAATATCAAGTTGATCCTTCAGTAACTTAATGTTCTATAAGAAAAAAGCCCAACATTCTTTGAAGGACGACAACAAAATTCATCATAGAGCAACACAACATTTACAGTGTCCAAATTTAAATTAAAAATTACTAGACATGAGAAGTAGTACAGAAGTGTAACCCATATGCAGGAGATAAATCAGTAAATAGAAGCAGGCCCAATGAGCAGACAAAAATTTTATAAAACCTATTATAATAATACTCAATTTGTACAAAATTAGGAAAGAAAAGAAACACTAATGAAACTTTTAGAGAATAAAAATACGATATGTAAACTGAAAAATTCATTGAATGCTATTAACAGCAGGTAGATTTCAAAGACATAACAATAAAAAACTACCCAATCCTAGAACAGAGATAAAAATGACTAGGTAAAAATAAACAGAGACACAGTGACGTGTGAGAGAATATGGAGTCATCTGGTTTCCATATGACAAGAGATCCCAAGGTTATGACAAAGGAAGATGAAAAATATATTAAAAGTTCTAAATTTTATGTAGAGGATAAATTCACAGGTACGAGAAACTCAATAAAATCAAAGCAAACTAAACCTTTAGAAAATACCAAGGTTATGCCTATAATCCCAGAACTTTGGGTGCTATCGGTGGGAGGATCATTGGAAGCCAGGAGTCTGAGAGAAGCCTGGGTTATACAAAAAATTAAGAAATTGGATGTGAAACTTACTAAATGTAGAATATAAATGTCTTAACACAGTAACTAAGAAAGTGCCAGGAAGGCTATATTAACTAGTGTGATGAAAATATTTCAAATTATATATAAAACTAGTGCATGGTTAAAAAAAAAAAAGCATAAACTGGAGAAAAAATTCCACATTCAATAAATGGTGCTGGCATAACTGATAAAAAAAAGAAAGAAAGAAATCAGCTGCTTGTGGTGTTATGTGCCTATAGTCCTAGCTACTTGGAGGCTGAGAAGGGAGGATCATTTGATCCCAGGAGTTTATAGTTACATCAAGCTGTGACCTGGCCACTGCACTCCAGCCTAGGAAACAGAGAAAAACCTTGTCTAGAAAAAAAAAAAAAAGAGAAAAATCTCTCAAATAAATCAGCAAGAAAAAAAATAAATAACATCATTAAAAAGTGGGCAAAAGCCATGAGTAGAAGCTTTTCCAAAGAAGATAGGTAAAGGCCAACAAACGTGAAAAAATATTCATCTCTAATCATCAGGAAAATATAAATTAAAACAACAATGAAATATCACCTTACTACTGTTATAATGGCTTTTATTAAAAAGTTGGGAAAAATAGATGCTGTCATTGATACAGAGAGAAAGGAATGCATATGCACTTTTGGTGGTACTGCAAATTAGCACAGCCTCTTCAGAAAGCAGCACGGAGATTTCCCAAAGAACCAAAAATAGACTTACCATTCCATCTAGTGATCCCATTGCTGGGTATCTACCCAAAGGAAAAGAGGCCATTTTATCAAAAGAGACTTGCACTTGAATGTTTATGGCAGCACAAGTCAGAATTGCAAAAATGTGGAATCAATCCAAGTGCCTAACAATTCATGAGTGGATGAACAAAATGTGGTACATACTAACATATATACCAGGGAGTACTACTCAGCCATAAAAAGAAATGAATGAATGTCTTTTGCAGCAATTTGGAGGGAACTAGAGACTTTACCCTGAGTGGAATAACTCCATGATGGAAAATCAAACATCACATGTGTTCTCTCATAATTTGGAACTAATCAATGGGCACAGAAAGAACTAAAAATTGTTGAAAATCAAGAAAGGAGGGGAGGAGAGCAGGAAAAACCTAGCTGTAGCAGACCACATAACTAATGGGAAGGAGAGGCGAGAGTGAAGCTCGGAACACTCTGTAACAGTCTGTGATTATAAGAAATACTTGTGACATCTTGGTGCTATAACTCCTTGGTGATGAGGAGTGCTATAACTCCTTGGTGTAATAACTCTTTGGTAACTCCATGAGGAAGGGATTCGGCTCTCCTAACATGAGAGCTCGCGAGATGAGAACATCAGTGATTGGCAGTCTCTACACCTGTGGTGCAAGTAGCCATGGGATCCCATCTATAAGAAGCTGCAGGAGAAGGCAGTCGGGGAGTGTGCATGCTGTTCTTTCACGGACTGGCTTACTCTGACTCTTTCGCTTCTCCTGTTTGCAGGACCTCTGCCTGAGGCTTTTCCAAGAAGACTGTCAAGATTCATTCTCTCACTAAGACTGTTTCTCTCCTTCAAAGACTCTCTCTCTCTCTTTTTCTCTCTCTCTCCCTTCTGCTAAGGTGAATAGCCCTCAGGCACCTATGGGTAATTATTCCCGAGCAAGGTAGCACAGCGGTCCATGTCCAGACAATAGATAAGCTGGGACAGAGACCTGGCCAGTCCCGGGCCCCGACAAGTGGCGACGAGGATGGGATAGTGAACAGCCACTGAGGCCTAGCTAACAGGTACAATGAACACTAATTGGGTTATGGGCACACTTGTAGCCCTAACTAAAGCATTACAAAAGCTACCCATGTAAGAAAAATATTTTTACTCCCTTTATACTTTGACGTTTTAAAAAAGAAAATACTAAGGGATATCATAATCATTGATGAGAACCAGTGATCTGGAGAAATGCATAAATACACACGAAGATCAAGAGCACTCTGGGCAGGAGGGACAAGGAGTCCTGACCTCAGAGCCCTCCTGGGTAAGCTGGAAGATGGCAGACTGAGAGAACTAGGAATACAGAAACGCGAAATACTTCTTAAAAAACAAAGATTAAATACAGACGTTTCCCAGGCAAATGAAAGCTGGGAGAAGCACTAACAGATCTGCACTAAGAAAGATGAAGAAGGAAGGTTCAGACGGAGGGTGACTGGACCAGGTGGCCATGTGGATGGACCCACGAGGGAGCAGAGTCGGGGAAGGACTACACAACAGATGAACAAGATATGCTTCACTTTTAAATGATCACTTATGAGGTACTTGTTTAGAAAAGGGAAAACAAATAAAATAACCAGCAAAACACGGAAGCAACGTGGGTGAACCTCAGTACAATTACACTGAGCAAAGGAAGTGTACGAGAGCACAGACCCCACGGTACCCACAGGTGGTCTCTGCCCAGACCTAAACATGGGAGTGCACGGTGCAACCACGCAAGGTAACCGTGATGACCAGGGAGCAAAGTGTCATCGCTCCATGACCTTTAAAACTTTTGTCAGAACATTAACAATTATCCACTATTGGTCATACTTGTATAGCAAAATAAAGAATGTAAAAGCTACTATTTATTTAGCATATTGTTATTTAAAATATTTGAAACATTGCAAATTAAATTGTCTTATTTCTTTATAAAAAACTTCGACAGTGCTTGAATTCTTCTGCTCAAGCTATGATTTACAGTACATGCTGAGTATATTTTTAAAGCCTTAATACATTGTCACACCCCTTTCTATGTTAGATCAGAGTTCAACATTTTATCCATCATTCTTTCAGTGTTATTAAATCTCTCCAAAACCTTCTTTTTTTAAATTTTATTTTATTATTAAATCATAGCTGTGTACATTAATGCGATCATGGGGCACCATACACTGGTTTTATAGACGATTTGACATATTTTCATCACACAGGTTAACATAGCCTTCCTGGCATTTTCTTAGTTATTGTGTTAAGACATTTACATTCTACATTTACTAAGTTTCACATATACCCTTGTAAGATGCACCACAGGTGTAATCCTACCAATCACCCTCCCTTTGCCCATCCTCCCCCCTCCCTCCCCTCCCTCTCCCTCTTCCCCATGTTCTTAGGTTATAACTGGGTTATAGCTTTCATATGAAAGCCATAAATTAGCTTCATAGTAGGGCTGAGTACATTGGATACTTTTTCTTCCATTCTTGAGATACTTTACTAAGAAGAATATGTTCCAGCTCCATCCATGCAAACATGAAAGAGGTAAAGTCTCCATCTTTCTTTAAGGCTGAATAGTATTCAATGGTGTACATGTATCACAATTTATTAATCCATTAGTGGATCAATGGGCACTTGGGCTTTTTCCATGACTTAGCAATTATGAATTGGGCTGCAATAAACATTCTGGTACAAATATCTTTGTTATAATGTGATTTTTGGTCTTCTGGGTATATACCTAGTAGAGGAATTATAGGATTGAATGGCAGGTCTATTTTTAGATCTCTAAGTGTTCTCCAAACATCTTTCCAAAAGGAATGTATTAATTTGCATTCCCACCAGCAGTGTAGAAGTGTTCCCTTTTCTCCACATCCACGCCAACATCTCTGGTCTTGGGATTTTGTGATATGGGCTAATCTTACTGGAGAAAGATGATATCTCAAAGTAGTTTTGATTTGCATTTCTCTGATGATTAAGGATGATGAGCATTTTTTCATATGTCTGTAAGCCATGCACCTGTCTTCTTCAGACAAGTTTCTCTTTAAGTCCCTTGCCCACCCTGACATGGGACCACTTGTTCTTTTCTTGCTTATATGTTTGAGTTCTCTGTGGATTCTGGTTATTAAACCTTTGTCGGAGACTTAACCTGCAAATATCTTCTCCCATTCTGAGGGCTGTCTGCTTGCTTTATTTACTGTGTTCTTGGCTGTGCAGAAGTTTTTAGTCTGATCAGGTCCTAGTAGTGTATTTTTAAAGCTGCTTCAATTGCCCGGGGAGTCCTCCTCATAAAATATTCACCTAGACCAATTTTTTCAAGAGTTTTTCCTGTACTCTCTTCTAGTATTTTTATAGTTTCATGTAATAAGTTTAAATCTTTAACCCAATGGGAGTCTATCTTAGTTAATGGTTAAAGGTGTGGGTCCACTTTCAGTCTTCTACAGGTTGCCAGCCAGTTCACCCAGCACCATTTGTTAAATAGGGAATCTGTTCCCCACTGAATGTTTTTAATTGGCTTGTCAAAGATCAAATAACGGTGAGTAGCTGGATTCATCTCTTGGTTCTCTATTCTGTTCTATACATCTACCTCTCTGTTTTTGTGCCAGTACCATGCTGTTTTGATCACTAATGATTTATAGTATAGTCTGAGGTCCAGTAATGTGATTCCTCCTGCTTTGTTTTTATTTCTGAGTAATGTCTTGTCTATTCGAGGTTTTTTCTGATTCCATATAAAACAAAGTATTATTTTTTCAAGATCTTTAAAGTATGACAGTGGAGCTTTAATAGGGATTGCATTAAAATTGTATATTGCTGAATGGAAGAAAAAGTATCCAATATACTCAGCCCTCCTATGAAACAAATTTATGGCTTTCATATGAAAGCTATAACACAGTTATAATCTAAGAATATGGGGAAGAGGGAGAGGGAGGGGAAGGATGGGGGAGGATGGGCAGAGGGAGGGGGATTGGTTGGATTACACCTACGGTGCATCTTACAAGGGTACATGTGAAACTTAGTAAATGTAGAATGTAAATGTCTTAACACAATAACTAAGAAAATGCAATGAAAATATGTCAAATGGTATAAAAAAACAGTGTATGGATCCCCATGATCACATTAATGTACACAGCTATGATTTAATAATTTAAAAAATTGTATATTGCTTTGGGTAATATGGACATTTTAACAGTGTTGATTCTTCCCAGCCATGAGCATGGTATGTTTTTCCATTTGTTAACATTTTCAGCTATTTCTTTTCTTAGAGTTTCATAGTTCTCTTTATAGAGATCTTTCACATCCTTTGTTAGATAAACTCCCAAATATTTCATCTGCACTACTGTGAATGGGGTAGAGTCCTTAACTGTTTTTTTCATCTTGACTATTGTTAGTATATATAAAGGCTACCGATTTATGAATGTTGATTTTGTAACCTGAGATGTTGCTGATCACTTCCAAGAGTTTTGTACTAGAATCCCTGGTGTTTTCCAGATACACAATCATATCATCTGCGAAGAGCAAAAGTTTGATCTCTTCTGACCCTATATGGATACCCTTGATCGCCTTTTCAGTTTAAGAAATGTCCCTTCTATACCAATTTTCTTAAGTGCTCTAATCATGAAGGGATGCTGGATATTATCAAAAGCCTTTTCTGCATCAATTAAGAGAATCATATGGTCTTTATTTTTTAATTTGTTTATGTTCTGAATTATATTTATAGATTTATGTATATTGAAACAGTCTTGAGACACTGGGATAAAACTGACTTGGTCATGATATATAATTTGTTTAATGTGTTGCTGGATTCTGTTTGTTAGGATCTTATTGAATATTTTTTGCATCTATATTCATTAGTGATATTGGTCTATAATTTTCTTTTCTTGCTGGGTCTTTTCCTGGTTTGGGGATCAGGGTGATGTTTGCTTCATAGAACGTGTTGGGTAGTTTTCCTTCTTTTTCTATATTTTGACACAGGTTGAGTAATATAGGTACTAGTTCCTCTTTAAAGGTTTGGTAGAATTCTCATGTGAAGCCATCTGGTCCCGGGCTTTTCTTTTTAGGGAGATTTTGTATGGTTGATGCTATTTCAGAACTTGATATTAGCATGTTTAACATTTCCACTTGATTCTGGCTAAGACTTGGAAGGTGACGTGCTTTTAAGTATTGGTCCATTTCCTTCAGATTTTAGTATTTCTGAGAATAAAGTTTCTTGTAATATTCATCAAGGATTTTTTTTGAATTTCTGAGGAGTCTGTTGTTATTTCATCTTTGTCATTTCTGATTGATGGGATTAGAGATTTTACCCTTTTTTTCCTGGTTAGGTTAGCCAAAGGTTTATCTATTTTATTGACCTTTTCAAAAAACCAACTTTTTGATTTGTTGTATAATTCTTTTGTTTTCAATTTTATTTAATTCTGCTCTAATTTTGGTTATTTCTTTTCTTCTACTGGGTTTGGGGTTGGAATGTTCTTCATTTTCCAGTTGCTTGAGATGTCCCATTAAGTTGTTAACTTCCTCTCTTTCCGTTCTCTTGAGGAAGGCTTGCAGTGCTATAAATTTCCCTCTTAGGACTGCCTTTGCGGTATCCCAGAGGTTCTGATAATTTGTGTCTTCATTGTCATTTTGTTCCAAAAATTTGGCAATTTCCTTCTTAATCTCATCTCTGACCCAGCTATCATTCAGCATAAGGTTATTTAACTTCCATGTTTTTGTATGAGTGTGCAGATTCCTGTTGTTACTGAGTTCAACTTTTATTTCATGGTGGTCTGAGAAGATCCAAGGAATAATTTCTATTCCTTTAAATTTACTGAGGTTAGACTTGTGACCTAAGATGTGATTGATTCTGGAGTATGTTCCATGGGCTGATGAGAAGTATGTGTATTCAGTATGTGTATTTGTTAGGATGAAATGTTCTGTAGATGTCTGATAAATCCAAATGTTGGATTGTTAGGTTTAAATCTAAAGTTTCTTTGCTCAGCTTCTTATTGGAGGATCTATCCAACACTGCCAAAGGAGTGTTGAAATCTCCAACTATTATGGAGCTGGAGGAAATCAAGTTGCTCATGTCTGTTAGAATTTCTCTTATAAATTGAGGCTCATTCTGGTTGGATGCATAAATATTAATAATTAAAATCTCATCATATTGAATATTACCCTTAACAAATATGAAGTGACCATTCTTATCCTTCCTTACTTTTGTTGGTTTAAAGCCTATTGTATCTTCAAATAGAATTGCAACACCTGCTTTTTTCTGATTACCCTTTGCCTGAAATATGGATGACCATGCTTTCACCCTGAGGCTATATTTATCTTTTAAGGTAAGACGTGATTCTTGTATGCAGCAAATATCTGGCCTGAGTTTTTGTATCCAGTCAGCCAACCTGTGCCTCTTTAGAGGACAGTTTAAGCCATTCACATTAACGGAGAATATTGATAAGTCTGGTAAAATTTGGGGTATTGAGTTTTTTGAAAGTCCAGTAGACATTTTTAATCCTTTCACCACTGTGGATGTTGGAGTTTGATGAAAAGTTTCTGAGTGAGTTTACTTTTGTGGTAGAGGATTGGGCTGGTCATTATGGAGGATAGGTCTGAGAATATCCTGAAGAGCTGGTTTGGTTATGGCAAATTTCTTCAACATGTGAATGTCATTAAAGTATTTAATTTCTCCATCATAAATGAAACTCAGTTTAGCTGGATACAGGATCCGGGGTTGAAAGTTATTTTGTTTTAGGAGATTAAAAGTTGATAACCACCCTCTTCTGGCTTGAAAAGTTTCAGCAGAGAGATCTGCAGTCATTCTAATATTCTTCCCTTTGTAGGTAATGGTGTTCTTACCATGGTCTGGCTGCTTTCAGAATTTTCTCCTTCATATTAACTTTAGTGATGTTAACTATGATGTGCCTGGGGGATGTCTTATTCAGGTTGGTTTGTGCTGGGGTTCTGAAACTGTCTGCTATCTGAATTTCAGAATCTCTTGGCATGTCTGTAAAATTCTCTTTCATAATTTCATTGAGAAGAGCCTCTGTGCCTTCCGAAGCCACTTAATCGCTTTCAGGAATTCCAATGAGGCGGATATTAGCTTTTTTTGGATTATCCCAGAGCTCTCTGAAAGAATCATCCATTTTTGCTCTCCATTTTTCTTCCTCTTTGAGAGTTTGAGAGCATTCAAAAGCTTTGTCTTCAATGTCAGAAATCCTTTCTTCTGCTCGCTCCACTCTGTTACTGAGGGATTCTACTGTATTTTTCAGATCTTTGAGGGCTGCGAATTCTTGCTTTAATGTGTCAAAATCTTTGGTGATCTTGTCTTTCAATTCGTTGAATTCTTGAGACAACTTTTGAATTTCTCCTCACTTTTCCAATTCCCACTTTCCTCCATTCTATTAATTTTGTTTGCAATCCAACCAATGAACTCGATTTCTGACATCTCAGCCATCTGTTTATGAATGGGATCCTCAGTTACGTCTGCCATATCTTTCCTTGGGGGGGTTATCTACTCTGGTTATTCATGTTACCAGAGATTTTCTGCTGATTTTGCCCCATGATTATTTTACACTGTTTAACTAGATGAGTGGATAAAGAAAAGTTGGGTTTCAGGCTCCAGGAGTAATGATTAATCAGCACTTTGCCCAAAATCTGGGACTGGTGTCTGTACCTTTTCCCCTGAAGCTTTGCCAAGGATCTGTGCTGTGTTATGGCCTGAGAAACTGGGGGACCTGCTTGGTGTGGTGGGACTAAGTGGCTCTGTCTTATTTTCAGCTGGTCTCTGTCTGACCCTAGTGAATCAGTTACTCTGGGTTGAAGTCTCAGCTGTGGAGTAATATCAGCAGTTAAGTCACCCCACACCCCACAGGCAACAATCAGAAAAGGAAAATCAAACCTTCCTACAACCACACACCCAGGGTACCACTTGGATGGTCCTCGAGCGATTGGCCAGTTCAAGAAGTCCAAATCAATTGTCTCAGTCAGCACCTGTCTCAGGTGGGAGACTTTAAAAGGTCTCTGGCAACTAGATAATAGGGGTCTGCTGACAACTCAACTCAAATATGACTTGTTCCTGTGCTCTGTGAGGTCAGGAGAACCCACCCATAGATTAGTCTGGGAAGGCTGATGCCTCTTTCCCCACCTTGTACCTCTCTCACACCCAGTCACTGATAACCCAGCAGGGCTGTGACCCAGTTGCCTCCAATGAGCAGACACTCCGGGGGGTTGCACCTGCCTGAATCACAGGGAGATCTATGTCTCCTCAGCCAGGCCACTGCTCTCAGCCACTATTTGGCAGGGGGAGGTGAGGCCTGACAACCTCGGGTGCTTGATGGAGACTGGGGGTTTTCACTCAGTTCCAGCCCCCTGATTGATGATACTGACAGAACAGTATCATCCCGTGATTGATGTTACTGACAGAACAAAACAACTTTGCAGAATTTGTTTCTGTCCCGGCTAAATTCCCCTGCAAAATAGAAGCTGTTTTGAATTCACAGAACCTGCGCCTCAGGCCCTGTCTGTGCTGCTGCCCTGTAGTTTGTATTCACAGCACAGTTAGCTGTCAGTTCTAGCCTCCTGCCCTCCTTTGTCTGGGCTAATGATCCCCTGGGGGGCAGGTGCATCTTAGTCTCAGTAAAGTGGTCCTCTGGGTCAGCCCCGTCCTGGGAATATGCTGTCTCTGTGTGTGCATTTTCTAGTCCCTGTGCTCCACCCAGGCCAGTACCACCTTAGGCAAACCCTTTACCCACGGGGCCTGCGTTTCTGTCCCAGATCTGTTCTGCCAGTGGCTGCCACCAGAGAAGATGCCTGGCCTCCTCTGGTTGCCCAGAGAGACAGGGGGTGTGACTCCAGAATATCCAGGGGTGAGCCCTATTTTTGCCAAAAACAGCTGGTGCTCTGCGCCTTGGGCCACCCCTGCTCCTGTGTGCTTCCCTCTCAGCTGACCATCCTCTCCTCACTCCTGTGCTGCAGAATCAGCACTGGCCAGCAGCAGTCCATTCCCTGTCCATACCTCTCGAGATAATACCCAAGAATCTGGACTCCTGGGGGACAGGCCTCCAGACATCAAAGTGAAAGTGGAGGGGAGTGCTGGGAGCTCAGAATTGCGGGTAGAGAATATCTACAGTTTTATACAGTTTTATGCCTAGCAGGAGAGTGCCATGGCACCCTAGTAGGGGAAGTAGGTCCAGTTTTTAGAGGGTCTCTCCCATGGGATATAATGGGAGGACTTTTAAACTCTGCTTGTTTGTTTATGGAGTACTCCAAGCCGTTCTCATGGGGGAGGGGACTCCCGTCCTCTTGGTGATGGGTTTTGTACCTTTTGTTTGTCTCCTTGGGGTCGCAGCTCGCCTCAGCAGGGTTGATGTGCATTCTTCAACCTCTCTTGGCACAGCTCTAATCCGCCAGGTTACTTGCTAAATTTCTGTCCTTTAACTCTCCTTCTGGACGGGAGCCTCTGTGGAAATCTGGCTTCAGTTGGCCATCTTGTCTCCCCCCAAAAAAAAACCTTCTTTAATGTGAAGATTTTGCCAGGATTACTTTTCTAGGATCATCTTCATGCCTTTCATCATGAACAAGTTCTTCATTCACATCAGTAAGTTCACCTTGTCCATATCCTTCTGGCTACATATGCAGTTTCTCGGCCACATCAGTGCCGACATTCCCGCAGTTATATGTGGTATATTTCTTTTATTACTCAATTTGCATTCAGTTCAAATTTTATTTCTGGTTTTCTGAAAGTCTTTTCTGCACTTTCATCTGTATTTTACCACAGGCCTCTTTTGATTACAGTAGAACCTCCATAGTTGACCATCTCTCTCCATGGACCACCTCCTTACATTGACCTAATTTTCATAGACTGGACATGCACCACATGTACCCAGTGAAGTTACTTATGTTGACCTCCTCCATATGTTGACCAGTTTGTTACAGTCCCCTGGGTGGTCAACTTACAGAGGTTCTCCTTCCTAGGTATTCGTAAATGTCACATAGGCTTATGACTGAAAGACAAGAAAATGCAACACGACTACAGGCTTAGCTGTCTGTGTATGAGCAGAATAACAGACCTGTAGCAACCAATGACAAACAGAGTTGGACAGAAATGAAGTGATTGATCACTAATTATGATGTGTGTTGATTATTTACATAGTGATTTAAGGCAAGGGTGGCAGCAAAGTTTGTCCTTTCTGTAATTACTCAGTCAATGTGACGTGATAATTGACATCTGTGCCCTGTGGTTAGAGAACAGGTGTTTTTTAACCAAACCATCGTAACTGAAATTCATGCATATCAGTACCATGTAAAGCAAACACTGCCTGCATGTTGAGTTATAGAAAAGACAAATATACATTGACCAAAAGCAGACTGATGGGCCTCTGGGCCTGTAGGGAGTAGACAGGGACTAGGTAGACTACAGGGAACGCAAGGGAAATTGAGGGAGTGATAGAAATGCTCTGTTATCTCTAGATTTTAATTGTGGAGATGTTTACATAAGAAAATACGTTTCTCAAAAAAGTAGCACACTCTGCAACTTGAAAGGGGTGCATGTTATTATACATACACTATACTTCAGGAAAATCAATTAAAATATACATTTTTTTTTTTTTAAAGGCCAGCATTGGCTCAGTGCCCATAGGTCAGTGGTTAGGGTGCTAACCACATGCACCAAGGCTGGTGAGTTCCGACCCAGCCCAGGCCTGCAAAACAACTATGACAACAACAATAAAAAAGTAGCCAGACATTATGGTGGGAGCCTGTAGTCCCAGCTACTTGGGAGGCTGAGGCAAGAGAATCGCTTAAGCCCAAGAAACTTTATTGTTTCCTTTCTTACATATTTCTTCACATTTCTTTGTTTATTCTTTCTCCAACCTGTTTAAACAATAGTAGTGAAATGTAATATGATAATCTTGTCATGTTTTAAATGTTCTATTTGATAAATTTTGATGTATGTATGCACCTGTGAAATCATCACCACTGTCAAGGTGAATATATCCATCCCTTCCTTGAATTTCCCACACCCCTTTACATTCCTTTCTGGCTCCCATCCCCAGGCAACCACTGATCTATTATGCTTTCTTCCCCTGTAGATAAGTTTCTATTTTCTAAAATTGAATATGAACAGAATTACACAGCTTTCCTTTGTTGGGCTTTTTCTGCTCTGCGTGATATCTTGAGATCCATCCCCCTGTGTGCATGCCAGTGACTTTCCCGTTCACATTGCTGAGCAGTATTCTGCACTGTGGCCGTGCCACAGTGTCCTGACCTCTGCAATGTTTGCTTCCAGTTTAGGGTTCTCACAAATAAAGGTTCTATGAAGGTTTGTGTATGAGCCTTTGTATCGATACTTGTGCGTTCATTTCTCTTAGGTAAATATTGAGGGGTTGTATGGTAGGAATATGTTTCAATTTGTAAGGAACTACCAAAGTGCTGCCCAACTGATTGCACTACTTTATTTTAAACCAAAGTGTGAGAGTTCCAATCACTCTAAATCTTCACAAATACTTAATAGGGCTGTCTTTTGAATTTCAGATATTCTAACGTAATAGAACCTTGCCATGGCTTTAACCTGCATTTTTCTAATGACTAATTATGCTGAGCCTCTTTTTTCGAATGCTCATTTGACATCTGCATATGTAATTTGGTAAGTTGTTCACCCATATTCTCTCTCATTAGAAAAAATTGTGGTCATTGTCTTATTATTAAGCTCTGACAGTTCTTGACATACATATGACAACAGCTCTGATGGCCATTCCAGAAAAAGAGATCCAAAATTGCTTTGAAGGATGGACACTGTCTTGGGTGCATAGCTTCCAGAGGGGAGTACTTCAAAAGTGGCCATAGTAATACTCAGCAACGAGTCGTGTATCACGGCTCTGAGATGAGTTCATGAACTTAATTGTCAGACCACATTTCTGGATACAGATTCTTCATAAACTGTGTGACTTGCAAATATTTTTTTCTCAGTCTTTGGTTCTACATTTCTTTTTTTTTTGAAAGCTCTTAATTTTGGTTAGTGAAATTTACTGATTATCTTTCTTTTTGGAATATATATCTAAAGAATATTTTCCTCAATCCAAAATTATAAAGATTTTTTTCCTATGTCATCTTCTGGAAGTTTTACAGTTTTATACAGGTATATTTGTATTTAGGTCTATGCTCCACTTTGAGTTAATTTTTGTTTATGTGGGAGAAAAAGATCAAAGTCCATATCTAATAAGGTTATTTCGTGTCTCCTACTATTAAGCCTTGACCAGGCTTTCCAGGTATGGCATAAATTTTATTAAACTTTTCAAAGAGCCAACTTTTGGCTTTGTTGTTTTTTTCTATTATATTTCTTTCCCATTTCTTTAATTTCTGCTTTTATATTTATTATTTATTTCCTTTTATTTTTAATGAGATAAAATTGTTGGTCTTCAAGAATATCTTTTAGTTAAAAGCTTATATTGTTAGATGTGCAAGCTTTCTTCTGCCATATTAAGGCTGAAAATTTCATGACCTTAAATGCATCCTACACATTTTAATATGTAGATGTTTTCATTGTTATTTAGTTTGAAATATTTTCTAATTTCCACTATGGTTTTCTTCTTTGACAGACTGCCGAATTAAAAGTATATTGTTTAACTTGCCAACCCTCAGGATTTCCTCCAGTCACAGAACAGAAATTCTCTATGAATTTAATCAACTGAAGTTTATCGAAATTTACTTTATTCATTACCCACCATATATTTAAATTTCAAATATTTCTTCTTGAAAAAATATGCATCATGTGTTTATTTGGTACCGTGATTATACACATACGCACACATGTATATGTATTTGAAGAGAGAGACTGAGGCTTTGGTATATGTAAATTAGATCAAATTTATAAATTGTTATTCAGATCGCTAAAATTACTGATCCTTCTTGTCTGATCATCCAATTATTTACTGAGAAATGGGTGTTAAATCTTCCACTTAGTATAGATTTGACTATTTCTCCTTTATGTTAAATTTTGACCCTATTATTATTAGATATACACAATTTTTAAATTGTGGCATCTTCCTGGTAGATTGAAACTTCTATCATTTTAAATCCTTTCTTTATAATGCCTTAATGTCTACCTTGTCTGATATTAAAGTAAATATGTCAATTTCTTGTTACTATTTACACTGAGTATTTTACCATTGTCCTTTCAAACTTCCTATATCTTTATCTCTCATAAAAAGTACATAATTATCTATTTTTCACTTGTTTTGATCATTTTTTTGCCTTCAGTGAGAGTGTACGTGGTACATGTACACCATGGAATATTATGCAGCCTTAAAGAAAGATGGAGACTTTACCTCCTTCATATTTACATGGATGGAGCTGGAACATATTCTTCTTAGCAAAGTATATCAAGAATGGAAGAAAAAGTATCCAATGTACTCAGCCCTACTATGAAACCAATTTATAGTTTTCATATGAAAGCTATAACCCAATTATAGCCCAAGAATATGGGGAAAGGAGGGAAGACGGGAGGGGAAGGGGAAGGATGGGTGGAGGGAGGGTGATTGGTGGGACCACACCTACGGTGCATCTTAAAAGGATACATGTGAAATTTACTAAATGTCTTAACACAATAACTAAGAAAATACCATGAAGGCTATGTTAACCAGTTTGATGAAAATATTTCATTGTATATAAAACCAGCACGTTGTACCCCATGATTGCATTAATGTACACAGCTATGATTTAATTTTTAAAAAGTCCCAAATATTACAGGTTTCTGGTTATCATTTTGCCATATTTTTCTAACTTGGAATTTGGGGAAGACTTGCTTTGGAATTGGAATATAGTCAGTATTTGTCAGAATTCCACAAGTGTTTGAAACAATCACAATACTTTGTCAGCTTCATGGATCTGATGGCATCCTGATAGCATGACTCAAATTTGTTACACATTAACTATCGTTTACTTTGAGACAGACATGCTTTAGAAATTAATTTCCATTGTGATAGTGGTTTTAGCCATTTCTTTTTACCTTGTCCATTTTTGCATTATAAATTTTTATTTATACACACACACACATACAGAGGCTCTGTTTTCTGTGGAGATCCCTAATACACCTGCTAAGTTCTAGCCATTATACTGGACTTTGTTCCATTCTTGGATGACCAAGTGTCCTCCCTGCCTTAGAGTTTGTACATGTCCTCCCTCTGCCAGAAAACACTCCCCTCTACACACACGCGCGCACACACACACACACACCCCCCTGCATACCCCACTTCTGCACATGGCCAACTCCCATTGATCCTACAAGTTTCATCTCACTTGTCACGTGAAGCTCACTCTACCCACCCAATCTAAACTAATCCCCCCAAATTCTAATTCTTTCTCTCTCTCTCAGTGCCCTGTTTGTTTCTTTCGAGGTACTTATCAAAACTTACATGTGTTTGTACTTGGCAGTCTCTCCTTTCTTCGCTGGGGTGTCGGCTCTTTTGGACAGATGCCATCCCCAGTGTCTAAGTCTGTGGTCAAGCACAGCAGACACCTTTCAGGCAGCTGCTGCGCGTGGCCAAAATGTTGCCCTTTCCCCAGGATCCTCATCCGTTCCCAGCTACAGATGACCTTTCACTGTTTGGCTTGCACCTGGGTGTGGAGGTGTGACTGTCTGGGCTATTGAGAAGCAAGCAGAAGTGACGTGGGCAGTGTCTCGATGACAGCTTCATCATGAAGTGTCTTGCCCTCAATTTGCCCTTCTATTCATTCCTGAGCCTGGATGGCAGCCACAGTGCTGGCAACTCAGGTGAAGCCTTCAGCCAGGGCCACACTAGAGCAGCACCACCTGCCCCCTGAGGGCCACCCAGAAGCTCTGGACAGCTGTGTGATTAGTACTCCTGCCCATCTGAGCCATGTACGTAACTCAGGAGCCTTGTAGCCATACCCCTGGCTGAGCACTGAGTGATGGATAAAGGGACACAAGCACTTTCTAATTGTCCTTCTGACTGTAGAGCAGTGGCTCCCAATTGGGGATCCTTTTGCCTCCCGGGGAACATTTGGAAATGTCTCAAGACATTTTCTGCTCTTACAACTTGGGGGTTGGGGCTGCCACAGCACATAGCGTGTAGAGGTCAGGGACATGCAGGCCATAGTGCACAGGCTAACACTGCACAGAAAAGAACCAGTGGCCCCAAGTTGTCACTGCCAAGGCTGAGAACCCCACTGAAGAGAAACAGCTGTCCTGTGCCTACTGCCAGAAAGGCAGCATTTATTTGGCCATTCAGCAACCCATCACCACCGTCAACTCCAACGGCCTCCTTGGGAGAGGAGGTTGGTCTTCTCTCTCCAAATCTCCAAACCTAGTTCCAGGTCCCAGCATGGAGCAGGTGCATAGGGAATGTGCACCACTCATGCCTTTCCACGCCCAGGTCTCAGCCATGATTATCCTTCCCTATCTGTCTGCACCCGGCCCCTTCTTCCCTCCCTAGGGCAGCCTGCGGTGATCACTCTCTCAGCCCTACGTTGGGTCGGGTGCCGCACCTCTGTGCTGCCGAAGCACTCGGTAAGTCCTACCAGTGGAGCCTCCTTCTTGTAGTGTTAGAATTGTGTGTGCCCTGCGTGAGACAGGCACTAAGACTTATTTCACTAGCCTTTCAAATCAATGCAGATATGAATATGTATGGTTTGAAGATGATACATCAAGAAAGAGACTACACTTTCCATCAGTGGATGTTTATGCATTTATTTCTCACCAAAGGGAGGGCAGCCAGTTACCTTGCGCCTCCTGCTTTGCCAGGTAAGACTGGTCCATGAGCACTGACGTTGAAAGCAGCCTGTTGTGTAAGAGACCTGGATAATTTGGAATTGAGATAGAATAAGGACTCCAGGATGCCACGTGGCTAGGGGAGCAAGAAGAGATCCGATGACAGAAGACGGTGACTTTTCTTTGTGGAAGGACTTAATGTTTTGAGCCAGGGAGGCTGGAGTCTACAGAGAGCCTGGATTCACCATTCAAAAGTCACCTTGTGGCCTCTCTTGAAAATCAAGGAGGCATCCAGCAAGCCTTGTAATAACTAAAACCAACTCTTCTCCTTCACACGGGCACAGTATGGCTCTCTGAAGCTCACTCTTCTTTAAATACTGAGAGTAATTACATGAAGTCCAGAACATCCAGTTTCCAAACAAATACGCAGGACTAGGACCTCGAAGCTCAGTTACGTGCAGCGCTGAGGACGTGTAGGGCCTCCTTTGTGGGGAGCCCTAACACAATGTAATTGGTTCTTTTGAAGTTCGTAATCACTTTTGGGGGGACGTGAAGTGAAACTGACAGCAAGGCTATCAGAATGCTGGCTCCAAACATCCATCAGTGGCACAGGGGACGCGTGTCAGTTTGCAGGCACTTTTAATTGTTCTAGAACTTCTCTAAAACACCCAACATCCTGGGAGGGAGCTTATTACAAAGATTCCTCTGGAATTGATGATGAGATCAGAATTTCCTATCTCCCACAAATCATTTGTCTGGGAGCAGGTTATCAAAATATGAGCCAGCCCCTTCAAATATATTTTAAACACTGTTAATGTATTTCCACTTGTCACCATCTGACAGCCTCACCAGCGTCGCTCCTGCCACCAGGGAAATTTACATGCATTTGAATTCACTGGCCCGAGCTCGGCTCCCTGCACTGACAACCCATTTAGCTCAGTGATAAGTTAATCTGTGTGCTGTTTGATAGATTTCTGTCTTTTACCCAAAACAGAGTTTGTGAAACGATTCACAGGGATGAATTTGCAGAGCAGCAGGGCCTCAACCTGCAGTCCCCACGGAGGAGGGGACACAGGGAATTGCTCCCTCCCCAGGGCTGGCCCCACTCCCCTGGGCCTCTCACCTGCTCCTTCCTTTTATTAAGAAAAAAGAGTTTTGTGTATTTATTCAATTAGCAAATAGAAAAATGATCAGCCCATGTGCCAAAATGCAGTCAAATTTAAAGAATTAGATTATCTGCCTATTTATTTTATGTTAGGGAGATCCATGTTACCAAATCCCCTGATGTTTTCTGATTATTGTATCAGTTTCCTGGGGCTGCAGTAACAATTTATCACAATGCAGGGGGCTCAAAACAACAAAAATTCATCCTCCCGCAGTTCTGGAGACCAGAAGCCCAAGTTGCCAGCAGACTCCATTCCTTCTGAGGCTTCTCAGGGAGCCCCAGGCCTCTCTGCACGTGTCTGGCTGCTAGCAGCAAGACTTCTGTGTCCCTTGCTTGTGGCAGCATCACCTCGCCTCTTCCTCCACCTCCATGTGGTGCTCCTCCCTCCTTCCCCCTTCCCTTTTTATCAATTTACTGTCCTCATGTTTTTCAAGGGCAAGCCGACAATCCAGGTAGGTGACAGGGGTAACAGGGAATCTTGCCCCCCAAGGTCCGTCCCCAGAGATCTGAAGGCCAGCAGTCCACCCACCCTGCTGCCAACAGAGAATTGCCCAGTGGCTTTGGCAACGAGTAGCCAGGGAGCGTGGACCTCAGGGTAAGGGGCCGGGTCAGGACAAAGCTGACCAGGAGGAGGCTGGTGCCAGGGTCTGCCTCAGAGGAGTGAGGGTCCTGGCCAAGGCTTCTAACTTCAAGCCAACATGTTATGATGAAAAAAATAAAACCAACCTCTCAAGTGGAAACGTTAATGGTGGCAGGCGTACAGAGGTACCATGGGAGGAGCCTGTGTGATAGAGATGTGACCCACTCAGGAGTGGCTGTGGTTCTCTACAAAACTGTAATACAATGGCGGCATAAAATAACAGCCATCTGGTCTCTGTCATGACTTTGTGGGTTAGGAATCTGGATAGCAATTGGCTTATGGGTTTCCTTTTCCACCTGGCATTGAATAATGCACCCAGGGCATTCAGTTGGAGGGCCCAGGAGGGCCCACCCACACATCTGGCCCTCAGGAAGTGATGGACAGAAGTTTAGGCTTATAGGGAAATGTGGACCACTGTGTCCATACCACTCAGGGCACAGGTCCCAGTGAAACTGACAGAACCAGATGGACACATGAGCTTTAGCACCTCTCCGCAAGGGCATGTGGCCACATTTACTCTATCCTCATTCTAGCCAAAGAAGTCAGTCACCATTGCCACCAACTAGCAAGACTTCGGGGGCACGGATGCCATCTCCTGATGAGAATGATGTCAGGTGTGGCCATGTTTAACGCTACCCCGGGATCCAGTCTCTACCACCTACTAGTAGTCACCATGAGAAAATTAACCTTTCTTTCCTTATCAGTGAAAAGGGACAGTACTGACCTCATCTAATTCTGAGGATTAAGTTACATGAAAATGTAAAGTGCTTAGATCATTCAAAAATTCTTATTTATATGCACCCTGGAACTTTTCACATCGATAACTCTTACGGTCTGAAATTACGTGTGACCCTTTACTCATTCATTCATACATGGTGTTCGTTTCTTAATGAACAGTAAGTATCGAATATTCTCATGAGTCCCAAGCCCCCTGCCAGGCACTAGGGAGATGGTGGCAAATGAAAATGTACCTGGTTCCTTCCCCCAAGGTTGCCGATGAGAGAGCTGTATTCATCAGAAAACACCCAATACAAAACTCAATGGCGGCAGGTCTACAGAAGTGCTGTGTGGGGGCTGGGAAAGCAGGTTCCTTGAGGCCACTCGAGCTCAAACCTGGAAGCTGACTGGGCACACGGCAGGTGAGGGGGCAAGGCAGGAACATTCAGTACAGGAAACAAAAGTCTGGGGCTGGAGGGATTATTCGCAGTGAGCAAGCTGGAGATGGCCACTTGGCCACTGCACAAGCAGAAAAATAAACATTCACTCTTTAATCCCAGGACACTGGGACAAACACACACCAAGTGCTTTACAACCCGGGCCTCCCCAGAAAAGAAATACAGCAGGTGCCGCAGAGAGATGAGCTCCAGAGAACTGTCTCCTGAAGATGAGATGTCCTCCTGCACGTGCTGAAGGCTGTGATGGACCAGGGAGAGGGATGCTGGTGATGCTGGAGACAGGTGACTGTGATGCGTAACTGTGATGACTGCGATGCAAAGACCAAGCCCAGGACGAGGCTCGAGACACGCCCTCTGAGAGGAGTGGGGCTCTTCTTTCTCTGGGATGTGAAGGAAGAGCCAGAGCAGGTGGTGGGTAGAGATGGTGGTGGGAAGACGGTGGGTCTCCATCTGATGGTTTCTATTTGCTCAGAGAGGGGTAAGCAGGTCTGGGCTGGGGGGTTGGCAGGGGAAGCTCAACGGGGAATTTGTGAAGATGGGGAGAGGAGACAGAGTGAAAGAATTATGCTGAAGGGTGGGAGAGAAAATTCACAAAGCAAGGGCAGGGCGGTTGGCCTGTGTGATCAGATGCCCTTTGAATTAGTAGCCGTAACTTCACACATTGAGGTTAGTTCCTCAGCTGCAGCAGGAAATAGAAAGAGCAGAGATGGGCAGAGCTGAGCAGGCAGCTTTGCCTGCTGCAGATGAGAGACAGAGGCAAGTGCCTAGCAATGTAAGTGGGTCAAGCAGGTCAACTGAAGAGCTTCCATCAAATTAGCCCCTCAAAGAAATGCACTCATCGAAGGCAGAGCACGGGAGAACCCACATGAGCTATCCAGCCCTTTCTTCCTTCAGGCGTGGGGACTTGGCCCTCTGCCCCAAGCCCAGGCCACTTCTTCCCAGGGAAAGCCCTGGCCTTGGTCTTTGACACACCCATGAGAAGCTAAGCACGTGTTCCCCGTACCTGGTGTTACCAGCCTTGGAAATCCATGCTGTCCTCAGCCCCATCCCCCTTTCTGCAAGATCTCACATGCCACCATCAAGGGGAAGCCTCCCCATACCCTTAGCCAAAACAGCCCCTCCTTTCAAGACCCCTGACATGACAGGATGTGTTGCAGCCTGGCCCCTGGGGCCCCTCGGGCTTGTGCTCGGCATGGCCTCCCATGAGCATGCAGACCAGAAGGGCAGAGTCCATGCCAATCTGCTCACCACTGTGCCTCCAGCCTTAGCACGGCTCTTGATACAGAGTAGGTGCTCATATACAGGTATCGTATTGATTTTATTCTTTCCCACGCAGGACCAGGTACACCTAGGAAGATGTGAGCATGTTGTTAGCTGACTGAGTGACGACGGCCAAGGTTGCCGCGAGTGCATCCTGCCTCCAGAAGGGAGGAGAACCTCCTCTTTTACCAAAGTGCCCACATCCAGACTGCCTAGAGGTGGTGGTTATCTATCCAGGAAAACCACCCTGCCAGAGCAGCGTGTGAAAGAGACGTGGGGCTAGCCAGGTAGGAGATGCCGTGCCCACTCTCTCTACCCTCACCCCCAGGGCCTGGAAGGACGATGCTCCAGCCCCAGCATGGGGGCCTGGGCTCCAGGACTCTGGTCCAACACCATCCGGCTCCCCCCACAGGAACACTGGCCCCACAGGCAGGTCTTTCAGGGATCGTCTTGTATTATGGAGATTACAGATTCCCGGCCAACCAGAAAGCTAAAAAAAGCTTCTAGGTCTCAATTGACAATGTTGCTGGCAGAAAATTCCCACTATTGTATTTCTAAATTAGGAAATTCTCAGGAAAAAATTTCTGCACAGAGCCAGAAAAATGTTCAAGTTGGGGTCTGTGTCAGCATTTCTGCAGCCTGTTCTCCGCCACCGTCCGGAGGACGACGCCGTGTCTCTGGCTGCGAGGTGTCTGTTCCCTGCCGCCTGCCACGGGCACAATTGGCAGCAGGCCTGTGAGGGATGCAACACGTGACACCTGCCGAAGAGGGGGCTGTCCTCCCGAGGGAGGCGATTCTCATGCTTTAAATAGGGGAGTGCGGGCTCTGCGGGGCAGGTTGCTCATATTGGCAAAGAAGCCTGGAGTCCAGATTTAACAGGTGAGAGTTCTTGACATTTAACAACAGCAATGATTCAAACCTTTAAAAATAGTACTTATCATGTCCCCAGGCCAAAGTCAACCCCAGGCCACCATCAGCAGTTTCTGGCCCCTCTGTTCCCTTGACCAGAAGCAGCTCTATGCGGAGACGACTCTGACCCCGTCTTCCACCTGTGACCCCGCAGCCAGCAGCGGCCCCACCCAAGAGCCCCAGAGCCTTTTCCCTTATGTTCCCTCCTCCCTTCCCAGGATGGCAAGAGCCAAGGGGTGGTTCTCGTGACAAATCTCCTCCAAGGCATCTGACATACTGGAATACATATGGGGCGCACGGCGCTGGTGAAGACAAACGTGTCCTGGCTGCAGAGCTGTCAGCACAGCCTCGTCACAGCTTGGGTGGCTCCCGCCAAGCACACCTGCGGCTTGTTGACAGCATGGCGATGAGAAACTCAGAGGCAATTAAACACCCGTGAATCTGCACAACCCACCCGTACAGAGGCATTTAGCACAGGTGTTGCTGTAATGATGATGTAGGAGGTCACTCCCTAGTGCTCGTGGCCCTCAGCACTCACACGGCCACCTGAGGGGCGGGGGGCTGGCTGGCAGGCTCACCTACGGAGGCCGGGCCAGAGGCGAGTTTGCAGGCAGAGCTGTCATGCCCAGCAACCACTCACCCTGGCTCCTGCTTTGCCTTATCCACCAAGAGCACTGCTCAGCTCTCTCCTGGCCTTGCTGCCCTTCAGATTGCAGAGGGTCACAGTGGGGTTTTGGGGGACACCCTGGAAGCAACAGCAGGCAGACATGGAAGCAGTGGGGAAATGACCAAGCACGCACGTGGGGCTGGGGCCAACCTGGGGACTCGCGGTGAGGTCAGGCCAGAGACCTGTCAGCCAGTAACAAGGGCCCTGGGGTGCAGAGCTCAAAGTCATATTTCAATCAGAGCCAAGGCCACTAGGGCCCAGAGCCCAGTGGTTGGGCAGAGGCCAGGCCTGCTGAAGAGGAGGGAGCAATGGGGAAAGAGGTGTCCTGGCACTGGTGGGGTCTCCTTCCTGGAGCGGGGCGGACGCTTTTTGCACAGCCAGTGAGGGCCACCTCTGCCAGCTTCCCGGGCCTGGTTTCCTGCCCTGCAGGGTATAATACCCTCTACCTCTGCCTACATTGGTCACCAGTAGGGAGGACAGATCAGGGCTAGTCCAGAAGCTATTGTCCCTCACTTGGACATCTTCTGACTATGAAGGGTGACAGGAGCTGCAGCAGGAAGGTAGATGGGGAGGGGCAGCCAGCAATTTCCCCCTAGCCTCCACTTCCCCAGATACTTAGAGGTGGCTGAAGCTCACATGTTGCCTTGACAGGGGTAACGGGGCGGGGAGCAGGGAGGGAGGGAGAGCCGCAGACCCAGGCAGGGCACTGGAACCTGCATACCACAGCGTGCATGCCGGGGACATGGCGACAGGCTGTGCAGAAGGGAATGGGGGCAAGGGCGGCATGCACTGTGGTGGGTGTGCACCACCACCAGGGAATGGCCCTGCCTCTGCACAGGGCGGGCGCTGTGCGGGGAGCATCTGCCATCCAGAGCACCATTTGGCACTTCTTTCATTTTTTAAGTAGTTTTCAATATTATTTCTCCATAGCCACATGGTGAATTTCGTCCTTCTGAGAGCCAAAGGCAAACACAGGCATGCTCAACATACACAATCCAGGGGAGCGGTTTCCTAGCAACCCGAGCGCTGGGCACCAGGAGCCACCTCACCTCGCAGGGTTGGGGGCATAGCCGGTGGGCACCTTCAGCCTGTGCAGAGGCCGAGGGACATGTGTCCCGAGAAGTGGGCAGGGATCCACCCCGTGTCTGTCAGTGCCAGTGTCCCTGCTGCTTGCAGTGACAACGACGAGCACAGCATGCCTGGCACCCGCAGACGTTTGTGTGCCCACATGTGCGCACTGTCACCCCTCTGTCTGCAGAAAGCAAGGAGGCACAGCCCAGCACACTGCGTACTCATGGGACCGCAAAAGGGTCCCTAGATAGGCTTGGCTCTGCTTTTCCTGTGCAAGAATCAGGTAGCAGCCCACAAACACGAGAAGGGCACCTCACAGGGGCATCTAGGGACCCTGCCTCGGGGTCTCCTGGGGCTGAAAGAGGATTCCGGTCCCACAGCAGGGCCCGCTGAATCTTCGGCTGAGGCCTGAAACTCCCCGCGTTCACCTCCTTCCCATGATGCTGTCACACGATTCTCAAGTCTGAAAACAGCTACAGAGAAGGTGGCAGGCGCTCCGCAGGGCCCGGTTCCACCTCCTGTCTCTCCACGTTAGATCCCACTTACGTCCCTGTCCCAGCAGCCCCGTATAGGGTCACTTCAGTCCCATTCACCAGGGATCCTGACTTCTAATGACGCAGTCAGTGCTCTGGGAATGGATTGACTTTGGGTGTTGCTGCAGGGAGGGAATTCATTCCTGTTTTATTTTATTTAAACCCTTTTATTACTTCTATCACTCTTAAAATTTGATTACTTTGGTTTTTCTAGTTAAATAGTCCTGTCATCTACAAATATTCTTTTTTTTCCACATATAGTTCCTTTTTAATGTTTTAAACTGCCACAACCATATGACAGAACTCAATTTAAGGACTACATAGGTTGCTAAAATGCCACTACACACCATAAGAGATGAAAGCAGGACCTGGCTTGTGAAGGGAGATGAGAGACACACTCTTAGATGACATATCCAGTATTATCTTCTCTGAGCTGAAGAACATGAAAAATCCTAAATAACTCAGCCCCACACTTTTATCTCATCTGAGAACCAGTTCCAGTCCTGGCCCAAATGAACCTGTATACATGCCAAGAAAACCTGGAAGCAACCCAAATCCAAACAGGCAGTTGAACTCTGGAAGCTCCACCTCCCGCCAGAAGCTCTGCCTCCCTCAGAAGCTCCACCTGCCATCAGAAGCTCCACCTCCCATCAGAAGCTCCACCTCCCCCAGAAGTTCCACCTCCCACTAGATGCTCCACCTTCCCAGAAGCTCCACCTCCTGCCCACAGTGAAGGTCCAAGCAGTGCCTGCCTCCTCCACGCCTGGACCACCACTCCTAGAAGGCAGAGTGACGCTTCCCGAAGGGCACTTTGCTATTTCCAAATCTGGGAAGATGCAAATGAACAGAGAAGTTCCTTAAAATTGTTTTATTATTACTATTTATTCCCCCTTTCATTCCTAATTTGGCTTATATTTACTTTCCTTTTTTCACTTTTACTTAGATTCTCCAGAGATTTGTTAATGTTATTGTTTTTGCACTGAACTTTCAAAAAACTAGCTCTTGGGTGTATTTTTTTTTATCATTTCTACAATTTCTGTGTTTTTTTTTTATCTTCCTGTTAGAGATGAAGCCCCTGAAAGCCTCTGTTCTTTGAAGTTTATTTAAATTTTCTTCAGGGCTTTGTTTAGTGTCCATTTGCTTTTGTATTTGGATCAAAGGGTAATGTTTTAATTGGAAGATTTTCTCATTTTTATTTATATCCTATCTTTTACAGAAAATTTGTAATGGAGATGAGTAATTCCTGCTCTGGCAAAGAGTATTGCATATGTCTGTTTACTCTTACTGTTTATTTTAACAACTTGCCCTCTGCCCTCGTTGTATTTGTGGTTCCCGCTAACAGTGAATTAATGTCTCTCCTTACAAATTTTTTCTAAGTTTTTGTCATTATCCAACCATCTCCACTGCTATTTTTCTGATAGAACTTATTTAAAATACCTTAATGCTATATCATTCGGCCCTATCCATGGAGTTTAATTAATGTCATACATTCATTGCTTTTTATAATTTATCAAAATAAATGAACCTTTTATCTAATTTTTAAAATTAAGCAACCCTTATCTGTTTTCCTTCTCTATTTCTAATCCTATTTGGATCAGACTGTGTGACTGAATTTCTAATAAACAACATCTTGCCAGATTTTATTTTTAAGTCCACCCAGGGATTTTTTTTTTTTATGGGTATATTCAAGTCCTTGGGGTCACTGACACATTCACGAACACAGTCCTTTATCATCCTTTGGAGAAGCTTCATCACTTATGGTTTTTGATGCACTAACCATGATCTATCTGGACTTAACATTTAATAATATTTGGAAGGCACAAATTCCATTCTTAATACTGCTATTACCTCAAGACCTCGCATATACGTTCTTGAAACTGTTGACATCTGAAGCCATCAACACTGTCCTTTTGACATTTTTTATGGAGGATCAGGAATCACATTTGCACACCCACCCTTGTAACTTTTCATTACTTTAGTACATTTTGAGAACACTTTTCTCTCATGGATTTGGCATCTCTCTTTTGTTCATTCATGGAACAAACATGCATTCAGCTCACACCTGCAAACCCAGCTGCAGGCAGAGAAGGCAGCAGAGGGCGGGACAGGAAGCGTCCCCAGCCTGAGCCCCAGTGATCCAGTGGAGAGACAGATGATAAACCACCCTGGCAGATGGCAGTGGACACTGGAGAAAAGAGAAGCACGGTCAGAGCAGGAGACAGTAAGGTAGGCAGCTGTTTTCAGGGAAGGCAACAGGCTAAGCTGGCTTTGAAACCAAGGCCGGAATGAAGACAGGGAAGAGAGGTCTTGGAGAAAGGGTGAGTTTGAAGAGTGGCCAGAGCAAAGGCCCTGGGGCACATCGGCTTGTTAAGTCTCAACAAAGGAGTGAGAAGGGCTGGGGCAGGGAGAGCAGGCAATTGATGAGAAGTGAGATTGGGCTACAGAAGCAGGGGAGAAGGGATGAATCTGAGAAGGGAAGGCTTGAGGAACTTTACCTCAAAGAAGTGTTATACATTTTGATTGGTCTGATTAAATACTTAAAGCAGCAGTTCTCAACCTGTGGGTCGGTCGCGACCGCAGGAACTGTATTAAAGGACCGTGGCATTAGGAAGGTTGAGAACCACTGACTTAAAGGATCCCTTGAGCTACTAAGCTGAGACCAGGCTGCAGGAAAGGCAGGCCGAAGGGCTGTTGTCCCAGTCTAGGAATCTTGGAGTCTGGTGGTAGAGATGGGTGGTGAGTCCCCATCTGAGCCTGTAGACATCTCAAAGCAGTGACTAAACATGGGACAGAGGAAGGAGGATGCCAAGGAAAGTGAGTTCAGTGGTTCCATGACCAGCAGTAGGTTAGCTATAGTAGTAACTTCCCACCCCCTTAATAGTCTAATTGACTCTTGTTCTGTCAATAATTTGTCTTATTCATATATTTTATCTCTTGAAGTTTTAGTTAATTTCACAGGGCAGCAAAAGTGTTTTCCATAATTATATTTTGATTTATGATTTTATTTTTTATTTCAGGATTGGTAAGCTCTCCCCTAATGGACTCACTGTAACAGTGGACTGCCCATCCTTGGCTCAACTATAGCCTGAACTCTACCTAACAAAACAAAAAATGTAACCTAATCATTTGTACCCTCGTATTAATCTAAAATATAAATAAACATACTTCAGGTATATCTGTGCGTTTCTGTGATCTGGAAGAAAAGGTGCAGTGATGGTAAATTCTGGCAAGTGCAAGGCACACAGAGTCTCTCTGTTGTCCGCCCAGGAGAATGACAGTGTGGCTTGTGTGTGGGCTCAAGTGTGTCCCCCAAATTTCATATATTGAAACCCTAAAGCCCTTAAAATGTGACTGTATTTGGACACAGGGCCTTTGCAGATTTGGGGTAGCTAGGACCATGGAATGTGGTGGCCATCGGGAGTGGCCGGGCGAGACCACGTCAAAGCAAGGCGGACGGCAATCATCTTTGCATTTCAGAAACAGGAACTCTCCACACCACAAAGTAGTGGTTGCAGAGGGGAAAGATGATCAGGCGTGACCAGCTGGCTTACACGGCGTGAAGAGCAGAGGAAGGAACTGGATGGGTCTGCAAGTAGAGTGGGCTTCTCCTGGGTTTGCCCTGCCTCTCGTCTCTCCCTCGTACAGCCACACTCACCTGTGCTCAATTTCTCAATTCGGCTAGAGGAGTTCTGGGCCCTGCCTTCCGGCAGGAAGGCCAATATGAGGAAAAGCCTCTGCCCCAGCATGAGTCTGCCACTCGCCAGGCGGGCTAAAGGCCGGTGCCTGCCCTGTGCATGGTGGTGGCCAGAAAAACAAAGTGCAGACAGTCCAGAGCCATCCCAAGTGGCTTCTTGCAGGAGCAGCATTCTTGGAGAGCAGAAGAGTGCGTGAGAGAGCAGACACACACCCACATACCATGAGTGTTCTGCTAGGAAGGAGGAAGAGGGATGGAGTCTAGAAGGCCGGTGTATCTGCAGCCTTGGAAGAGGCCTCCAGAGAAGGTGGAGGCCCGGGCAAGGCAGGGCAGAGAGGGCAGGAAGGGGCCACCAGAGACAGTCACTGGGATTTAGAGCAAGTCTCGGGTCCTTGGTGGTGATTCTATTTACTCTCCTTGGACCATTAATCTTTCATTCTCCAATGTTAGTTTTATTGTATCATTATTTATCCAGTACTTATTTATTTCTTGAACTTAATTGGTAACCTTGATTATGAATTCTTTTTCTTTGGCTCTCCAAGGACCTCTGAGTTCTGTTCCCCACATCTGTCACATTTTCTTATGTTTTATCTCTTGGTTAGTGTTGTCTACATTTTAGAGGCAGCGTGTCCATCTTTGTGTTTCAGAATGACCAGGCTTTCTACTCCTTGCCCTACCACATCCTGCCTTTCTGATTCTGGCGATATACTTAGTATCTCTAAATCTCATTTTCCTTGTCTGGGATGGTGATGGCATTTGCCCTGTAGGGTTGCTGTGCAATTTAAGTGGGATGAGATGGATATATGTGAATGTCTGACAAGTAGGGGCTGCTTGATGACAGCTCGCCACCCTGGTCTTCATTTTGTTATTATTTCCTCATTACAGTCACGATTAGGAGTGTATTTCTGGAATATCTGCTGTTCTACAGCATCAGTCCCAACTTTCATGTGTGGAAGAACAACCTGGCTTTGCTGGCAGGATGCAACTTGCTCTGGCTTTGCCTCACACTTGCCATGTCACTTTGCCTTCCTGACAGTGGATCAGAGTTCTTGACAAACTCTTAGTTTTCCCATGGGAGGTCCATTCCAGAGTGAGATCCACCATGGTACTTTTTCTGGGATCAGTTTTTCTTTTTCTTTGAAATAAGGAAATTTCTGCCATAGACTCAGTCATTCTTTCCAAGACAAAGGCCAGGTTTTCTGGAGGCAGCTTTGAAGCCTCCTGGCTCCAGGGTAATAATGTGGCGGGAGGCCAAAGTTAGGCATCATGGTGCAGGAAGGCAGATGCAGTGGAAGGAGCAGTTCCAGGCAGCACCACGGCCTGGGGGAGGGGACGGACGTGATGTCCACATCACCCGGAGATGGCGCCTCTTGTTCCCTGGTCCCATCACCTCCACCACCCAGGGCCTGATGGGCCACCCTCAGAATTGGGCCAGATACTCGGGCCAGGCAAAAATATGTTCTGGACATCTGTAACAGACTCTCCTTGGCATGACACCAAGTTTTCCTAAGCCCCTCCTGGAGTGTCCCTCTCCCACAAGCTAGACATCCACTGTAAACAGCCCCAGCCAAGCCCTTGCTGCTGAGGGGCTCCATTCAGATGGCTGAAGCCCCATGTGGAAGACACTCAGGGTCCAAAGCTTGTGCCCTGCCCCACTGGGGATCTCATCCAGCCCCTCCCTGGCCTGCACCCCCACCAGAAACAGCTATATCCCACACCTGGCCCTTGGAGACATCCCAAGATGCAGCCTTGGGCGTCACTTTGCACTGGTGCTAATTCTTCAGCTCGCCCACTGGTATGAAGTATCACAGAATTCCTTCTGGAATATTCTGGAATTTTAGCTTTTTTAGGGTTGGCTTTTGCTGAGCATTCCTTTTCCCTTGTTTCTTTCCCCATTCCCTGGATGATTTCGTGAGTATTTTAGCAGGAAATACTCATGAAAGTTGTTGGGCCCAGGGGGAATGTCTCTAATATTTTCTCTAATATTTTTACCATCGACTTTGTCATCTTCTCAGATGTGTCTCTCTCAGGCTCTTTCAAACACTCAGTTTTCTGTAAATTTAAGGTTGCCCTCTCAGCACCATGTGTCCTTTTAATGACATTTTTTTGCTGGATTGTACACTCAACCTTTTTTTATATAAGTGGTGTTCCTTTGAGATGCCGCCAACCGATCTCATCGGAAGTTTATGAGAAAACCCAATATGCTTCAGTTCTACTGCCGAGAGGGCTTGGCAGTCACTGCGTGGGCCAGATTTACCCTCGGCTCCAGTGCAAACACAGCCGATCATTCTCCAGGCTTTGTCCTGTGCTGGCTGGTTCCAGAGTGGTCTCTGGGGCTCAGCTTTCTTGCCAGAATGTTCATGACATCACTCATATTATTAATAATTACAGGTTATTCACAGATGGACGGGCAGATGGACACACGGTGACAGAGATTTGTTTAATCTCAGCAAGCCTATTTCCCCTACACATTTCCCCTTGCCCACTCTTGCTGCCTCTCTGGAGGAAAAAATTAATAAAAAAACAAAATGTCTATGAAAGAAAAATGAAAATCCTGTCGGAGGTTTTGTTGCATTTCCCCCCCTCCAGGAGGAAAAACTGACCCATTTCCTTCCCTTTCTGGGCATTGTCTGCAAAATATGTGCCTCTGCGAGCTTTGGAACTACACACATTCCCACAGAGAGACAGAGCCCTGTCCCTTCTCCCACTCTTTACCCTCAGATTGCTGCACGCTTGACCTGTGGCCCACAATTCACAGGGTGGGGGGGATGGTTAATAACTCGCTTTATTTCATTCTGTTTTGTTTGGTATTCACCAGTGACTACAGTTACTCCCCAGAATTCTGGAAGGAAAATGGAGCACCTTTCTGCCTCTGGAGAACCAGAAACTGAGTGTGAAATACGGGCCACTGAGCGCCTCTCCTTGGTCAGCTGTAGAGGGGACCAGACCCACTTGTTCAAGCTTTGAGGGCATACAGCTTGCCAAAGTTGACTTTGGCCTAGACAGAAAGGAGACCATTCTCAGGAGGATGGTGGCGAGAGCTAACAACTAGCTGACCCTGCAGACGATGAGAGGAAGAACTTTCTGAACCACACATCACCACCAGGCACTCTCAATCCACTTACGGTCCACAGACACTTGCACTCGTCTAAAGCCATGTGCTCCACGACTGCCTACCTGCTCCCTCATCCCATCCAGCAGCTATAAACCACAGCCCTCCCCAGGCCCAAGTGCCACATATGAGTCATGATTGAGTAAAAATGAGACAACGTTCTCTCTCTTGGACTGTTAACCTTATTTCTTTTCAGCTCTGATCTGTGCTTCTCTTCCCCAGATATAAAAGGTTTAAAATCTTTTTTCTAGGCTCTTCAAGGACTGAGTCAGAGACCTCTGCATGTCATTGAAACAAGAAGGCCCACACGGTCCTCGCATGTCCTGTTAGTACCTGTACCCTCCAGACTCGAGGACATATACAATACAATGCGACAGCGGCCATGGAGTATGGAGTATGCTGTTGGAGCATGGAAGACTCGATTGCAGCATCACTCAACTGAAAAACAAAGGAGAGAGACGTTGTCAGACAACGTCTCACCTTGTACGAGTGTCTCTCCGCTCAAAATGCACTGGGACGAAAGAGTTACTGATCATTTTTTAAAGATCCAGGTCTTTGACTGTGTTCAACCTGCCTTGAGCTGCCTTCCTGCCAAATCTCTGCATGTGTGCAAACACCACCTGGCCATCGGAGACTTGGCAGCTGGGCTTCGATACAACTTGTGTAAACCTGGCCTAAAACTACCAAGCATTTCTACATTGCTCAAACCCAGAATATTGGGTCTTCTACAAATCTGTGGCTATCAACTGAAACTATACTTTTCTATTAAGAGCCAACCCATTTACAGGCTGGAAAAGGTGCCTATGGCAGCTATATTTTAGATTCCCCTTTTTAGAATTTTCGACCTGTAAGGTCTTAATTTCTAGACAATGCCTGGGTCCGTAGTAAAAGCTTAATAAATAAATTCTTCTTCAATAAGAAGATCATAATATAAAATCATGGACTCCAGCCTCCCAAATGTAATCTCCTCCATCCCAATGCAAAGGGCAGGTTCATTGTGAAATAAGTTAGCAGCAGAGAGAGAGACCAGTCTGTCTTTGTTGATACATGCTACACGCAGCTTATTAAATATTGAAACTCTTTACAAATGTCTACTGACTGTACAGTCCAAATCATCTGCAGTGACCAAGAATCCATGGATCTGACAAATCACGCCCAGCTGCGCCCATATCTCTCAACAGAAGCTACTGGTGGTGGTGTCCTAGGGACCAGGAGAGGGTGCTATAAACCACCAGCCACCTCTTTGGGGTATTTTTCTGATGGCAACAAATGGACGTATGCCAGGGCCTCACCCAGTTTCTCAGTGAGCAGAAATGCACACGCAGGCCAGTTGGCCAGGCTGGGCTCTAGTCTGAGGCCGGCTGAGGTAGCCCAGCTAACTGGCCCACCTGGGGCTCCTACCATTGACCCTGGCTTCATTAGTATGATGCCGTTGCTCCCTGAGCCAATGAGGCTGCTGAAATATAGATCAACTGCCTTTTCCCAATTCCCCCTTCCTCTGGCAGAGGTGCTAATGAATAGGGCAGTGGCCAAAGAGTGCAGTGGAGAAGAAATAGATTTGGGAAAGCCACAAATTGGATAATATTCCTCTGGACAGTGGCAAGAGGGTCCGCAGAGCTGTCTATGCAAAACTCATCTACCTCACAGCCCCTTCTGATCCCCTCACTGGTGTATCAGGCTTCCCAGTTTCTCCAAAACCCCTCCTGTACACCCTGGGCACCACCCCATTTGCATCACTCACAGACCACAGACATCCTCCCTACAGGTCCCAGGACCTGAAAGCAAGATGATGCTCTCCCGCCCAACCTCGGGACTTTTAAAAAGTAAAACATATGTGTGTGAAATTAAAATCAATTTGCTCCCAGATTTTCTGGCTGTAAAGTGGTGAATAAGCTCATCAGAGGCAGAGTTTGTTTGTTGCTGGGGCCCTGAGCCTAGGCTGGGCTGCCCCTCAGGTGCACTGCAACACAGGTCCAGCTCCCACCACAGTGGGCAGCGCCAGAGTCCCTGGTGACCACCCGCTCCCCCTTCTGCTCCCATTGCCCTTCCCTGGGCTTGTCTCCTCCAGTCCCAGAGAAGCCCAATTTCCCTTCATCACCCAGGAAGTCCTCTCCCTTCCAAAACGCCCGTTCCTTGTGGAATGGTAACCTTGATCGCCCTTCCTGGAGCAGTTATTTTCAACATCGTCGCGTTACCACTCTGTGAACTTCATCTACCTTGTGATGCTGAGGCCGGCGTGGTAATTCCATTTTTCTTAGCAGCGCTAAGCAATCATCATTTATCTTAAAAATTGGAATATTCCTCCAAACACATTCATGAGACTGTTGGGTGTCTGCTCCAATGAGACTCAGAATCTTAGAGAAAGTATTTCTACCTCCTTCCCCACATTCTAAAGCTAATACGAAAAAAGAGATAGGGTTGATGTGTTCTATAGAAGCAAAGATTTAGGGGAAACAGACATTGAAATGCATGAGGTAAAATATATCCAAAAATATAAGCTCAAAATTTCATTCTGTAATGAAACAAATACCGAGGAGAGGGAGAAATTCTAATCGCATACATAGAGATCAAGAACATATTGCATTTCTATGTAAAACAAACTGATTTCTCAGAATTCAGAAAGAAATTAGAATTATTCATCCATAACTCCATAGACAAGGTTTCGCCTCTAACTTCTGACTAATCCCTATTTTCATCACAACTGGGAAGGCAGAAGTAGTCAGGCTTTTTACTTTGGGGACATTTGAGGAAGGAAAAAGATGGCTTCTGCCTTTTTGTAAAAAGTGTGGCATCAATAATTCTGGGCTGAGGTGTGCTGCGTGTATCCCATCAGAGAAGTGATGGAATTATGACCTACCTCCACAGCCCACACCACTGCATACTGGGGGCCGATCTTGGAAAGGCCAGAGCAAGCCAGGGACCAAGGACATTAAATCCTTGTCCTTGTCAATTCAGTCAAATGTCAGAAATTAACTTCTTGGCATCGACCAGTAAACATGTGCTCCAGGCTGGGGAGAACCTTCAGCACTTTATCTGATCTCCAGGCAGGAGGGTCCATTTAACTTCACATCCTGAATAAACTCCACTGTCTGCAGGTAGCACCGGCCATGCGAAGCCACTGCCCATCTACGTGGCCATCAGGGATCACAGAGGGTACAGTCTTTATTGTCTAGTATCAAGAATACCTGCCCCGACTGTCAAACCAGCCCTACCAAGTGCCACGAGGAGACATCACCCACCTGTGCCCAGAAGACACTCTCAACAGAGACGCCTGGCCCAGAAGAAGGCTAAACAAACTATGGCTTAGCTAGAAATTGTTACTTCGTTTAAGATTCTGATTCAAGTTTAAATTGGCAAATGTGAGTGTGTGTGCACACAAGTGTGTGTGTATATGTACAAGTGTGTGTGTATATGTACAAGTGCATGTGTGTACAAGTGTGTGTGTACAAGTGTGTGTATATGTACAAGTGTATGTGTGTACAAGTGTGTGTATATGTATAAGTGTGTGTGTATATGTACAAGTGTGTGTGTATATGTATATATGTACACACACACAATCATACATCACTTAACTACAGGGACACATTCAGAGAAGCATAGTAAGTTGTTAAGTGACATCAGAACTGGGCAAAGAACACAGTTTGCACGTGCCCGAGCCCAGACGGTGGGGCCGGCCGCACAGCTGGGCCGCTCCATACAGCCCGTCGCTCCTGGGCTGCACCCCTGCAGGTGACTAGACTGACTACTGTGGGCAACTCAGGTATAACACAAGGGTCAGTATTTGTGTAGCTACACATATCTAAACACAGAAATGGTACAATAAAAATAAGATATAAAAGAAAAAGAGGCACAGCTTCATAGGCCTTCAGCACGAATGGAGCTTACAGGGCTCGACGCTGCTCTGGGTGAGTTAGTGAGTGGGTGGGAGCAAGTGTGGGCCTTGGATGTCCCTGCACACGACTGTAGACTGTGTAAGCGCGGGCTCATAGGCAACGCTGAATTAATGAAAATATTTTTCCTTAATAATAAATCAATCTCAGCTTACTGTTGATATTTTGCTTTATCAACTTTGTAATTTGTTATTCTTTTGTAATAACGCTTAGCTTAAAACAAAACATATTGTGCAGATGTTAGAAATGTCTTATTAACTTTTTGAATTAATAGGGTACATGTTTTCGTAACAATAATAAGTACGGTAATACATTAACCAGTAACATAGTCCTCTTTTATTAACATTTTTTAGTACAGTAGAACCTCTGTAAGTTGACCACCCAAGGAACTGTAAAAAACTGGTCAACATATGGAGGTGGTCACCATACGGAGATGTTCAACACATGTAGAGGGTCAACATATGGAGGGAGTCAATATATGGAGGTGGTCAACATAAGGAATTCCATTGAGTACATGTGGTGCACATCTGGTCTATGAAAATTAGGTCAACTTCAGGAGGTGATCACCAGTGGAGGTTCTGCCGAATTCCATATTGCACATAATTATGTTGCTATCTCTGTGTGGGACTGACTGGATGGCAGGTGTGTTCACAGCAGCAGCATCTCCACAAAGACAGGAACAATGCATTGCACCGCAAGGTTCTGAGGACTAGCAGGTAAGAATTATGGAGCTCCATGATGCTCTGATGGACTCAGCCATGGTATGTGCAGCCTGCCACTAGCAGAGTGTCATTACTCGGTGTGTGACCATTCACCAGCAGGAGAAGCAGTTGAAGACAGCGTCATCTGGGCTCTGACAGCCTGCAGGTCTACACATACCTGTCCCTGGGTGGTGGGGGAATTAGTGGGAAGTGGTGGGTAATCCTGACAGAAGGTGGCTCCTTTCAGCAGCTCTCTGCTTTGTTAAAATGTCCTCTAAAATCCAACCAGAAAAGGAGGTTTTCCCCATTCCTTGTATAAAATTATGTGACAGCTTTAACTCGAGGACGGTATCTTACGTCAGGGCAAAGACCAGTGTCCTGAGATGGAAGGCTCCCACTCTCCTGCTTGTCATAGAGACCTCGGTGACAGCTGGAGCACTCACCTGTGGTCTCCTTTTCATCTGTCCTCAGGGAGCCCAGCTTGTGACCACATCTCACTCTCCCTCACAAGTGGCTCTGGGTGGGAGGACGGTTGACCCCTGACACACATACTCATACAGCTCTCATTGGTGAGAGGTTTCAAATAGTTCAGATGACATATGCTGGTGTAGAACTGAAAATCTTATTGTAGACACATTTATTTTGTCATTCTAAGCAAAGAACTGACTTTTAAAAAACATACCACCCCAGCCCTGCTCAAAACAATTTTATGATATTCGCAAGTTCCTCACAGTACTCCATCAAGACTTCTGAACCTGTTTGTATAGACAAATCAAATCAAGGGGAGATGGTTGGGACTCTTCAAGTGCAGATGCTGATAGAGGCACTCCAGGGGGCCCAGAGATCCTACCAGCTCCCGAGCGACCACACAGGACCACACTCAGCAGCTGGGGCTCCCCAGGGCTCCGCCTGCTCCTGGACCATCTTCTGGGACCTCCCAGCTCCGCTGGGCAGAACCGCCTTCAGGTACATTCTAGATTAAGTTCAGTCCATAAGATGACATTGAAGTTCTAACCCCCATTACCTGTGAACATATTTGCCTTTTGCAGCTAATCAAGTTAAAGTGAGGTCACTAGTTTGGGCCCTATTCCAATTTAACTCGGTTCTTTACTCAAGGAGAAAGTTGAACACCAAGGACTTGCATGGACAAAAAAGGTGGTGAAGACGAAGGGCAAATGACCTGTACATGCCCAGGGGACACCTGAGGTCATGCGAAGCTGGGAAATAGGCCTGGACAGAGTGTCTCCCCCATCCTCAGGGGAGCCAGCCTGGCTGACACCTGGGTCCTGGGCTTCTGGCCTCTGGGACCATTAGACAGAACATTTTTGTTGCTCAAAGCCCCCCAGTCTGCAGCACTTGGTCATGGTACCCCAGGCTAACTGGTACCAGACATTTGAACACTCTACATCCTTGTCATTAAAACAGTCATGTTCCCAAAGGGGTGGGGTTAGGGACCCATCCTACCCATGGGAATTTCATATATTTATTTATACAGGACTAGCGAACATACAAAAACAAACTATTGCTGGGCTCTGTCCCTGACCCCCCATTGATAGATGCCTGTTTAAGTCCTTGGCACGTGGTGTCGACTCTGTCCTCTGAGTGGGGCCACCTCCTATCATCACATAGCCTGTGGACCTCCATGTGCTTATTATCAGGTGATGCATTTGGGGAACTGAGTATGCAAACTGTGGCCAGACCATCCATAAACACAGAACTTCAACCCACGCCTTCTGGAGCAATTGGCCCCAAATGCTCAAGATTTGGTCCCCAAATGCCAACTTTCATCATTTTTGCTCCTGATTCCAACTCAGAACAGAGAAGGATGGTCTGCTCCTGGCTAGTCCACCTTCAGTTTTCCCAGGCCAATGGCCCTGATCAGAGCACACCCAGAGCCCTCCTTTCTTATCAAAAGGCTTCCCCATGCCCCTGCTGGCCTGGGAGTCCCTGCCATATGCCAGCGACAAGGGCTGAGCCCCTCACTATAGCAAGCTCTGAATGTACAGTCCCTGTGGGCTCCTGTCTGGGTAGTCTTCCTCTGTCCCCAAGCCTGGCTCTGATACTATGGCCACAGATTCCATGAGGGGAGAGCTCAGTGCTGAACACATCACAGATTTTAGGAAATATTTCTGGGATGGTGAAAAAAGTGAATGAATGCTGTCATGACAACAGTTAAATATTTGTTGAATGAGCGAATGGGTTTTGCACAACTCCTTTATCTGGGAGAAGAAATCACTGAAGAAAAGGAATCGCATGGCTGAGGGTTGACTGCCTTTCGGTAGCTCTGGGCTTCAGTCAAACTGGGGGAAACAGGCAGATTGTGAGTCTCCACTTCCCAACACAATGCGCATTCTTCTTTCAGCCTTGTTTATTGTGGTATTTTTCAAATTATAATAAATTTGCTTTCTTCTGAATATTCAGATGCTTCAAAAGGTACCCAAAGGATACAATTAGCCCCTGGGGAAATCGCCATTATGTGCACATATCGTGTTTTGCATGGGCTTTCCATCAGCTGCATAATTTATATGCTTCTGCATAATTTCGCCTCTTTGTATGTTTCCTATGTGTTTGTGAGATAATCTAGAAGTCAGTTTCCTACCGTTGGAAACACAGAAGGAACTCAAGTCAATGTTGTTCTTCACCCACTCTGCCGGACTTCCAGTGAAGCCCCTTCCAGAAACCTCAGGAGACCGTGGCTTTTCATAGGCACCAACATCAAGGCGTGAAAAGTAGACGGTTCTGGGAGCTTTCAGGAATGAAACAGAACCTTGTCCATTTTCATACTCTTCTGGGTATTCACTGGGGTCTCTGATGAATGGTGCTAGCATTTTAAAGCTCTTTAAACTGTTTATAATCCTCGCTTTGGTTTTGAAATAGAAAAATAATGCCAAAATTAATGGCTTTTTAAAGCTTCTGATGTGAGTTGGTTGCATACAAATTTCCCTGACACCGAGAAAGTCTGTCATCTGGGGAACAGGTGAGTTGTGCATAACGCTGGGTGGACTTTAATTGATTTTTCACTCTCAACGGGCTTTTCTGTTTTCTGTATCTTTAATTTCTGTCTCTCTAGTGTGTTCTTCACTGCTCGCATCTCCTCACTGGGCAGCTGGTAGATGGGAGCAAGTGGCCTCAGCTGAGCCACAACCCTCCTGGTGGAGCTTGGGTCAGCCCTCCCATCAGTCTTGCCAAAATCGAGAACATGCAAACATTTGCCTCAGCCTGCCCTCTCGTGAAGAAGTAGTTATGCGAATTTTACACTACAAATGACTTCCTTCCAGGCCAAAGAACACAGACATTTTAAGAAATTATCCTGCTGACGCCATCATTTTCCCAGATGAAGAAAGTGAGCCCGAGAGAGGTGCAGGAACCTCCACCCTAAAGCCACGCCATGGAGGAGAGAGTCTGAGCTGGTTCCATCCCTGCACCTTCCACCTCTCAGTCTGGAGCTGTCTCGGGGAAGGGCGGCGGCAGGGTGGATGTCACAGAGCTGTGCACTGCCGGAGCCATTGCACACTGGGACAAAGCAGCCAGCGAGGAATGGGGGGCTTCCCATACACTGGGGCAGAACTGACTGACCACAGAGATTCCTGCCTCCTCCAGGTACCCTGGAATATTACTCAATATCTCACTGCTCCCCCGTCGGGGTCAGGAGACCCTCTGAGCATAACGGCAACCCCCCCATCTCTTCTACCTACGTAATCACTGAAAAGCAAAATGCACCCCCAGCCACTCAAGGTAGACGTAACAAATAGTACTGGAAAAACGGGGTGGTCAGACAGAAAGACGATAGGGCAAATTTTTTCCCAACATTTTAGCAAACAAAAATAGTTCCTATTAGAGCACAATGAATAATTGTGTATTAAAATTGGTTTACAAGAATGCTGGTTCAAAACTTCTAATATTCTATAGCGTAAACCTCAACATCAGTGAGAGCCACAACAAACGTTGAGAGATCTGCAAACGCAAAGCATCGGGTCCCCTCGTCCTGACGCGAAGCTTTGCCAAGAGACAGGGAGGAAGGAAACGCCACTTCCACTGGGGTTGTTAGTGTTGTGTACCTGAAAATCATTTCAGAAATGGGAAGGGACTATGCAAGATGTCCGTCTCTACATGTGTAAAATATGGGTCTGTGTGTTACCAAGTCCCTGTGTGTGGCTGAAGAGCTGCCTTTGCCAAGGGGGGGGTCCTCGCACAGGATAGCGACCACCCTGTCCCTCATGACTGTGGCCTGTCACCTCAACTCTCTCTGTCTCTCCCTCATCTGTCCTTTCTGGTGGCTCTGGTACTCTCCTTGTGCTCCCCCAACATGAAAGCCTCATTCGGATAGAGGCTCTTGCTCCTGTGCTTTACAGATCCCGTCTGATTTTATTACCTAGATCAACTTCCCCTTAAAGGAGAACCAGAGCACTCCCCAGGGAGGGGAAGAGACCAGGACCTAATTGAGGAAAAGGAAGGATGACAACCAAGATCCCCAAATTGCCACCCACAGTAAGCACCTCTACACAGCTCTGATGGAAAGCTTTTAAATTGAGAATTATCGTCTTTTGGTAACAAAGGTGACTGCATTTCCCTACAGTAAATAAAATAGCAAAATATTTGAGGACAAGGATGATCTCTGCACCTCATCTTACTCAAACACCACCAAAAGTAGAAAATGAAGCTACAAATAGTGTAAAAGAGCCCATTGCCATGGCAGGGTGTGAGTTGAAGTTGGCTGTGACCAGGCAGGGAGCATCCTGGTAGAAGACATATTTCCTCTGCAGGTCAGAAGTTTGAAAACACCCTCCCCTGGAGGGACCCATGGTTTGTTCAACAGCTTGTCCAAGCAAAAATACAACAGAGGAGAGAACTCCCACCTGAAGCTACCGACAGAGTATGTGTATAAGTGGTACCAGGGTGCCACTGAGGGAATTCTGTTCCTATCAAGACTCCACCCCTTCCAGCAGAAGCAGAGGCCATTGCAGAGAGCAGAGAGCTGGAGTTTAAAGGTCAGCTCTTGCTCAGTAGCTCTCATGGCCCGTTGAACCAAAAAAAACTGAATTATGTAATTGGTTATTTATTATGTGTTTCTTCTACTATAATCTCAGTTCTGTGCAGGCAAGAGCCCTCACTAGCTTTTTTCCAAGCTCAGCACCCATGGGGGCCCTGCACAGAGCAGTGCCAGGTCAGTGCTAGACGAGGGAGTAAATGAATGGATAAGCAGAGTAGGAAGATCTTTGAAGAAAGAATCCACCTGCTAGGATTACCCAGGATGCTCTCTCCACCCCCCTGCGGCGGTCTTCTGGCTTTTAGAACAACATGCCAGCCCTCATTCTGGCCCATCCTATGTGGTGAGTATTTAAGTAGCACCAGGAAAGGTGAAACCCACGCAATCTCTTTGTGTCCATTCATCAGACCTGGAGAGACTCTCCGCATTCAATAATAAATGAAGGAAAAACCAAAACCCAGAGATTCTTGACATGAAAAAATGAGGAGAACTCACTATGTAGGAAAAAAAACACACTTTGGAAAAAATACATACAGAATCTTACAAAAGTAAACTTCAGCGAAATTCTACGGCTTCTGTTGGAATGCTCCAAAATGTCTTTAAAAAATAGAAGAGCCCTTAGAAACAAGAGATGGAGGACGAGAGAATTCCAGGGTGAAAGGCACTGCATGGTTAGAGGGACGACAAAGAAGAGCAAATTAACGCCAAGTAACACATCCCAGCTGAAAACACAGGGCCAGGGCTCTGAACAAGGAGACTAGCAACGCGAGAAAACACCGAGCGTCAGTGACGGAGTCGATGACCTTCCAAGGAGTGAGAGCTCAGAGGAAAGGAGCAGAGCAAAATGGCGAGAGAGGACGTGATAGATACGAAGGACAGAGAATGGAGATCAGATTGCTTTTCATGGAAAAGAGACTGAAGTAAATGGAATAGACGCAACGTCTGCAGAATAAATCTTCCTTAAGACAGAAGAATCGAAAAGCTTGAATCCAAAGTCTGAAATCATTTACCACCAGCAAAAATTGGATTTGCACTTCAAAAAAACCTCATAGGCATACGCTGATGAAAGTGTTGAGTTTTAAGGATTAATAAAAAATACGTAAAAATATGACAAGCATCCATGCAGGAAACAAAAACGAAAGCAGAAATGCAAAGGCATTGCTTTAAAAAAAGGAAGTCACATTGGCTCCAAATTTCTCCACTGCAACATTAGATTCCATATTTTGTAGAGTTTTAAGACCCCAGGAAGACTGAAAAAATTGTACAATTAATTAGTATCTTTATACTGAACAACGAACATCAAAATACAATGTTTTAGGCTTGATATTGACAGAGCATGTGCTTTAAAATTGTATTGTTAAAGTAACAAAAATAAAATAAAAGTGAATCAGAAACTTAAATTTAAAACATTCAGCTATGAAACCACTAGAAGAAAACACTGGGAAGACACCCAAGACACTGATTTAGGCAAAAAAATTCTTCCTAAGACCTCAGAAGCACAGACAACCAAGCAGAAATAGCAATTCTTTTGGACAGACTTAGTTGTGAGCCTTCAAGTCAACCTTTCTAGATGCTGGAGAAGTGACAGCCTCCATCCAGAAAGGGCCCTGGGCCCCCTGGTTGCCACACCACAGAGTCCACTCCTGGGGAGATGGGCCAAGCCTCAGGAGCACTCCAGCCCCTTTCAGACAGACCTGATTCAGACTCCAGCTTGTTCCCCCAACTCCCTCTCTGATCTTCCCCTCTGCTTTTCCCTTCGCCCATTGCTAGAGTCCAAGCAGTGTGATCTAGGACCATTTCAGCTTCCACACTCCTATGGCCAGCTCTGAAGGGCATCGCACAGCTCACCTCCAGAGGACGCTGCTCATACCACACTCTGCATCAGTCGTGCAGCACCCAGACCACATCCCTATGAGAGGGGAGCTGGTTAATCTGGGGCCTCCAGTATAATACATTGGGAGAGCAACCCCTGTTCTCACAAATCACTGGCATATAATCTTTTAAGCCCTAATACTGTCAACTTTTCCAGAGGTGGTTTCTCAACATGTTCTTTAAATGCACCACAGTAAAACTGTCTCTCCAATGATCCATCAGAACCAGGCTCTCGAAAAGAATCTAAATGAAAACAAATAATTAAAATTGTTCCCTTTCACCACTTTTATTTAACATAGTGCTGAAAGTTCTCGCCAGAGCTATTAGGCAAGAAAATAAAATCAAGGGAGCCAAGTGGGAAAAGAAGAAATCAAACTATTGCTGTTTGCTCACAGTATGATCTTATATCTAGAAAACTCCAAAGATTCAACTAAGAGACTCTTGGAATTGATGAATAAATTCAGCAAAGTCTCAAGTTACAAAATCAACATACACAAATCAGTAGCTTTCAAATATGCCATCAACAGTAAAGCTGAGAATCAAATCAAAGATGCACTACTTCTCACAGTAGCAACAAAGAAAGTAAAATACCTAGAAACATACTCAACAAAAGAGGTGAAAGACCTCTACAGGGAGAATCACAGGACACTGAGGACAGAAAGAGGAAGGGAACAGGTGGGAAAATACCCTATGCTCGCAGATCAGCAGCATCAACATTATTAAAATGGCTTTACTACCTAAGTGATTTAGAGATTTAATGTAATTCCCATGAAAATAGCAATGCCATTTTTTTCAACTGTAAAAAAAAAAATTAGTTCTACTCTTCAAATGGAACCAGAAAAAAATCCAAATAGCCAATGCAACTGTACACAATAAGAACAAGCAGGAGCATCACTTTACCACACTTCAAAGTAGACTACAGGCTGTTGTAACCAAACCAGCATGGTACTGGTACCAAAACAGAGACATAGACCTACGGATCAGAACAGAGAACCCAAAGATGAAATCATCGTCATATTCTTGTGTGATTTTTGACAACACACAGGTTGGGGGAGAAGGATCCTTTTTTAGTAAACGATGCTGGAAAAACTGGGCAGCCACATGAAAAAGACTAAAACAGGATCTGCCCTGCTTATCGCTCACAAAAATTAACTCAGGATGGATGAAAGACTTAGACCGTAGGCAGGAAACTATAAGAATACTAGAAGAAAATATTGGAAAACTAGAAAAATGCTTATTTATATTGGCCTTATAAAAAAATACATAAAGACCCCAAAAGCAATCACAATATAAATGAATGGGACTTGATCAAATTAAAGAGCTTCTGCACTGCCAAGGACATAATCAGAAGAACCAATCGAAACACACGGAATGGGAGAAAATTTTCACATGCTACATATCTGATAAAAAATCAATTACCAAAACCTACAAAGAATTCAAGAAACAACCAAGCAACCCCATCAAAAAGTGGGCAAAAGACATGAACAGAAACTTTTCAAATGAAGTTCTACGAATGACCAACAAACTCATGGACAAACACTCAACATCTCTTATCATCAGGGAAATGCAAATCAAAAACACAATGAGATATCACCTAACTCCAGTGAGAATGACTGGTATTAAAAAGTCCCCAAACAACAGATCCTGGCATGGACGCAGAGAGAAAAGAACTCTTATACACTGTTGGCGGGACTATAAACTAATGCAACCTCTATGGAAATTGTATGGAGGTACCTCAAAGAACTTAAAGTAGACCCACCATTTGATCCAATCCCACTGCTGGATGTATATCCAAAGGTCATTGTATATAAAGGACTCTTGTACTCTAATCTTTATAGCAGCACAATTCGCAATCACAAAGATGTGAAAACAACCCAGTGGCCCATCAATACATGAATAGATTAATAAAGTGTGGTATAAACATACTGTGGAATACTCCTCAGCCGCAAGGAAAAATGGTGATCTAGTATCTTTTTATAACAACCTGGGGGGACCTGGAGACCGTTCTTCTAAGTGAAACATGGAGAAAAAACACATGTACTCAATACCCAGCTGGAACCACTCGACTGGCCCTTAAGGGCACATATGCAGGTAAATCTCCATGAAAATCGAGCTTGAGGAGAGGAAAAAAGGAGATGGGTATGGTGCACACTGTGTGGGTGGGGGGCACATTTATAACCTTGACTCAATTTGTGCCCCCAAAAGTGTGTAAATAAAACACATATACCCTCTAATATTCTTGCAATGAAATAAAATAAAATAATGCTTTTTGGTTAGACATCTTCCTAACTTTTGTTTAGGATGTTTCTTTCAAGTCTAAGTGAAAAGTTTGTAGAAGGAAAGGAATCAGACATCCTGAAATCATAGAACATAGGATCCCAGCCCTAAGGAGAAGGAACATCAGAGCTCCCCACAGCAGGCGCTGGATGAAACCGAGGCACAGGTGAGTCCAGGGAGTCACCCCGGGCATTGCAGTGAAAGCTTCCAGCCGAGGCCATCCCTGACTCTTCTGCCTTGTCCTGCCCACAGCTGAAGAGTCTCCCAGGTGCACAAACTCTTTTTGCAAATGTGTCCCTTTCCCTAAACCTGAAAATTGTGTGGACATTTGTCTAGGTTCCAACTGGTCACAGAATGAAAAGATTAGCATGGCCAAATCTGTCTTCCCAAACTTCCTGGGACAAATGACCACACATGCTCTGCAGAGTGTCTGGAGACGACACCCCAGAAGTCTGGCCCAGAGGGAGCCAAACAAGCTGCTAAATTATTTGAGGAACATAGGAGGAATACCTGCTGTTTCCCTTATTTTTTATTTACCATAATTAATGTGTTCAACTCATTTAACTTGCAAATACATGGAACAAATAGCTGAGAAAATAATGAATATGCTTTATTAAAAAGTTCAGACAAAGTAGGAAAAATTCAAGGGTTAGTCACTCACCATAGTATCTAGTTACATAAATGCATATAGACAGATACATTAAATTCCATTTTAAAACAACTAGCAAAGTATCTAGTTATGACCCCAGTTCTTTCCCATGGTCTTATAGGGATAACAAATGTAATATTTCTTTTTTCTTTTCTTTTTTTTTTGAGACACAGTCTCACTGTGTCACCCTTGGTAGAGTGCCATGGCATCACAGCTCACAACAACCTCAAACTCTTAGGCTTAAGGATTCTCTTGCCTCAGCCTCCCAAGTAGCTGGGACTACAGGTGCCTGCCACAACGCCCGGCCATTTTTGTTATTGTTGTTTAGCAGGCCCAGGTCGGGTTCAAATCCACCAGCCCCAGTGTACGTGGCCGGCACCCTAACCACTGAGCTACGGGCACCCAGCCACAGCTGTAATATTTCTTAGACATATGGTCCACCTGGAAGATATTGTAAATCAAAAATCAACTCGTTCATGATTTTTTCACAAATCTTAAAAATATAAATGATATTATCTCTATAAATATGACAACATTAAAATTGTATATGATGAGATCTGTGGTTTGAAATAATAATACTTTTCATAATCAAGTCCAAGGGCAGGAGATCACAGGCACGCTCTGGGAGTTGCTTAAGTTATTTGAGCTTTTAAAATTCTTTTCTGTTGTCATTTGGCTGAAAATCAAAAAAATTATTTTTACAATATAAAAACCTCTCCCTTTTACCATGATAATTTCCCTTCCAAATCCATTTCCATAGAATAAAACTTTAGTTTGGGAAGTGACTATTTCTCTTAGCGAGGACTGAGGAAAGCCCGGGGGTTCTCAAAGGCACTTCTGGGCTTCCTCCATGCCTCTCATAGAAACGTAATCGGGTTCTGATAAAACGACTTAAAGAAATCATATACTTCAAATCAACAGGCCCCTTAGGCAACTAAAACCTTTATTTGCCTTTTGTTTAAGAAAAGAAGAGAGAATATTACACAAGCAGGAAAGCTTATGGCAGGTTATTTTGTTTCTTAAAATGACACAACTCGAGACGTTTGCTTTGACATCTGTAGTAGACAGACGCTCGGGTAGCCCGTAATCCCAGCCTCCTGGTGTCCACACCCTTGTGCTCCAGTCCACCCTGGGACTGCAGAGGGGACCTGTGACTTGCTTCTAACCAACAGAATATGGCACAGAGACAGCTGCATGTGGCTACTTGCATGAGACTATGCCTTCACTAAGAGACTCTCCTCGTGCTAGCTTTGAAGAAGCAAGCCACAGTGTTGTGAGCTGGACCACCCACAAGGTGCAAAGGGTGCCCTCCAGCCAACAGCCACCAAGAAACTTGGGCTCCAAGTCCTTCAGTGGTAAGGAAGTGAACATTGCCAAGAAACACAGTGCTCTGCAAGCAGATCCCTCCCCACAGAACCTTCAGATGAAAACACAGTCCCAGCACCAATACTTGGACCATAGCCTTGCGAGGACATGGCTGAGCTGTGCTCAAATTTCCAACTGATAGAAACTAAGATAATAATATGTCACTTCAAACTGTTAAATCTGTGTGATGTTACACAGCACTAGGTAACCAACACAGGGTCCACGCCCTGTGGGGCAAACCTCCTCCCATTCTGCACCAGCGGCAGAAACAACCAGCTCTCGTGATGGCCTCTCTGAGTTGCACGCAGGCCCTTGGCTCTGCTGTCCTATGCCAAGCCCCCGGCCCTCTTGCTTGAGATCTCAGTCTCTCCCGTGGTCTCAGTACAGCCTAAAACCTCCAGCGTGGCACCCACAGCCTCTGAGCAGGAGAGCGGCCAGCTACCATCTTCCCTCTCTCCTCCTTTCACTGGACACCACCATGCTCCACTTCACACCCCCACACCCTTGCCGGTCCCCTTCCAGGACACTCACCACACACCTTGCATTTCTGAGCCTATTCAGGCTCCACAGAAACCCAGGGAGTGATCGTCGTTATTCTCATTTTGCGCAGGAGAAAGTGGAGGCCTGTGACTTGCCCAGGTGAGTGCTGGCCAGTGGCTGTCCTGGGACTGGAACTCAGAGCTTCTGAAACCAGATCCACAGTCCTCCCCTCTCTTTCTTATCCGAGAATGGCTCAGCTTCTCTCACACTGGTCAGCTTCTGTGGCAGGCCTGGTCATGGGCAAGGCACTGGCCTGGAGAGGTCAGTGGCTCAGGACTGCACTGAACATCTGTTCCCTGCCCTCCCACCCACCAGCCATCTGCTCTGTGCCCAGGGGGTGGACCCCTCTGGGCGCCCCCACCCAGATGCTTTACTCCTCAGCTTCCAGAGGAGATGAGTCCATGAGAGGCCCCTGCAAGAGGCCCAGAGGGCAAGGGGGTGGGCCTGGGTGTGCTCCTTCCGATCAGCTTGCCCACCGATGGGTGATGCTTCCTTCCATCACAGCCACAACTGCCTCCGCGGTGTCCTCTCGAGTCTGGGCACCACTCTCCCTTGGCCCCTCAGGGCCATGCCTGGCAGTGCTCTGGTGTCAGCAGCCCAGCGATACCACACTCCCCTGCCCACCGTTGGTAAGCAGACAGCTTTGCCGAAGTCTGCTCAAATCCCCCAGAGTGAATGTGCCTCCTCCTTCCTGCCAAGCCCCAACATACAGAGACCTTGCAGGGCAGAGCTCAGGACCCTGCTCCTCTCTAGAAAATTGCCCAGATTCCACAGGGTCAGTCCAGAAACAGCAGCAGCCACTTCCCAGAGGAAACTGGTGGTTGCTGAGAGCCTTTCCTCTCTAGGCTGCCTCTGCACCCCCAGCTACAGGGCTGTGGGGCTCGGGGCCACCTGCCTCCACGCACCGCACCGTTTCTGAGCTGCATAGAATCCACACTGGGCATGGCAGGTGGTCTGATCACACAGCACAGAGAGAGGAGGGGTTTCATTCATTGTTATCTGCCAGGGTGTACTTAACCTAACTCCAACAAGTCCTTGGAAATGTGATCTCCCAGAAGAGCTTGTATAATAACTAAATATAAACTGAGAACACCGTTAAAGTTGATAACACAGTCTGTAAGCAGTTTCAATGCATTCTACCTTAACATGACTATATTCGGTGAAAGGCTGAGGGTGAGACAAGGGAGGAGAGCATATATAAAATCCGGTGGTGCCACTGTCGCTGGCATCCCCAATGCAATCAGATGCTGGGCTATGTAGCACAGGTGGCTAAATGGCAGGTCTCCAATGGCAGCCACGCAGCAAAGCCCCAAGCCTGGGCAAGCCTTTCCACACGTACAACAGATATTTCTAAATAAACTCAAGTACATTCAACAAATGTAGAGATTCCTATTCTGTAAAAACACCTGTTCTCTGAATCACTGGTGAGAAAGCCAAGTGCTGGTTCTCAGCTAAGGTGGTGAGAGATTGATGGAATGGACAGGCTCTGCCTGGAGTCCCCATCACTGGTAATGTGGTCTTGAGTACCCAGGGACTCCACTGGGTGTCCCAGAGGTCGCCCATAGATACATAGGGAAAATGGGAAGTTGCTGCTAAATGTGTCTTTATTTACAAATATTCATTACAAATTTTACAAAATATTAATAAAACATTTTCTATGCGTTGACATAGAAATGTAAAATAGATTAAAATACAACATGAGCGTTAATTTTTCCTGTGTTTGCTGATCATTGGGACGCCTTGTGGAAGTGCTGTGGCAGCCCTGTGAGCTGGAATGAGCAGAGACAGCCACAGGGCCAAGGGAACAGCCTGCCTACATCCAGGGCTTGAGGAGTCACTCCAGATGGTGAGAAATGGCTTCCTCTCAATGGATGGGTTTGTTCCTGGGGAGTGATAGTCTCTTCCTGTGGGTAGAGTAAGAAGTTGGCCTGATTTCGAGGGGAGCTATGCTCATCTTAACACGGATGACATTCTCCCCTGGCTTTACCACCTGCTCCTCGAGACCATGTGGCCCCACTCCCTGTGCTCCTGGACAGTCGGAGAGGAAGAATAGAGTTCTGAAACATCTCAGCATTTCTTGCTTCCATTAGCCGGCACTTCCCAGCTTCTCTTGCCCTGTGCTGTGGCTGTGCGACTCTGTGCTCTATCACTGGACCTGAGCATGGTGACAGCGCCTGGGCATGGTGCAGGTGACAGCGCCCGGGCATGGTGCAGGAGCCTGCACTCTTTGGCTCTTACCCTTGCAGTTCACAGTGACACCCAGCCTCAGAGTAGCCCAGGCGGAGATGGCCCCAGAGGGCCCATCCAGGGACCAGGACAACCTCTGCCGACCGCTGCACAGCCAGAAATCAGCTGAGGTCATGGCTGCTGCCATGTGGCTGCTCAGCACTCCAGACCAGCTCCCTGGAGCCAGGACAGCCTCCCTCAATAGCAGCTGAGATTAGGAACATGGCTACTAGGCACTCCAGACCAGCTCCCTGGAGCCAGGACAGCCTCCCTCAGTAGCAGCTGAGATTAGCAAACCCATGTTACGCAGCCAGACATCACTGGGTGGGGGCCGGTCTCCAAGGCCAGCCCCTTGGTCCCTGAGCCACTCTCAATACCCACACAGCTGGGCGAGGTTCTGCCAGGCAGGGTCCAAGCCGTGAGGACATAGCCACAGCCCAACAGGGTTGGGGACAGGAAGACATACAAGGGCCGGCTGTGACCCTCAAGGAGCCCCCGTGGAGAGTGCTTATGATGTGGGGAGTCATTCTTCCTCCCTGCTCGCTCCCTGCTTTTTGTCCTCTGCCCTCATACCCAGGGCCCTATCGGTGCTGAGACAGAACTGCTGTGTGCTGTGCTCAGAGGCAGTGGGCTACAGGACACGTGTCAACCCACCTTGGCCTAGCACCAATCCAGGCACGGGTCTCCTGTGTCCGCATGCTGTCCTTCCTGCTGGAAGGCCTTGTGTCTGTGGCTGTCAGTAGGCTTCTCCTCTTCCTTCTGGCCATGTGCTGAGGTCGTACTCATGTGGCGGGGTCATACTTCCTGTGCTCTGAGGTGGCATCCATCACCTGACTTGCTTTGACCAGAGACGTGGGTGGGAGATGCGTCCCTTTCAGGCCAGTGCCCATTCTCCTCCTCCCCCTCCCTTACTCAGCACACGTGGGAGAGACAAGAGGGGGCCCACTGGGGATCTCGTGGCACTGCTTCCCACCATCACACCCGCGTGGAGCTGAGCCCTGCTGACACCTCCAGACGAGTCCTCAGATGAGAAGTAACCTTCCCAGTTCAAGCCCCTGAGGTCCGGGGAGGCTGGTCGCTGCGGCCCATCCTGCCCCTTCCACCTTCAGGGGCCTTTTACCCCAACTCCGAACCACCCAAGCAGAGTCACTTTGTTCCCTTCTCCCTTTGGGGGCATTTTTACATGTGTTTACAAATTACACATGAAGCATTTATTTCCATGTTTATTTCTCCTGAATTTATTCCTCTTTTTATCCCTGGAGACTTCAGCCAAGCTTGGGGTGTGATAGGCACTTCCTGAATCCCTCTCAATTCTCAAACAAAATGGGCCCTGGGGTGTACTGGAGGTCACTGTTAACACCCAATGGCCTGGGTTATCGGGATCTCTGGAACATGCCATGATTCTGGAATGAAATGTCAAGTGTGCTTCTGTCTGTGCCACAAACACAACGGACAATGGAGACTCGGGGAAAATGCAATCCCACCCTCCTGACAAGGTGGAGACGGCAAGAGGCAGCTCTCAGATGCGTCCCGTAAACCTGAGCAATGCATGTCTCCAACAAGCCAGCAGCAGCTGTGAGCTCAGATTCCTCAGGTCTGTCTCAGCACCAAGCACTTGTGCCCTGGGCAGTGTGCTGTGGCGTGACATTATTCCCTGTGACAGGACACTGAGGAATGAGGAACCCTTCCCACATGGCCAGCTGTGTGAGTGGAAAGGCTATGCGCAGCTGTGAGTATCAGATAAAGATTCCATCCTGAGAAAATTAAAGCACAAAAGCTGCAGTTCAGATGTGGAAAGACCCAGGTCTCCGTGCAAGTCTGCAGGGGTGCACCCCAGCCAGTGTGGATGAAGAAACCCAGCACGCACACTGGGCTAAGTCTGACAAGGTTTGGAGTATGGTTCGCCACACACACTCCGGACAACATCGGGGAAAACACAGCTGCTGGCTCTGCCGAGCACAGGAGGGTTAAGTCCAGACCCTGGGCTCCCAGGCTCCAGGCCCTAGTTCCCTGCTGTGCCCAGGTGACAACAGCTAATCAGAGGGTCGGCTCAGCTGGAGTTGTGAGTCCCTGATCTACCACTATGTCACTGTCAAGGGCGTGGTGTCACATCTCATTTCTTGCTAACAGTAGTGGGCCAGGGTGACGCTTTATTATCGTAACAGCTGGCAACAGGTACGTGAGGGCACTGTGTGTGCTGAGGAGAAGACATTGATAGGTCTCTGGAGGGGAAGGTGAGACCCCAGGGGCAGTCGGAGAGAGAGCAGGGAAAGAGGGCGCGGGAAGGAGACAGCTGTGTACAGGAAGCTGAGGCCATCGGGAAGCTGAAGCCCTGAGCCCTCAGACCTGGGATTTGCGCAGCTCTCCCAGAGGGGCCTGGGCTCCCACCTGGCGTGGATGGGGATGGTCTGGGCCAGTGCTGCTCATACGCCTCAGGGCAGTGATTCCCCTGCAGATGCAGTTTACAGTGTCATGTAGCAGTTGTTGATGTAAGTTGGAAATCTTCCGATCTCAGCTTGCAGTGGAGGAGTCCCTCTCCCTAATTCCACTGAGAGGCGATAGGCCCAGGGTGGGGGGGGTTAACACTCTGTCCCTTTCTAGGATACACCCTGCGTCTGCTCCCACAGATTGATGGTTTATGCCCAGAGAGTGGATCAGATCTCCATCAGGATGAAACTGCCACTTCTTTATAATGCCCCCGTCCCTCAGAAAGGCCTATGACAAGAAGGCAAGGTAGTAGCTATCTAATCCACTCACACGCAGGTTTCCAATTTTTTTCTCTTTTTGCCAAGAACATTATAAAAAAAATAAAAGGTGTCGTTGTGAAAGAAAAAAGTGTTAACAGCTAAACAGAAAAATATCCTAGTCTCAGCTAAAGAACAAACCTTTAAATTCAATCCACTGAGCTTTGTCAGAGGCTTGCGGTGGGAAGAGAGGCATCTGTAACCACCCAGCCCACCTTCCAACTCAGGGGGTGTATTCACAGGATGTCAGAAAGACGTGGGCAGCTGACAGGATATTTAGAAAGAGACTTCAAATTAGAGGGGATTGCCCTTAACTGACAACAGAGAAGAACATAAAACTTAAAATTGACACAATTTGTCAATTTCTTTCTTTAGAAAAAAAGCAAAGACAGGCTGATTCATCATTCTAAGGCAAGCAGGGCTGTCAAAGACTGTCAGTGCTGCTGGACCCTCTGAGGGGCTCACCCCTGGTGCCCTGGCTTCTAGAGCCACATGCTGCTGAAGGGGTCACCCAGCTGGCTTGGCATCAGGTGCAAGGCCTCCCCCTGGTCTCCACCCCACTTCTCCACAGCTGACAAAATAAGCTCTGATTTGACATCAACCCAACGGGCTGGTGCAGGTAACAAATATGGGGTAAAGTCTATTCCCTGCCACCGACAGAAACTCAATCCCCATGACCACCAAACTCTCCTTCCCAAAATGGGTGCTGGTGAACGTGTGAACTCTCCCCAGGGTTCCAAATCCCGTCATCCACTTTCCCAAGGTGCCTCCTGTGGCAGCACTTCTGAAGCTTGCATGTGTCCAGGACCCAGCTGGGGATCTTATTGTCCCCAGATTCAGATCCAGTAGGTCTGGCTGGTCCTACATTCAGCACTTACAACAAGCTTCCAGGCGACGTCCACAGATCACATGTTCAGCATCTCAGATCTAGAGTGAAACACAGCCTACCTCAAGGGTCTCCTCAGTCCCCAGTTACCTTATACCAAGGGTGTCTTTAAATAGCTCTGCTGCACCACCCAGACCTGGAGCATACGTGCAACCCCATCGTATACCATTAAGATATGGACCAGGTGTGGTGGCTCACACCTGTAATCCTAACACTCTGGATGGTCAAAACAGGAGGATCCCTTGAGGCCAGGAGTTTGAGACCAGCCTGAGCAAAAGCAAGACTTTGTGTCTACAAAAAATAGAAAAATTATCCACATGTCATGGCATCAGGGTGTGCGTCTGTAGTCCCAGCTGAGGCAGGAGGATCACTTGAGTCCAGGAGTTTGACTTTGCAGTGAGCTGCGATGATGTCACCACACCCCATCCTGGGAGATGGACCAAGCACCTATCTATAAAAAAAAAAGATAGTCAGGGTGCCCAATGTTTCATATTTGTCTTACCTATAACTAAGGCCACATGTGTACCCCAAGGACCATCAGAGAAGGTGCCTGCCTTCTCTTTAGGGAAGATGCTGAAGAAATCCCAGCATGTGTTAATAAGGGGGGTAGGTATGAAAATAATAGAGAGGAAATGGTATTTTTATATATTGTCCAGAGTAACAGAATCTTTTTGAAGAATATTACTTTCTTCATGTATATTTAAAATAAGTTTGTCATTAACATGCACCTTTATAACATGTTTTCATTACAAAAAATGTTATCTATTTGAAAAATAGATATAAAGAATAGGTTTAAAATCACCTGTAATTTTACCACTCTGCTCTTTTCCAGGCATCTGTGTTAAGGTCATAAGGTACATAGTTTTATATTCCTTTTTTTTTTCACTTAACATTTTAGCAGTGTTATTATCACATTAGAAACTCAGTAAACGTCAGTCTTGATCACGTAATGGTCTGTTATTGTTCTAATTTAGTGGTTCCTTTTGACTGAACCGTTCCATGGTTTTGTTTGATGGGGGCATTTCATCGTGCATTCATTTAATGCCATAATGAATCCCTTTGTGCAAATCCTCCTTTACAACTTCAGTCCACCACATCCAAGCTGCTAGGATACGTCAGATGCTGACCATTTTCTTAAGATAGCCTCACCATGCAGGAGATACCAGGTTAAATGATAAAGAGCTGCATGTGCCAAATTGCTCTCTAGAAAGTTTGTGACACTTACCATTTCCAGGGATAGCCCAGAGAGAGCCTGGCTCAGCCTCAAAACTACAGCAGCATTGAGCTCTGTGAGTTTTTACACCTTTCTAACATTTTCAAAGCAGACAAATTCACACACATTGTCAATGACCTTATCAGTTCTGAGACCTGATATGGTCATCATTGGTGACCCATGAGTTGTCTGCCCTGACCTCTGAGGAAGGACACTCTCGAGCCTTCATTCTGGCACTATTGGAAGCAAGGTCTTGAGCCAGCAATAAATGAGTAAGCAGAGAAAAACCCAGAACCTTGTAATTGATTATTTAGTGCAAAAGAGGAAGAAAATGATCACAGGTGGTGATGGCAGATGTGACAGCCCAGGATACTTGGCAAAATACGGCACACATTGGATTGCCAGTACGACAGCGTCTAAGGTGTTGACTGTCCAGGCAAATCTCTTTTGTGCCTCCATAGCAATGAATTATATATATTTTTATTTTCTCCATTTGCTTTCTTCTGTCTTTTCCAAATACTTAACTCAGTGACATCGATAGCAGATGTTGTGTGAAATTAGATGCCTAAGTGAGCTATAAAATTCTCTCAGTAAACAATGCCAGTAATTAAATACTTCAAAACAGGCCACCACTGTCACATCTCACGGTGGACCCACGACAACCTGAAAGAAGCAGCCATACGTGAGAAGTTTGGTGAGGAACGCAAATCAACTCTCATACTAGGCACCAATTCAAAGTGTTATCATTATTATTATTATTATTAATCAGTGCATACTGATTACTTTCTAACTTTCTCTCTGCTTTAGTAATAAAAGTCCCTTCTCTTCATTCCTGGAGTTTCAAGGACCGTCAGTAACAGTCTGATGTGAAAATGGACGTGCCTGAGAGACAGGGAAGGTGCTGCCCAGCCGGGCTCCGGCACAAACTCCTGAGATCATCTCCCTGGCATTGAGGTTTGGGAAGACCGTGTCCCCCGAAAGAAAGTCAAAAGTTGCTACTGTGTCTGTAACACACCAAGTGTGTTAGTCCTTTTGCACGGCCCCACCACAATGAGGGTGAACAGTAGGCAAATGGTGCATTACCTGCAGCCTGGCCAAGTCGAAAGGCAGCTGATCGTCACACAGCAAAGCTCCCAGACAGAGGAAGCTGTTCCAGCTAGGATGCTGGACCGTCCACACCACAGCAACCCAGAGTGGCCATCAGACCCTTCAGCTGAGCGTCCCGGCAGCCCCGCCCTTGCTCCTGCGGTGATGACTTCTCTGTCACCCAAAAAGCCGTGTCTCACCAAAGAGGTCTCTTCATCCCCAGGGACTTCTTTGGAGTCAAGAAGGAGAAAAGTAAAACTGTATTAATACCTCCAGCAAAATCAACCACAGGAAAGAAACAATAACAAAAAAAAAGATCATAAACAAAATGACACACACTCAGCCCAGCAGCAGAGGAAACAACTCAAGGCAACCCTCTCCCGCTCTCATAGACCGTTCTGCTGGACAGAGGGCGTTTTCCTCTTTCCTCCACCTGTGTCATGCCCTTGGCATGTGTCATATTTAACTTGAATTCTTAAAGTTTGAAGATAAGGTCATTGTTCATTTTCATTCAAAAGAACTAAAGGAGGTGCAGGGAAGTGACCCTGCTGCAGAGGACATGAGCCTCGCTCTCCGGCTTTCCTAGCTGACCACGGTGGCCTCACGGTTGTGTGAGCACCACCTCTCAGCTGCTGCCCTGTTTCACGGTGCTCTTTACAGCCAGACTCCCACATGAGGGGGTCGTGTCAGGTGGTCACAGTGTCATGTGATGTCACCATGGCCTCCCTCCAGCTGTCTTTACTCTTATGTGTGGACACAGACAAGTTCCTCCTCAATGTTAGGAGCATCTGCTTCATAATCAGTGTTGGACTTAGATCATGACATACGAGAAATGGGAGAAACTGCAGAGATGACTGTCTGTCTAGCCCGCAAGTTCCTCGGCATGAAGCAGAATTCCTCTGGTTGCAAATGATGGTACACGCAACACAAAAGCCGAGGAATAATGACCAACGTGTCCTGCAGCCACAAAGTGCAAGGGCGCATTCAGGCTCTGGCCTTGGCTGGACCAGGGCTTAGCTGAGGCCACTAGGATGCCCTGCTCAGCCCTCCCTCCTGGCCTGGCTCTCAGCTCCCCCCGCCCATAGCATCTTTGGCATGTTAGGACCACATCCCCAGAAGCCTCTGCCAGTACCTCAGCAGGGTCCCATGAGCAAGTTCTGTTGTCCCATTAGCCCGAGGTGAGTGACCAGCCTGCCTCTCAGCTAATTACTGCCTCCAAGGGGTGGGTATGCTGCCCGGGTGAGCCTTAGCACAGATCTCACCCAAATACATTGGCTGAGGGTTTGGCAGGTGTATCACTTAGGGAAGAGTTTGAGACACAGGGACCAGAAAGAAGGCAAGGGACTTCCAGGAAGAGGAAGCGAGAGGAACAGGATGGGAGGTGTGCACTGGTTGGTTTTAGGTCACACGTAGCTAAGGAGAGAATTCAAATCATGATACATGGCAATCATAACAAAGACACTGGGCATGCTGCCCACTCCTTGGACACAGTGACCAGGGTAGCTGGTGCAGGCAAAGCACGTGTACTCAGCCCAAAGTCAGCATCACCAAATATTTGTGCAATGGCTCACATAGACAAACTAAGAGGCCCTCCAGAGCCCTCCACTCAGGAGGGCTATTGGCTTTGACTAGTGGCACAAAATAACCCACTGTCTGAGCAGGAACTATGCCTACTGTTTCCCCTGCATTACTAAGACATCAAATCCATGCTCTCAAAGTCTCCATGTTTCATAGGCGACTTCTAAGACAGCCTTTGTTTAATTTTCTAAATAATGATGTGAACTGTCTTGGCATTTTTGTTACAGTTTGTCATCTCCATGCGAATCTTATTCCTTCATGTATTTACTGATGATGTGCTTATCATTCAAGGCTGGTTCACACCAGGAATCCTTCTCTTTATTCAGCAGATAATCCCTTTGCTGCTGCTGTATGCCAGGCCATGTGCTAAGCCCTGGGAATCCAGAAGCAGGTAAGGACCAGTCCTGACCTTCACAGAGCTCATGCTGCAGGGAAGGAACGCACCATGAACTGCTAATGACCTGAGACTTAAGGGACATCATCCGTTTGTGCTGTCTGATCCTGAATGACTCTCCATGAGTGAATAGAAATTAACTAATCATTTTTTAGAAAGGCAAATGGACAAGAAAATAAATACTCCAAGTTTGGTGTGGTTCCCAGGCACAGGATTTATGAAGCAGGCTGCTCACACGGGCTCATGAGATGAGGACTGATGAGTGCTTGGTAAATCCAGCGTGCTATCTGCACATCTTCTGCCTCCCCACGTGCCACCTCTCTCCACCTCCTCCACCCAGGCTCTGACCAAGGACAGGGACTCAGATCAGTCTGCACAAATGGCCACCCTTGCCCTTGACTTCTGGTTGGGCTCATCCTCTGGGGTCACTGGATGGACAAGAGTGAGGTGGGGACCTGTTGATCCTGAGCTGCCTCCTGACAGGTCTCATGGGCTGGCCATCCTCAACTGAAGGCCACACTTCAGGAGCTCCTCACCACACAGCATCTTCTGAGTCTAGTGACTGCACCCTTCCTCCTGTCTTCACACTGCCAGAGACCAACACACTAGCCTTCCTGCTCCTTTTAATGTCTTTGTAAATAGGCCCTTTATTCACTTCTCCTCAAATTAGCCAATTTGAGCATGCAATCTATTTCTACCTAACACCCCAACTAATAATTCCTGGTTGACAAAAATTTCTTCAAATATCTTACTTGTATATTTTGGCATCTTATAGTTTCCAAAGTGGTTCTGAAAACCCCTCACTTCACCATCCTCAGGGACTGCCTCATCCTTGGCTTTATCCAAGAATGACTTGTAAGCTTTTGGCCAATACTGCCTTCCAGGCTGACCTCACCCCTAGCCTTTGACCATTGTCCCTAATTCACAGGAATCAGGAGTCAAGGGACCAGGACAATCTCAAGACTTATCATCTTATCCTCCCAGTCACTCTGGAAATCCCCCCTGTATACCTCACATCATATCAGTATTGAATTAAATGTGAGTCAAAGCCAAGTGTTGGTCAAAGATAGAGAGCAGCCACAGCTATTAATATACTGCTCGTGGGTGTATAAATTAGTACAACTACTTTATAAAGGAATTTGGCATGATTTACTAAAACTAAACACACACACACCCTACGACCCAGTAATTCCATACTAGCATATCCTGGAAGAATGAGTGTAAATGTCCAAAAAAAGACATGGACAAGAATATTCACAGCAGCACTCTTTGTAATAGCTTCAACCTGGAAACAGTCCAAATGTCCATCCACAGGAACGTGAATAAACAAATTGTGGGATTTAACAAAGAACAAGCTACTGAAACATGCAACAACAAGGCTGAATCTCAGTTATTATATTGAAGGAAAAACGCCGCACACAAAAGAGTACACCGCGTGATTCTGTTCATATGAAAGTCAAGCACATGAAAAACTCGCGGATGAAAGAACTCGGGAGAGTGGTCCCCTTGGGGAGAGGCGGATCAAAAAAGAAGGGGAAGGAAGAAACCCCCTGGGCTCTGGGACGGCCCGTGGCTTCATCAGGGTGTCTATATAGATAAAAAAAAAAAATCACAGGACTATATATTGAAGATCAGGGCACCCTTTACACGCTCTGGTGTATGTGTGTTATTCCACAATAACATATTAAAATTCAAAATGAGAATTGAGGTCTATGACAATATGAAATAGAAGCGTCCATTGAAATTTGATGTCTGACTGATTCTAAATGTGGTTGTGGGTCAATGTGTTTATCCAAAACCTTGACGATAAACATCTAATACTTTTTGAGAGAGCAGTGTAGACAGGCAACAGTTAGCCAGCAAGGGCTCAGGGATAACGAGCAGTTCATTGTGACATTTTTATTACCAGCCCAGTCTATATTTTCAGGTCAATTCCCCAACTGTATAAGATTATAAACACAATTCACGAAAATGAGTCATTTTAAGGCCCATTGGCAGAGGGGCATGGCTGTCAGAAGGACCAAGAAGCTGTCCTCTGTCATGGCAGGCAGGCCTTGGTTCTGATGTGGATGTGTGGGTCATGATACAGAAGCGGTAAGCAGCCCACTAAGTGAAAGGAAGGGATTTTTTTTCAAGTCCAGAGAAAGCGTCTCTAGGTATCTCTCAAAGGTGATGTTCGTGGAGTCCTTTCACATTAGTAAATCACTCTGACTTACATCACAGTCACTTGCATCTGACGCAAGAGAGCAGAGTGGTCACTTGTAGGCATTTTAAAGTTTGTGTGCAATTTGTTGTGAAGGGTCTGAAGCTGACCACGCCCTAGCAATGAAATGCCAAGATGTCATGTGGAGAACCACTGTCTAGGTCAAGGGCATCCTAGCTGGCCAGATTTCAAATCCAGCTGGTCACCCAGGAACCTCCCAAGTGGGTTCAGAGAAATTGTTCTGGGTCAAGGTATAAAGGTCACCCTCCCTACCCACTACGCATTCTTCTGAGAATGCATGGAGACAAATCACTGTGTTTGCTACTACACTTGAGGCAAACCCAGCTCCTCCGTACAACATGCGACCTGCAAGGCAAGGTCACGATTTGGCCCCCACCAACTTCACCAGCCCTGTCTGGTCCTCTCCCCCTCTCACACATCACACTTTCTGGGGGCTTCTGGCACACTGCCCTGTCCCACCCTGTACCCTCACACCTTCTTGAGAGCCCTCTGCTCACCTTCCAGGCCCACCTCCCAGCATAAGTCTCCTTCCCTCAGAGGATCCTTCCCGGAAGCTGCACCCAAAGCAGGTCTGTCTGGGCATGTCCTGCAGTCACACACACTCCCTTCTTTCCTGCAACTCTCCACCTGTCATGATGGTCAACTAGCTTAAGTGCTGACCGTCTCACTCTCCACCTGGACCCAGGGAGGAAAGACTCTCATTGTGTTTTCCACCTACGTTAGCTCAAAGCTGAATACAGCACAGGGTAACGAATGCAGCGTTTATAAATGCTTACAGGACAGGGCAGACAAGTCAGGAAGAGGAAATTCCGGGCACAGGGGCCGCTGCTGCAGTCAGCCACCTAAGGAGAAAGTGCTCACTAAGCGACATGCACAAAAATCAACTAGAAAATAAATGTTAATCCTGAAACCCGCCGATGAGGCCATAGAAAAAGAGAAACTTTTTATTGCTAACAGAGGCAAGAGTAACAGAAGAACACCTTGACACCAGTAACAAGATTTGGCATCAGGAAATAATTAAAAATGAAAAAAAACTACTTTTACGAAGATATACTTTCCCTGGATGTTCATAATAATTAAGGATTAGAAATAGGCAGGGTGCGGTAGCTCACACCTATACTCTCAGCACTCTGAGAGGCAGAGGCAGGTGCACAGCTTGAGCTCAAGAGTTCAAGACCAGCCTGAGCAAGAGCGAGACCCCATCTCTAAAAACTAGCCAGGCATTGTAGGGCTGCCTGTAGGCCCAGCTACTCGGGAGGCTGAGGCAAGGGTATCTCTCGAGACTAAGAGTTTGAGGTTGCTGTGAGCTGTGATGCCACACAACAGAGTGAGACCCTGTCTCAAAAAAATAAATCCTTTGTGCTCACCTCGGCAGCACATATACTAAAATTGGAACGATACAGAGAAGATTAGCATGGCCCCTGCGCAAGGATGACACGCAAATTCGTGAAGCGTTCCATATTTATAAAAAAAAAAATACTTTTTCATTTTAACGAAAGCAAAAAGTGGAAGCCTAATGAACACATGTATATGTGAAAATAAAAAATAATAATAATAATAAATAAATAGGGCAGCGCCTGTGGCTCAGTGAGTAGGGCGCCGGCCCCATATGCCAAGGGTGGCGGGTTCAAACCTGGCCACGGCCAAACTGCAACAAAAAAATAGCTGGGTGTTGTGGCGGGCGCCTGTAGTCCCAGCTGCTTGGGAGGCTGAGGCAGCGGAATCGCGTAAGCCCAAGAGTTAGAGGTTGCTGTGAGCCGTGTGACGCCACGGCACTCTTCCCGAGGGCGGTACAGTGAGACTCTGTCTCTACAAAAAAAAAAAAAAATAGTAATAATAATAATAAATAAATAAATAAAAGTTGAGAAATAGCCTAAAATAGCAAAGCAGAAACTGTTAAATATGGTATATCAAGTAAACAGAATTTTTCACAGCTTTCTAAAATTACATACTAAATCATACATGTATACTCAAATCATAACAATTTTTTAGTATTTTATCGTGTTAAGTAAGAAAGCATAATAAGCATGTGTATAAAACTTTTTTCCTGCCATGCATAAATATGAATTTTAAAAAATGGAAGGAAACACCCCAAATAAACATCTTTGTGTGAGAAAACAGGAGAAAAATAGTGTCTAAATTTTCCTTGATGATTATTTTAACAGTAAATACACATGAACCACCATGAAAATTCTCTCCAGACCTCAGTACCAAGGTATTTGCTGTTGACTGCACATTCTACATTGGGAGCAGGGTGGGGGTTGGGGCTCTCTCCCACCTGAAGACCCACAGAGCAAAAGGTCCCCCCAGCAAGAGAGACCCCCATCTGACTCTACGCAGGCTTGGAAGGTGCCAGTTTCCCAGAGGTCTTTGGAGGATGATGAGGAAGGGAGGTTTTAACTCAGCTTTTATCCCTCCTGGGGAGCCCCTGCTGAAGCTGAGAGGTGTCGAGGGTCCCCTCCCAGCAGGGAGCCAGATGCATAGGCATTTGTGCATAGGCTGGACAATCGAGAACAGCTCGGTTTGTGCTACTCACACCACCTATCAATCAAAACCCTGCTCCCCGGAGCAGCAGGTGTGGGTCAGGTGAAGAAGGCGAGCCTTTGACTTACTTACCAAGGTGTTCAGGGGTTCTTTAAATTATTCCAGTGGGGATGGATGATTTTTACACATAAGAAACAGTTAAAAAGGAAGTGAAGAAAATATACTGATACTCACACTGTAAAAAATGACTGATCCTTTTGAGTGTTGTGTCCTTTTTTAAAGGAGCTAAATAGTTCAGCCATCTCATGAGGGGGAGACAAGGTTGTCATACGTCTTTGTTGTAACAGTCCTTAAAATTTAATCAGAACCTTGACAGATCTGGCTTCCCATGAGTGTTCCTTAGCACTGCACAGATGGGCCTTCCAAGGCCCATGGCCCTCCCTCCCCCACCCCGCCCCCACTCACCACGCCCTCCCTGGACTACAGTCCCTCCTGGCCCCCTCCCTGCCCCACCCCACCCCCACTCACCACGCCCTCCCTAGACTACAGTCCCTCCTGCTGGGTACCAATCCCTCATTCCTCTGATGCTTCTTGGAGGCTCATTTAGGCCTTGGCAGGATGGTGGGGACAGAGCAGCTGTTCACTCTGACTCTTTCCCATCATTTGACCGGTTTTTAATCTGCAACAACGCTTCCAAAATTGAAAATGGAACCAGGTTGGATTCCTGACCAGGGCTGACCAAGCACAGGCTGGCTGGGCACATCACGGCGGGTGCCAGAATGAAGATGGATTTCTGCGAGGCCTGGACTCCTGGCAGAGCAGGCTGGGCTGCCGGCCAGCACCAAGCACTTTCCTGGGCAGGGACATTTGATCCCGACAAACTCAGACGTCCCGTGGCCCTTGCCAAGAACCCTTTGGTTCTGTCTCAGTCACCAACGGACCATCGGGGAGATTTCATTAATTACCTGGAAGGCCCTGGTATAGGGGACAAATTTTCATCTTCTGGGGGCAGTCTGCCACTTTTAAGTTCATTCAAACTTAGTCATTTAAAGTATTTCTTAGAATTTCTTCCAGGCATTCAGGCTTTAAAAAAAATTGTGATAAAATACATATAACACAGACTTTACCAACTTAACCATCTTACGGGTACAGCTCGGTGGTATTAAGTACATTTATAATGTTGCTCAACCAACACCACCATCCATCTCCCAGACTGTCTCATCTTGGAAAACTGAAACTCTGTCTCCATTAACACTAACTCTCTGTTCCTCCCTCTCCTGACAACCATCATTCTCCTCTCTGTCTGCACGGCCTTGACTACACCAGGTACCTTATGTCCATGGAATTGCACAGCATTTGTTCTTTTGTGACTTGTTGATTTCACCTAACTAAGGATGAAAATAAGGGTTCATCCATGTAGCAGGTGTCAAAATGTCCTTCCTTTTTAAGGCTAATGGACACCCCATTGTGTGGACACTGTATTTAGTTTATCCATAGACTTGGGTTTCTTCTACCCTTTAGTTATCATGAAGAAGGCTGCTATGACCATAGATGTCTAAGCATCTTTTTGGGTCCCTGTTTTCACTTCTTTTGACTATACACCCAGAAGTAGAATTGCTACATCATATGATAATACTATTTTTAATATTTTGAGGAACCACCCTACTATTGTCAATGGTGACAACACTATTTTTCATTCCCACCAATGGTGCACAGGGTTCCAGATTCTCCACTTTCTCCTCAGTGCTTGTGAGCTTGGTTTTCTGATAGTAGCCACTCTCATGGATACCAAGTAGCATCTCATTGTGGCTAGAATTTTTAATGATAAAAATATTACATATTCCTAAGTCTCCTGTAGGCAAGTTCCATTGGCCTAATGATAATTAAACCACAGAGCAGCCTCTAGACAGGGCGTGGACATTTCACATGGATGCATCAATGCCCAAGGAGTGACTGATGGAAGCCTCAGCCACTATGTGCTTTGAAGTGAGTGGATTAGGGAACCAAGTAAGAAGGAAAAAAGATCTCTCAATACGGCACAGAAAAAAAGGAATGGAAGACAGAGGCTTTGGAAAGATCCAGTGCTTGTGAGAGAAGCGCTGAAACTTTGATGGTCTCTCTGCATGAACTTGTGGAAGGTCCTCCTCATTAATTAGCATCGCTGTACATATGGAACTCGGGGAGGACTGTTCACTAGCCCGGCCAACACTGCTCACTCAGCAAGTCATCTGGAACAGAAACCAGCTCTGCAAAGCTGCACGCTGAGAGTGGGTCATGGATCATCTTTTGCTAAATAAGAACCGAAGAATGTGTCCTATTAATGAGATGCCCGCCACATGACAGACACCACGCAATTAAACCAGAAGAAGCCAGAACACAGTGATTAAAAAGGGCAGACAAAAATGGGAGAGATGGGGAGAGAAAGAAACCAAAAATAGTACACTCAAACTCTGAGAAACTGAGAACACGTTTAGGACGGCAAAACGTGTTAAAGAACGCCCCTTCACGTGCTGTCTCCACCATTCTTTGCCTTGATTCTTTCTCTCCCCAACTTGCCTTAAATACCTTGCCGACGGTGACGTGCCTATACGCCCTGAACATCTCCCCCTCCCACTTTTTGGGCTCAGGTTATCCTGTGCACACGGCACCTCGTCTGCTTCCCTCCTTTCCCCAGGGTGGGCAGGGCAGTGACCAAGGCCTCACCCACTAGGACAAGCTGTTGCAGCCTTGGCCAGCACAACCTCCATCTGAGCATCGGCCAGGAGGATGCTGTGGTTCTCTGTCACCCAGCACTCAGTTGTGTCCCATTCCACACATCAGGACGATAAATAAATTTGCTCCAAATGTCAGTGGCAATTTCTTTTCTAGGAACGCCCTCGATGCCACCACATGCAGCATCCGGCTATTTTTAGAAATAGGGTCTCTCACTCTTGCTGGTCTCAAACTCCTGAGCTCAGGCAATTGCCCTGCCTCAGCCTCCCAGAATCCTGGGATTACAGTGTGTGCCACTGCACTCAGCCCTTCAACCTATTCTGAAAAACGACTTTGTTCCCTGTGTGTTTTTGAAAGTAAATAAGATATATGCAACAAAATCAATGAAAAAGAACTTACGAAACCTTTCTGCCCAGAGGTAAGTGCTGGTAGGACACTACACTCGTGACTCAAATCCTTACTGAGGTGCTGCTGGAGCAGGGCACTGTCCACATTTTGGGGACACTGAAGAGTAGCCACACTTCATCTCACAGCCTGACATGCTGGGTGGGACCTCGATGGTAAACTGACATGGGGTCCTATGGCAACATGCTCCAGGGACACTGCACTAAAGGAGAAAGAGAGAGATGATGGAGACATCCTTAGATCATGTCTCTCACAAATTATCACTTAGCAGAGTGGGGGTGACAAGCATCAGCAAGAGCAGCATGTGCAAAGGGCCTGGGGTGGTTGTGTGAGAATAAGTTGGGGCACCAGGGAAAGCCTATGGGGGGATAGGCAGGTCACAGGATGTCCTAGGGCCATGGGAGGGGTTGGGAAAGCAATGCAGGAGTTAGGGCTGGGGGTGGGGAGACGGGATCTGAAGTGAAATGTCCAAGGACAATAACAGCACTAGCTAACCTATGTGGCGTGCTGGCTGCATGATGGACACCATGACTAAGCGTACACAACATGTAGAATGAGCGTCACACATAAGAAACACATTTACCTACAGCCCTGGGTGAGTATACAGAAACATACTGCGAGCATTCTCTCTCTCTCACACACACACACACTATCGGCCCTGCACATCCATGGACTCAGCCAACAGTAAATAGAAAAGTGAATGGTTGTGTCTGTATTGAACGTGGACAGATATTTTTCTTGTCATCATTCCCTAAACAATGCAGCAGAATAACTACTTACACAGCCTTTACATTGTATTGGGTGTTATAAGGAATCCAGAGGTGTGCCGGGGAAAGGGTGCAGTCATATGCAAATGCTACCCTGTTTTATATCAGGGAGGCCTTGAGCATCTGTGGACTTTGGTACCCCCCAGGTGGTCCTAGAACCCACCCCCCACACATACCAAAGAACAACTGTATACACGCATATGTAAATATCTGTGCACTACATGACTCATTGACCCTTGTCATTTCCCAAGGAAGCTGTAATCATCCCCAGATAAGGGGCCAAGGCACAGAGGAGTCAGATCCACTCTCCAGCTGCCCACACCACGCAGCTGGGGGCAACTGCGGTGTCAGAGCCTGAGGAGGGCAGCCCTGCCTGGAGGGAGGACCCTCGGATGGGATAGCCAAGGTGTCATCATTGGAGAGTGCAAACCGTCAGCTGTAGGATCCTTGCTCCTTGTGCACTGACAGACACGGCCACCGGGTCATCACAGTGGGGTCCTACCGTGGGCACCATTTCATAAACAGACTTGCAAATATAACTGTCTGGGGCAACTTTCCACATGTGGATTTAAGCCAGTGGTGTCCAACCAGCTGTCCAGGATGGCCACGAAAATGGCCCAACACAAAATCATAAACTTACTTACAACAGCCTCACCTTACACTGTGACACTTCCAGAAAGTGAAGAGCTAGGGTACCACAGCTCTCCGCATTCTCAGCATCTCCCTGGGTTCACCCTGGGGCCAGCCACTGCCTGAGAAAAAGGACTGGACCAGGTCACTGGACGCCTCACACACTCTCCCTCCACCTCCATCCATCCCCCCGTGCAAATGTAATGATGTCTGCCTAATATTTCTATACATGCCTTTTTTCTTGCTAAGCTGCTTTTAATCACACAATTATGTCAGACATATTTTTAAAGCTTCCTGCATAATTACTTCCCACTGCCTTATAAACACTGTTCTTTTAATTTTATACCCTCTGAGTTAATACACAGGACATGGTCAAATTCATCTGCCTTCTAAGCTGCAAACGTGTTCTCCTCCCTCAGAAATGCAAACGTATGATGGGCTGTGTCCTCTCAATGTCTCAAGCTTGCATTAAAAATACTCCAAAGTGCCAGCCCGTTTGGACCGCAAGTTTTGCCCTTGCTCTCATTTAAGAAGCCTCGACTGGCTGCCCCAGTGAGGCAGGTTTGCTGAGGCCAACAGGACTTTGGGTCTCTACTCCTCAGGGCAGTTTTCAGTCTCACTCAGCTGACACACATTTTGAGTTGGAACATATGTGATTTGGAGACCATTTTGGACTCCTGGACCGGGGCTCCCTTCAAGGGACTCATGTCTTGATCAGAATAATGCAGGTGCGCTGATACCCACAGCTCCCCCTTGTCCAGAAATTACAGGTAATTATCCCAGGTGGAAACAGCGTTTTGTCTGGCACAGTATCAACCCCATCCCCCTGGTAACAGGGAAGACACAGGAGTCCAAAGGGCAGATTGCTCAGCCCCCAGCCTGCCCCACTGAGCGCCATCCCTCCCACAAATGCAAAGCCCCAGATGCCGTAATTGACACCTGTGTCTGTGCAGCATGCACCTGCTGGAGCCCAGCAGCCATCACTATCTATTTTTGTAACTTGCCCTTTCGCTGCTTCCAGCTTGTCCACCAGCTCCCCAAAGCATAAACTTTTCAATGTGCCTGCTGCTCAACGGACCTATTTCAAAGAGGCAACTAGGCCAGGTCAAATCCATTTAGTAACAAGGTAAAAATTACTGTTCTCTATTAAGATTCTACGCCTCTCCCTGTCACCAACACAAGGTGACAAACAAGACAACTAGTCTATCTCTACAAGGCAGACTTATAAGCTGCAATTTGCTGCCCAAGCTGTCATGGAACAGACATGTCCCTTGCTAAGGGGTTTTAGAAAAATGACAGCCAGCCCTGAGCCCTGCTGATTGGCAACTGAGCACCACTCCCACCAGATACCTGCAAGCTTTCAGTGGGTGTAAGGCAGTTCCACAGGGCCCTGGGAAGGCTGACACTTGCTACACAGATGCACATTTAATTTATGATAGGACCACTTCAATTGGATTGCAGATACAGCCTAAATGGCAGGCTGTATTTGCACACCTTAGGTTTATAAGTGGCAGATAAAATACTCCTCTGAGGTAGGAACCACAGGCACATTTGTTAATAAATCACTAACAGGAGATGGAAAGACCACAAAGAGTTTTAAGCCCCATTTGTAAAAGCCCATCAGCGCAGGGGGCTGACCAGCACAAGGCAGGGAATTCCCACCCCACCTCCGCCAGGGGACGGAGGGTGGGGAGGAGCCTCCAGGTGTCAGGGAAGGATGCAGTGGCCCCCAAGATGCAGATAGTGTTACCCAGAAGCACACTGGCACTCAGTGGGCAGCATCCTGCAAATGCAAGTTATATCTGCTGGCCTGACCCTGCTTACTAGTCCTGGATGGCTTGAGGAGGATGGGGAGAAGGGCCAGGAAGGATCCCATGGCTTAGAGGTCCTCCATCGCCCTGTACCAAGGAACGGTGACTGGAAACTTTGCTTTTGTACCATCGTGAAGCTGACAGCAGGACATCCTGTGGCCTCCAGCCCCTAACTTGAGGTCAGAGGTAGTGTGACCTTGGGAATTTTGGCCCAAGTGTCCATCCTTTGACATAGTGGGCTCTTGCCTGTCCTAAGTCCACACGTGCCCCCGTGTGGGAGGGTAGGAGGTGGCAACAGGCTGAGCATTAAGGAGCCCTTCCTCTCATAATGTCCCCTGCCCTCCAGGATGAGTCTCCATGGCCATGGCTGCCCTGGAGACTTGAGACCAAAGCCCAGAGCCTGGAGTGGAGTGGCTGACCTCAGTGGCCGACCTCGGTGGCCTCATGACAGTGCCAGCCTTTCTCGGGTCTTTTTTCCATTGCTCCAGACTCTCTGGGCTAAACTCTTTGGGTTGAATTGAACAAGAAGGAATTATTGGCAAAATGACAGTCAGGACACAAAGCATGACAAGTCCTGCTGGCCCAGTCCTGCCCCAGGGGGGCGGAGGGATTATCTGCTCCTCACCTGGGCATTCTTCTCTGTTCAACAAGATGCTCTCCCACCAAAATTTATGGAATCGACCTACGAATATAATAACTCGAGAGCTACCAGGGACAAGGCAAATCCAGACAGGTTCAGAAAGCCCAAGTGTGACCTCCCTCAGTCATTCATGTAGACATGGTGTTGTAGAACGGGCTTTTCCACCCCATTGTGACCTTTCTGCATTGGCCATCCAAGCCCAAGTGCAGGGGGCAGCGTAACACATCCACACAGTGCCAAGTCTTACAGGCCCTTTCTCTTGAAAATAGAACCTCAGAGGGTAAACAGTGGACTTGCTGCAGTAACAAGTGGGAAGGCAGTCGGCTTGGTTTTCTCTCTTGGCTTTAAATGAATAGCTCTAGCTCGTATGGGAGACGATGAGGCCCCTAGCCATGCCACTGTCAGAAGGACAAATCTTTGCTGGCTTCAGTTTCTGTCTTACAGGGACTGGAAATGGAGCCGTGTCACTGGACACGGACTGCATGCCCAGCTCACCTGGGCTGGAAGTACTGGGATTCCTCCTTGGTTATTATCTCCAGAAATTAGAAAGCAGACCCAACAGGTCCCCAGAAGTCCTGGAGTCCTGATGGAGAGTTTGCTGTTCCTGCAGTGAGCCAAGTTCACTTATACGCTGAGTATCATTCTCTCCTGTGCATGTTGGGGGTGGGAGAGTGCTCCCCAGCAAAGTCTAAAAGCTGCCTCTGAAACTATGTGCTTTCTTGTGGAGTCTTAGACCCTTGCCGGCGATAACAGTACATGAGACCCTGGCCCACACTCCAGATGGAGAGGGCAGGTGCCTCTTGGATAGAGCCTGTGCCCACAGGGTCAGCTACACATTGAAGGTGCTGAGGGCCTCCCTCTGCAGGCTGGGGCTGGGGCTGGGTGCCCCCAGAAAGCAGCTGAGCCTCAGAGCTGACCACACTCAGTCCGGAGCGCAGAGCTGTGCTGGGGATGTCAGCACAGCTTGGGCAACGCCGCACCTGTGAGGACTGCCCCATACAAGGGAACTGCAGCTCCAGCCCCGGCCCTGCTTCCTAAGCTGAGGAGTCTCAGGCACTGTCTGGTCTGTCTAGACCTCTTGCCTCTCTGTAGGCATGGGGCTGGCCAGCCCCCCTGAGTCGGCTCTGGGAGCCACGAGGGAACAGCAGGCTGAGGTGTGGCATGGGAAAGTTCCGGAGGCAGATGAGCCCAGCCCTCTAAGGGACAGGGCCACCCCAGTTGAGGTCAGAGGTAGTATGACACCAGTTGCGGTGGAACCTGGGTGACCCCTATTCCTCATGGCACCTGGAACCACAGTAGCAATGCTCACACACCCGGACCATCCTGTTGCTCTGACCCATGACCAGTGTGTTCTGGAAACTCGGTTTCTTCTCTTGAGTTTCACCAAATACTATGTCAAAGCTGGGAGAAAAAGCTTAGAATTTAGAATCAGTGAAGTAATGTTAATAATAAAGGCAGCTATATTCTGTCTGGGTTTTGTCTAGAAGACTGAAACCAAAAAGCCAGTGAGGACACAGCTGGGAGCCACCAGTCACCCTGGGCCAGAGATGAAGTGACACTGTCACCAGCAGGCATGGGAGGGGACTGACACTGCCAGAGACACCAGCAGAGCAGAGCAGAGCAGGGCTGGGAACAGCCCTCACATCCTGGGGGGCAGCCAGTCATTAGGGGAGCCCCGTAATGCTATTTCCTGGAAAAGGCAGCAAATGGGTCTGAGGACGGCAGGGAGTAGAGGCCACAAGGACACAGACAGGAACGGCCGTGTTACCATTTAAGCCCCATTCTGGATGAAGATCTAAGCCCTAGTAAGTTTAAGTAACTGGTTCAACACAGCAGATGTTTCACTGGGCTCTGGTCTTCTATTGTTTGCCTGGAAAGAAGACAACAGCTTAAGACAGCTAGGGAATGAGTGGGTCCTCACTCACCACTTACTGTGAGCACTTGCTGTCAGAGGGGCAACAGTGTTTTTTGAACACTCAGAGAAAACAGACAGAATATTGAGGCAGCATGAAGAAGCCTCCTCGGGAGCTAGAGGCTCTGCCCTACGAAGTTTCCTGCACCCACACCTGGAAAGCGAAGCTGTCAATTTCCCCGTCAACATCACAAATGCCAAGACAAAGGGTCTGTGCCTCACCTAAGACTCCAAAGCCTTGCCCAGCTCAGCCAGGATGGACCTGCCACCCACCCAGGGGAGCTAGAGGAGAGAAGCCAGACCTGTCTCTGAACTTGTCTCAGGGCCGATGTTCATCTGCCCACAGCCCCATTTGCTTCTCACCCAGACCCATATGCTCCAGCTTGTGTGTCTAATAGACCTGAGAATACGGGGACAACTTATAGTTCTCGCATCACCAAAATGCCTCAAATATTGCTAATTCTCAGATTCCCTACACAAGGATCACAGCATAATTTCTATAACCCTCTATTCAAAGTGTGGCATACTTTGGCCAGGAGTGATGGCTCATGCCTGTAATCCTGGCACTCCGGGAGGCCAAGGTAGATGGATGGCTTGAGCTCAAGAGTTCCACACCAGCCTGGGCAAGAGCAAGACCTCATCTCTACTAAAACTAGCTGGACACGGTGGGGGATGACTGCAATCCCAGCTAGTCAGGATGCGGAGGCAAGAGGATCTCTCCAACCCAGAAGTTTGAAGTTGCTGTGAGCTTCACGGCACTCTGCCCGGGGTGACAAAGTGAGACTGTGTCTCAAAAACAAAAAAGAAGAAATGTGGCGTACTTAAGGAAGAGAAAGAGAGAATCTCTGCACAATAGAAAAATCAATGGAATTTTTTTTTTTCTCAAAAATTGAGAACATACAAAAAGGAATTCATGGACAGGTAATTTGCAGACGGCATGAGCATGTGTTTCCCTTGTACCAGCCCCCTCCCCGCCCTGCTCCCTCCCCGAGATAAGAGAGAAGATAAAAATTGACATCAAATCCATTTGAAAGATAACCAGGTAAAAAATATAGTTGGGGGAGAAAAAAAACTGAGCATTAGAAATAAACTCTGATTATTTCAGAGATTTTCCAGGTTAGAAAATTCCTGATGTTGTTTATTCTTTCAGCCACTTTTGGCTTGTTAGTTTGTCAAAAGCAGTAAGATGGGAGAAAAAAAAAATCTTCCTAAAAGGTAAATGCTGAGGACTGGTTTTTACTTTTAAAAGATTATAATGCTTAGTGCCAAACTTCCAGAAGCAGCAGGGTTCAGTGCCATCTGCCCACGTCGGGGTCCTTGAACAAGGAACAGAGCAGGAATTCTTCCCACGGGCCTTTCTGCCAGCTGTGCCCAGAGAAGGTGCCATGGGGCCACCCCCCTAAGAACCGAGTCCTGGCACCTCCGGGACACTGGGGCTGCCCCTGCAACTCACAGCAGCAGCAACCTTACCTCATCTCTGCCCATCAAGCAGATGTTCTGAGTGGGTATTCCCCCTGTTCTAAGCAGGTATTCCCCTTGGTCTAAACAGAATGCTTCATTTTCTTTTTTAATCATCAGTTTTGAGCCAGAGGCAGGCTCGTTTCCAAGCACTCAGTCACTGAAAGATTTTGAAGAGAAAGCTTGAGGTGTTTGAGAGCTTTTCAAAATTAAGTCTTTTCATTTTCCTTCAGCCCCTCGTACCTGGGGTTCCCTGTCAGTGCTGATCCACGGGAGGCCAGAGGTTGTGGCGTGGATGAACCACCCCCACGCTAGTTCATCCTCCTGAAGAGGATGATGGTGATGGGAAGGCATCGGGCCTCTGTGAGCTTCCCAGTGACCATTCGCAGAAAATCTGGGGATAGAGGCATTTTTAAAAAGTTCGCTTCCTTGAATGAGTTGAAATATCGAATACTCAAGCTGGAGTTAGGAGCTCAGGACGGATGTAACGTTGACATCGCCAGGAGTGGTTGCGATCACCTGCGTCCTCGTGTGGAGTTTGACTCTGCCCCCACCCCACCCGTGTTCCACTCCCGCCCCACTCCTGGCCCCTCATTTGTTACAACATATGAATTATGTCCCCGTAATAGTTTTTATCATTTCACATCACTGGCACCATAACGACGCCCTCACGAACACCCCACACACTCATGCATGTTCTAACATCACCAGCATCTTCTGCAATTTTGTGAAGCTTGAAATGAGTCCTTTTGGTGCTAATTTCCAGAACCCACCGACCTCCAAGCCCGCCGGCCCGTCTGTTTGTTATCTAGACACCTCTCAGCCAAGGTGGGGTGGGGCAGCCTGCAGACCCCTCAACTCTTGTTTTTCAAGCTGGTTCCTTCAAAGATTTCTTTCCTCCTGAAAGGCACCCTGCCACACGCATCCTGGGAAGAAAACTAAAGAAAAACCGAGATTCCCGGCAGCTGTTTCTAGTCATTTCCATAGACACCCCGCCAAGGACCTTTTGTTTTGTTTTGTTTTAAGCCTGTTTTGCTTAAGGTGACAGAAATGCTGGGACTCTCCTGGGACTGTGACGCTAAGTGATTCTGCTACATTGCTGCAGACTCGATGAGTATCTTGTCAGCTAGTTTTTCTGAAACATTTAAAGTGAGTCGCAAATGATGCGCTGTGACATTTATCACCTGAGAGGAGCCCGCACCCCCTTATCTCCCGCTCTGTAATTCTCCTTAAGTGCTGCCTCTCAGGCCACGGGCTGGTGGCCTCCAGGTGGCTGGAGCAGTTCTCCACCCAGCTCTTCCTGTTCCCTCTGGTTCCCTTTCTGGCAAAGAGTTTCAGCAGGTTAAGTGACCCCCCCCCCAATCTCTGGATCGATCTTTCTGCATTGAGGTCTGCGATCTGCAGCAGACCCTTTCCACCCCTCCCCAGCCCCAGCCTGGTCCTCAGAGCCTTCCCACCCCAGGGCTTCATTCAGGGAAATCACACAGGGGGCCACCTCCAGCTCAGCCCTTGGTAAAGAAGAGAACAGAGCAAGGCTCAGCCTCAGCCAGAATGTTAGAAGAGAGAGAAGGGAGGAGGCAAGAAGAAAGACACAAATCAAGGCAGCAACCCACACAGTCTACCATCTGAAACAACGATTACCCAACGCCGGAAAAGGAAGAGCGAATGGATTCCTCTCCAGGAACACTGCCGGAGCTGGGTGGCAACTTGAAAGAAAATTAGTAAGTAGCAGGAGAAATGCATAAAAACAGAGGTGTCTGAGGAGCCCCATAAGCCTAGAGGCTGTCTGGTCTCCTTCCCTTGGCCACACACACCTCCAGCAACTTACCGAACCTGCTGTTCAAAAGGGGTGGCTAGGCAGGAAAGGAGCGACGGACCGGGACCCAGAGACGCACATAAAGCATGCCAGATACAAGCACATGAAACAAAGCAAAATAAATCCGTCTATCCCTGTATTTACTTCTTTGCCCCTCTCCTTTGGCTGGCTGTGGAGTAAATCTCCCCCGGAGAAAGGGAAGGTGACAGGCGAGCCTAGGTAACATATCCTGAGATTTCAAACATAAATATGGAGTCGTGGAAGAAGGCAAGCAGCCTGTAAGGTGTCCGCTTCTTTGATAAGTTAGTATGTCCTCCTCATAGCATAAGGCCCAGGCGAGCTTGACATTCGAATCATTTGTGGCTTGGGGGAGAAATGGCAGCAGTCCTTTTTTTTTTTCTTTTTCTTTTTTTTTTCTGGAAAAGAACCCAGATGTCTTTATAAGCAGGGAAAGTGTCACTGATAGTGCTCAGGAGCTTTTCCATTTCAGCCATAAACCACAGTCTTGGGAGCTGGGCCATTTCTGCCAGGGAGTTATTATTTGACGGAGCTCCAACTAAAGAGTGCCCGTCAGCCCAGCATGGTGCTCCACCCCCCAGGGCATGATGGTCCACCCCCTGGCATGGTGCTCCACCCCCCCACGATGCTCCACCCCTGACATGATGCTTCTTCCTCTCATGATGCTCTACCCCCAGCACAGTGTTCCTCCCCCATCCCACCCCTACAACCCCCTACCCCCCCGCATGGTGCTCCTCCCACTCCACAATGCTCCACCCCCAGACATAGTGCTCCTCCCTGACCACTGCCTGGGGCACCAGCAGATCTCAAGCAGAATGACCCCCACTGGAAGGTCTAGGGCCTCATGAGCTGTCAAGGTATCTTTCCTTCCATCAGGTGGGCATAGGCATGGGAGGACCCAGTAACCCATGATTTTTCTTTCAGGAGTCTTGGGAAGCCATCCCGTCACCTTCCTCCCTCCCCGCCCTTGGCTTGGCATTCTGGGGTTTACCAAAGTCTTGGTTCTGGGTGCTGCCACCACCTTCACGCCCGTCCCTGCCTGGGTCAGACCTCCAGGGCTTTCTCTGTTGCACAGACATGGGCGCCATCTTGTCCTCCCCTCCTCACCTCCAGATGGCCATGGGCCACCTTTTCGCCGTGCCTTCTCCCTTGGCTTTAAGACAGAGCCCTCCCTCTCTGGTCACTACATCTTGATCTCCTTGTCATAAGACCGATGTTTCCAGGCCTTACCTCCCACACACAGTCCAGGCACCAGCGGAGGCTGTGAGAAATGCAGACTCTCACCCCCACCCCAGACCCACCAAGCCCACATCTGCATTTCAGTATTTCAGATCCTAGGTGACTTGAACAACGTCACGGAGCAAGGCCTCCTCATCATGGGATTCACCTGGAGCACAGGGGTCGGGGGGGGCTCCCCTCCCACAGAGACAAGGATTCCCTCTGCCACCTGCTGTGCCCCCGTCACTCTTCTGCTTCAAGAGCATCTTCAAGATCCGTCCTTCTCTTAATGACTCTCTGACCTGTATCTCCTGCTCCATCAGATTTCCCTCCCTGGTTCTAGGTCTCCATCTGGACTGGTGTCCAGGGCTGATGTAACAGAGCACCACAAATGGGTGGCTCATACCAATGGGAATGGATTGTCTCACAGTTCTGAAGATCAGAAGTCAGAAATCAAGGTGCCCATGAGGCTGGATTCTGCTCTCCTGGCTTTCTCTTGGTGCCAGCAACCCTTGGCTTCCCTGGGCCTTCCAGCGGCTGTGTCCCCCTCTGTATTCTCCCTGTGCCTCTGTGTCCTAATCTTTCCCTCCTATCTCTTACTAAGACACCAGTCATTGGATCAGGGACCCACCTAAACCCAGCATGACCTCAACTCCACGCGATACCTCTACAAATAAGGTCAAAATCACAGGTGGCAGGGGTTAGAATCTAAGCCAATATTTGGAAAGAAGAAATTCAACTCACAACATCGACCTGCTTGACACATCACTGGCCAGTTCCAGCCCCTCTTAAATACGGAGTACAGAGTATCCCCACTGAACTCGGCACCCCCACCTTGATGCAGGCTGTGACCCTGCCCTCCCATCCCAGTAAACACACACACAGGGGCATCACCTCTGCTCCCCACCGTCCTCCCACCTCCCCAGCATGTCACTGTGCACCTCTCTCTCCATTCCCGCTGCCCCCCACCCTCCCATCTCTTGCCCTACGTACTAACCTTCCTCAGGTCTCCCCACCTCCAGGCTGCCTTCCTCCAGCCCACTGCACACAGAGTCTCCATGCCAAACACAACTCTGATTTTGCCACCTCCCTGAAAAACATGGTCACAATTCTGAGTTGGAGACTAGAACCCCACCACCACCACGGTCTTTCTAAGCTCAGGAAGCCCTGCCCAGCCTGTGGCTCCAGACTTCAGAATTGCCCCACACGGCTGACCTCCTCGTGTTCTCTCCCCAGCTCTCCCCAGCTGACTGTACCTGCTTGGAACCTCAGCTGTGCCCACTCATGCTCTGGATCTCAGTTCCCCATCACCTCCTCTGAGAATCTATCTCTGAGGCCCAACTGTAGCTGGGGAGCCTTCGGGGGTGCACGGTTCACTCTCAACACAGGCTCAGCCTACAGTTCCGAGGAGCCCACCTGCTGGCCCTAGGAGCCCGTTCCAATGCACATCGTGACAGGAAGCAGGTGTCCACCTCCGGCCTGCCAGGGGGTCCGGCATGGAAGAGACACTGCAGAGATGGATGGATGGAAACAAAGGAGGTCCCTCTCTTCCTTCAGTGTAAGGTCTCAGACTCACCAGACTTCCAGGACAATGAGCCTTCTCGGGGAATATGGACTTTGGGGCTGAAAGCGGTGGCGCAATCGCTAATTGCCTTGTAAACTGTGTTCTGCAGCTTGTGGCCTGGTAAGTGTGCTTAACTGCCCTGCTCGTAGTTCACCCATCAGCCCAGACGGGAAGGAGATAAAAGACTGTCACAAAAAAGTGCACTGGAAATGTAAATGATGCCAAGATTTGCTTTGCTATTTTTCCACAAAGCAAATTAGTTAATCTGGTCTTTGGCCCTCTGAACTCTACAAAAGATAAACCAGCCAGTCTTCTATAGGCTCTTCTTTGAATTATTTAAGAGAAAGCAGAAAACATGTTTTTTGGATTGGTCCTACCCTAAGGAGCCCTTTACCTAATTAATTCACATAAAACTACGGTGAGTTAGGTGAAACGAGCTAAAAGTCAGACCTAATTCACTAGAAACCAGGGGACCACATCTCAAAAATCACCCTCCCAAATGGAACCAAATCAGGGTCTTCACAGAGAGCTTCATTACAGGATGGGACACAGAAGGGCAAGTCCTCCCTGTCCTCCCGCAGAACCTCCCAGGAACCTCCATCGCAGCACCACACTGATACACGTTCATGTCTCTCTCCTCCCCCTGGGCTGTCATCAGGGTTCCCACAGCCTAGCACCTGGTGTCCTGTGCCCTCACACCCACACCCCACACGCTCTGCATCTGGTGTCCTGTGCCCTCACAACCACACCCCACATGCTCTGCACCTGGTGTCCTCTGCCCTCACACCCACGTCCCACACACTCTGCACCTGGTGTCCTCTGCCCTCACACCCACGTCCCACACACTCTGCACCTGGTGTCCTGTGCCCTCACACCCACACCCCACACGCTCTGCACCTGGTGTCCTCCGCCCTCACACCCACATCCCACACGCTCTGCACCTGGTGTCCTGTGCCCTCACACCCACGTCCCACACGCTCTGCACCTGGTGTCCTCTGCCCTCACACCCACACCCCACACACTCTGCACCTGGTGTCCTGTGCCCTCACACCCACGTCCCACACACTCTGCACCTGGTGTCCTGTGCCCTCACACCCACACCCCACACACTCTGCACCTGGTGTCCTGTGCCCTCACACCCACATCCCACACACTCTGCACCTGGTGTCCTGTGCCCTCACACCCACGCCCCGCATGCTCTGCACCTGGTGTCCTCTGCCCTCACACCCACACCCCACACGCTCTGCACCTGGTGTCCTGTGCCCTCACACCCACGTCCCACACGCTCTGCACCTGGTGTCCTCTGCCCTCACACCCACGTCCCACACACTCTGCACCTGGTGTCCTCTGCCCTCACACCCACACCCCACACACTCTGCACCTGGTGTCCTGTGCCCTCACACCCACGTCCCACACACTCTGCACCTGGTGTCCTGTGCCCTCACACCCACGCCCCGCACGCTCTGCACCTGGTGTCCTCTGCCCTCACACCCACACCCCACACGCTCTGCACCTGGTGTCCTGTGCCCTCACACCCACGTCCCACACGCTCTGCACCTGGTGTCCTGTGCCCTCACACCCACACCCCACACACTCTGCACCTGGTGTCCTGTGCCCTCACACCCACGTCCCACACACTCTGCACCTGGTGTCCTGTGCCCTCACACCCACACCCCACACACTCTGCACCTGGTGTCCTGTGCCCTCACACCCACGTCCCACACACTCTGCACCTGGTGTCCTGTGCCCTCACACCCACGTCCCACACGCTCTGCACCTGGTGTCCTGTGCCCTCACACCCACATCCCACACGCTCTGCACCTGGTGTCCTGTGCCCTCACACCCACGTCCCACACGCTCTGCACCTGGTGTCCTCTGCCCTCACACCCACGTCCCACACACTCTGCACCTGGTGTCCTGTGCCCTCACACCCACGCCCCACACGCTCTACACCTGATGTCCTGTGCACTCACACCCACACCCCACACACTCTGCATCTGGTGTCCTGTGCACTCATACCCACGTCCCACACACTCTGCACCTGGTGTCCTGTGCCCTCACACCCACGCCCCACAGGCTCTGCACCTGGTGTCCTCCGCCCTCACACCCACATCCCACACGCTCTGCACCTGGTGTCCTGTGCCCTCACACCCACGTCCCACACGCTCTGCACCTGGTGTCCTCTGCCCTCACACCCACACCCCACACACTCTGCACCTGGTGTCCTGTGCCCTCACACCCACGTCCCACACACTCTGCACCTGGTGTCCTGTGCCCTCACACCCACACCCCACACACTCTGCACCTGGTGTCCTGTGCCCTCACACCCACATCCCACACACTCTGCACCTGGTGTCCTGTGCCCTCACACCCACGCCCCGCATGCTCTGCACCTGGTGTCCTCTGCCCTCACACCCACACCCCACACACTCTGCACCTGGTGTCCTGTGCCCTCACACCCACGTCCCACACGCTCTGCACCTGGTGTCCTCTGCCCTCACACCCACGTCCCACACACTCTGCACCTGGTGTCCTGTGCCCTCACACCCACATCCCACACGCTCTGCACCTGGTGTCCTCTGCCCTCACACCCACGTCCCACACGCTCTGCACCTGGTGTCCTGTGCCCTCACACCCACATCCCACACGCTCTGCACCTGGTGTCCTGTGCCCTCACACCCACACCCCACACACTCTGCACCTGGTGTCCTGTGCCCTCACACCCACACCCCACACACTCTGCACCTGGTGTCCTGTGCCCTCACACCCACGTCCCACACACTCTGCACCTGGTGTCCTGTGCCCTCACACCCACGCCCCGCACGCTCTGCACCTGGTGTCCTCTGCCCTCACACCCACACCCCACATGCTCTGCACCTGGTGTCCTGTGCCCTCACACCCACGTCCCACACGCTCTGCACCTGGTGTCCTCTGCCCTCACACCCACACCCCACACACTCTGCACCTGGTGTCCTGTGCCCTCACACCCACGTCCCACACACTCTGCACCTGGTGTCCTGTGCCCTCACACCCACACCCCACACACTCTGCACCTGGTGTCCTGTGCCCTCACACCCACGTCCCACACACTCTGCACCTGGTGTCCTGTGCCCTCACACCCACGTCCCACACACTCTGCACCTGGTGTCCTGTGCCCTCACACCCACATCCCACACGCTCTGCACCTGGTGTCCTGTGCCCTCACACCCACGTCCCACACGCTCTGCACCTGGTGTCCTCTGCCCTCACACCCACGTCCCACACACTCTGCACCTGGTGTCCTGTGCCCTCACACCCACATCCCACACGCTCTGCACCTGGTGTCCTGTGCCCTCACACCCACATCCCACACGCTCTGCACCTGGTGTCCTGTGCCCTCACACCCACGTCCCACACGCTCTGCACCTGGTGTCCTCTGCCCTCACACCCACGTCCCACACACTCTGCACCTGGTGTCCTGTGCCCTCACACCCACATCCCACACGCTCTGCACCTGGTGTCCTGTGCCCTCACACCCACGTCCCACACGCTCTGCACCTGGTGTCCTCTGCCCTCACACACCCCACACGCTCTGCACGTGGTGTCCTGTGCCCTCACACCCACATCCCACACTCTCTGCACCTGGTGTCCTGTGCCCTCACACCCACGCCCCACACGCTCTACACCTGATGTCCTGTGCACTCACACCCACACCCCACACACTCTGCATCTGGTGTCCTGTGCACTCATACCCACGTCCCACACCCCTGCACCTGGTGTCCTGTGCACTCACACCCACATCCCACACCCCTGCACCTGTACAGCTCTGTTGGATGTGCTCGCTGAGGCCAGTTTCCCTCCATCTTTAGAGGAAGGACGCATGGGCCTTCCAATTCCATAGCACCTCAGAATTTTGTGATGCCCCCCACTTTATATTCAGAACCCAAGCGGAATCACATGTATGGAGCAAATGTTTCCCCTGGTTGCTGGCCCTGAGCAGAGGATGGTAACACACGGGGCATGCAGCTCGTAAGACACAGACTTCAGCATCACACAGGCCCACGAAGACATTGTTGAGTAAGTTCTGGAGAACAAAGCAAGCTCCAGACAGCAACACAGAAAGAAATAATGCATTAAAAAGATGAAGGGAGACTCCCGGTGCAGGGCTGCCACACAGTTCTCCTGATGAGGGTTCCAGAAGGCAGTGGACAAACTGCAGGCCAAAGGGGCAGAGGCCTGCCAGGGCACCTGAGCCCTCCTTGAGAAGGCAGAAATGCTCTTTGTTCTGTGGAGAGGGAGGATGTTGGCCTGTGCCCATCAGGTCTGTGGTGGGCCCAGCAAGCCTCCAAGGCCACCTCCAAACCTTCCCTGTGCTCCACCCACCCCAGCCCTGCAGGGGGCATAGCAGAGGTGGGAAGTGACAGGGATGCCTTGCCCAGGGAAACCTCAAGCCTCAGACAATTATTAGCTGTGCTGATGACATACCCCTCGTGACACCCACCATCACGATGGTATCACAACACACCATTGTGGGGTGATGCCACCGGCCGTATCAACAGCACCCCAGAATCTGGCACATTATTATAGCACCCAGCAAAGAGGGGGATGGATAATCCAATGGGTGGCACAGTGCAAAGAAGGGAGACGGGACCCAAGGTAACAGAACAAACCAGGGAACCTTCATTTTAAAATATTTACCAGTTGCAACCACACAATTTGGTCTTGTGGCAGACGGGAAGACGCTCCCCTCAGAACCCCATGAGAGAGGAAGGAGGTCACCGGCCAGTCTCCAGCTGCTGATCCCACCCATCTACCTCACCTTTGGGGCCAAAGTCAAGTTCTCCTGAGGCTGGTCAAAGAGGGGGTGCTTGAGTCATGCTCTTGGTGGAGTGACCCCAAGACAATGAGGAACGAGGCAGTCATCACAGGGTGGGACATTTCTGTCCAGCCCAGGCCCCTCTAGCAGGTCCCTTTGCTCCCCCACTGAGTTGACTGATGTCACATCCCTCCTTACAGCAGCCTACCCTCCCATATTTCAGGTTCACTCTTCCGTCACGAGTAGGGCCAGCACTGGCCAGAACACCTTACGGTGTGGTGATTGCAGAGAATCATCCCAGAAAACACGTCATGTCTCCAGGCTTGACCGTTAACGTGTCACCTTCGGTTTTATGGGTGCTGTCTCTCGGAGATGCATGCCAAGGGTTCTCAGTGAGCGTACGAGGTAGAGACCCCCAAACTGTGCTCAGTGCAGAAATTTAAAAGGAAAACCATGTACTTTTGTCTTCTTTAAAGATTCACAATTATGTGGTATCTTACTGAGAAATCCTGCAGTTAAGGTATCTTTTGGACCTTATTTAAGCCATCATTTCCCAAAGAAAACTGACTCCCGCAACTTATTTCCATAGAGTTACTTCTTAACATCTCAAACATCATGAATGTTCTATGAGACACAGCTCAGAATCCGGGGGTCAACTATGTTTCCTTCTTTCTTTTTAAATAAAATTATTTCTTAAGAATTTGATGTAAGAACATCTATCATCAGGTAGAGAAAGAGAAGAAATAAAACTCAGACCTATACTTTCATCACTCCAGCATAACCACTATTAATATTTCAATGTATTTTCATTCATGCATTTTTCTCAATAAAAAACATAACTGAAAGAATGTGACTATATGAGAACCTCTTCAATGCCTTCCCCATCCCATGGCTTGCAGTATGTCCGGTGCTCTGCAATCTCTCGCTCACCCATCAGGCTCCACCTCTTGGGCACCTCCAATCAACAATTTCTTATCATCCCCTCGACCCTGCTCTGGCTGTCATTCTGCCACACTCAACATGCCGTCCCCCCATCCTGAGTCAGGTCTTTTACCCCAAATTTGGGTTGCTGAGGCTGGCTGGAGAAGACACTGCTAACACAAGCCCCCAGCCAGCTGCTCTGAAGTTCTTCTGATCCTTGGCTAATTCCTCTGAAGACAGGGGCCAATTGACTAAGCCCCTCTGAAGACAGGGGCCAAATTCCTCCACCAGCGTCCTCAGCACATCCCTTTCCTCCTTCCCTTAGACATCTTCCCATCATCCTGTCTCTCGCAGGATGTATTCAGTTTCTGTGCACTCCTAACTTGCTCACTTTAGTCTGTAAACTCACATCTCTCCCACATGAAAAAGTCCTCCCTGGGCCACACGTCCCTTTTAACAACCATCCAAACTTCTTCCCTCCCTTCCCAGCTGCACCCTGTCACCAAGAAGTCAGCAACTGTACCCAGGTGCTTCCCTCCACCGGCTCCCCCTCATCCACACACTGACATGTTCTGCAAACACTCACAGGACACTTGGCATCTGTCAGGTGTGATGCTTGGCTCAGAGGGTAGATCAAGAAGAAAACAAACGCAGCCTTTCAGGACCTGGTGAGCTGGCTGGAGAAGGACACTTACTGTGGTGTGTGGACAGAGCCTCCTAGGAGACCCAGAAAGTGACCTGAGAAGACTCATGCCTAAAACCCCCCTATTCTGGGTGACATCTTCATGCTCTTCTGAAACCTTTTTCTCTTCTCACTAAGGTCACAGTGTTCTTAAAGCCAAGTCCAACAGCTCTTCCTTCTACTTCTACCACCGCACTCGGCCCCATGTCACATTAAAAACTATCTTCCCCACTCTGCTGTGCTTTCCAGCTTCTCCGGGACCTTGGAGAATGTGTCTAACCCTCCCACCCTGAACCTCCAGTCTGAGGAAGAATCTCAGGCCTAGAAGCCTAACACAGTTCCTCCTGCAGAGTTCAAGTCCCACTTCTAGTTACAATCAGCACAATTATGGCCAGTAGCTTCTCAAACTCAGTCAAAAGCAAATTTTTGATTCCTTAATAAGGCTAAAAATCACAGAAGCTACCCTAAATCCATCTCATTCCTCACCTGCTCTACCATCACCACCACCAATTAATGCTATAATTACTAGCTCCAAAATGTCTCTCAAAGGTTAGTATTTTCCATTTTTATGCCTTGGTTTGGATGATTCTGGCTGACTAGTCTTTTCTAAATACCATATACCTCCTTATTCCATGAAAACTGCAACTTTCCATGGCACAGGGAGGCTGGAGAGATTCAACATGCCCCACAGTTTGACCTACTTTCCTCTAAAGCAGTGGTTCTCAACCTTCCTAATACCGCAATGTATTGGCATTGTTAAAAAGGAGTCGTGACCCACAGGTTGAGAACCGCTGCTCTGGGGCGGCGCCTGTGGCTCAGTGAGTAGGGCGCCGGCCCCATATGCCGAGGGTGGCGGGTTCAAACCCGACCCAGGCCAAACTGCAACAAAAAAAAAATAGCCGGGCGTTGTGGCGGGCACCTGTAGTCCCAGCTACTCAGGAGGCTGAGGCAGGAGAATCGCCTAAGCCCAGGAGTTGGAGGTTGCTGTGAGCGGCATGACGCCACGGCACTCTACCTGAGGGCAGTATAGTGAGACTCTGTCTCTACAAAAAAAAGAGAGAACCGCTGCTCTAAAGCCATGTAGCCCCCACCTGACACATGGTAGCATTTAATAATGGTGTCTAGTCATTATTGTTATTATTGTTGTCATTGTAACGATTAGTGCTGTCATTCCTATTGCCTTCACATACACACACAGCACCTGAGCAAAATCCACCTCTTACCATCCCCTCATTCATTTACTCCCAATGGTAACTGAGCCTCTTCTACATCCAAACACCACTCGGGCTCTGCAGGTTCATTAGCAAATGACAGACTAAGGCCCTGCTCTCGTGGAGCAGCTGCTCTATTTGGGGAGAGATCCCTAAAATAAATGGAAGGTAAGTTTCTATTACAATCTTTCAAGAGAAGAATTAAAAGGCATGAAAAGGGGAAAAGGATTAGAGAGTTACAGTTTTATGCGAGGTGGTTGAGGACATCCTTTCCACCCAGGCAACATTCGAGGAGGTGTGAGAAGAAAGTGAGACACAGGGTCATGTGACTGTCAGAGGGAAGGAAGTGAGACACAGGGTCATGGGACCGTCAGAGGGAAGGAAGTGAGACACAGGGTCATGGGACCGTCAGAGGGAAGGAAGTGAGACACAGGGTCATGGGACCGTCAGAGGGAAGGAAGTGAGACACAGGGTCATGGGACCGTCAGAGGGAAGGAAGTGAGACACAGGGTCATGGGACCGTCAGAGGGAAGGAAGTGAGACACAGGGTCATGGGACCGTCAGAGGGAAGGAAGTGAGACACAGGGTCATGGGACCGTCAGAGGGAAGGAAGTGAGACACAGGGTCATGGGACCGTCAGAGGGAAGGAAGTGAGACACAGGGTCATGGGACCGTCAGAGGGAAGGAAGTGAGACACAGGGTCATGGGACCGTCAGAGGGAAGGAAGTGAGACACAGGGTCATGGGACCGTCAGAGGGAAGGAAGTGAGACACAGGGTCATGGGACCGTCAGAGGGAAGGACTGACAGCAACTGTGGTGGGACATGCTGCTGGGTGCAAACAGCGAGGAGATTACTGTGTCGGAATTGCGGAGGGTAGAGGGAGTGGGTGGAAGACTGACTCAGGAAGGGTCAGCAGACTGGTAGCTCAGGGAGGAATAGGCCCTGGAAGGACAGTGGGTTTTATCACTTCTTTTGGGAAAGAATTCCATCATCAAATGCATTTGAAAAAAAGGTAAGTAAAGTCACAGATTTTTTTATTATCTTTAATTTGTTAATATTAAAAGAGGACAAACACATTCCCTTTAACAAATTTCAAACCTATTTTCCTCACTCTTTGGTCAAGGGACCTTTATTCGTGTCTTTATGTCGAAACCAGTTTGGAAATATGGCCTTACATGTGAACTAGACAAATGTTATTAACTTTTCTAATAACAATTGACAGACTAGCAACAAAACAGTCGAGATGGCTAAAGATGACCCCAAGAAACCAAAGGGCAAGATGCCTGCCTGTGCCTTCGCTGTGCTGACTTGCAGAAAAGAACATAAGAAGAAAAACCCAGAGGGCCCTGTCAATTTTGCAGAATTTTCCAAGAAGTGCTCTGAAAGGCAGAAGGCAATGTTTGAGAAAGAGAAGTCTAAATTTGATGGCGTGGCAAAGGAAGATAAAGTCGACTATGATAGGGAAATGAAGGATTTGGGGCCAGCTAAAGGAGGAAAGGAGAAGGACCCTAATGTCCCCAAGAGGCCACCTGGATTTTTCCTGGTCTGTTCAGAATTCCACCCCCAAGATCAAGTCTACAAATTTTGTTATCTCTTTTGGAGATGTGGCAAAAAAAGCTGGGTGAAATATGGAATAACTTAAGTGACAGCAAAAAGCAGCCTTACGTGAATAAGCCAGCCAAGCTGAAGGAGAAGTGTGAGGGGATGTTGCTAAGTCTAAAGGAAAGTTTGAGGACACAAAGTGTCCCACTAAAGTTGCCAGGAAAAGGGGGGGAGGAAGATGAATGAGGTGAGGAGCATAAATAAAAATCTGTTTATCTGTAACAAAAAAAAATTGACATTGTTAACACTCAAATAATTCTAGGTAGCAATTGTACATAGAAATGCTTTGTTTTGTTTTGTTTTGTTTTGTTTGCAGTTTTTGGCCGAGGCTGGGTTTGAACCTCCACCTCTGGTATGTGGGGCTGGTGCCCTAGTCCTTGGAGCCACAGGCGCCACCCCAGAAATGCTTCTTTTAAAAGATTTGTTTAATTTAACATTTTCTCTCAACAATGAACTAGGAGCTTATAGATAGAAAGTGAGATTAACAGATGTCTGTATGTGTTACTATTTAAGCAAATATGGCCTTCTAAAATTTTCTAACGCTCAAGAGTCTAGGTAGGCAGTGAGATACTCCCACTTTTCTTATGTCTGCCCACCTGAGTTCATTTAGACATAAAGAAACTCTGCTAATACTCTTCAAAAATTTTTAATTTTAAGGTTATAAAAATTCTACATATAATAGGACACAGCATAAAATACAAAATCCACAACAGTTCAACATTGTCAAAAAAAATGTATAAAAAGAAAAAGAATTATTTTCTTAATCCATAGTAATTTTTTGTTACAACTCAATGACAAAAATACTTTGACAGCAAAGGATATGGAAAATGCTCGTTGTGATTATTTTCTAATCATAAAAACAAAATAGAAGTCTCCAGACTTTACTGAGTTGAAGTGATTGCTATGCTTCTAACTAGGAAATACTTGTGACATCATGTCCTTTTCAGCATGACGCTGACAGATCACCTGAGCCCACACAATCCTGATCAGTGCTCTGGGGCTCAGCCCACATCAAACAATAGCACTTCCTACCACCCGTCCTTCGCCGCGTCTTTATTTGGTCAAACGACCGACATGGAAGCAATCAGCCGCATCCCCTGAAACACGCTGGTCAGCAGCTATTATCCCCTTGCTTTCAAAACACATGATCATTTAAGCAAATTCAACCTAGTATTTTCAAATAAATTTGACATCCACAGAGAACTGTCCTGAACAAATGCACTTTTAAAGCTTTTCTGCAAATTACAGTCCCTGGACACAATGACCTGGTCTACTAAAGGAAACAAAGAGACTATTCTCCACGACTTTTTTTCTTGCTTTGCATAAAAAGTTAAAAAAGCCAACAAGTTTTTTGAATTTGTCATTTTGGACTCAGGACAGCTAAAATAATGACACGTCATAAAGAAATTGTAAGTTCCTACTTTACACTTAAAGTGAAAGTATTTAGGTTGGAAAGATACATGTCAAGTACATAATATACAGTGATAGTAAACAAAAACAAATAAATGTGGCTGATTGTTTTGTATTTTTCTCTTATTTACAGGATATTGTAACAGAAAAGCAAAATGAAAAGCAAAATTATAAAAAAACTATGAGTCTCTAGACCACTTATAACCACAGATGCAATAAAAGTTTTTCAAGTACAAGGAAGGAAATTCAGTCGTATATGAAAAGACAAGAGAACCACAGCATAAAAAGTTTTATACAAGAAGGTAAAGGAAAAGTCCATAGGGTACTTCATAAATAATTAACTTAATAGATCCTAACGTAGTTTCTATTAAAAATCTAATTAAAAAAAGAATACATTACAAAAGAACTTTTGCTTAGTATCGTAAAAATTATGATCTCAAGCAAACCTTAAACATTATATTTATAGTGAAATGCTAGTCATTCTCATTAACATGAGGAAGAAAGTTCTAATGCTCATTACCAACCTTATTAATTATTATTCTGGAAGTCCAGGCCATGCAAATATGAAAAAAGGGGGAAATTGTGTATGTGAATATTAGAAAAGTGTGACAAAAATTATTATTATATGGATGATAATTACTTAGGGAACAAAAAGAATCATTAATAGAGTAGAAAATATATTATGATGAATAAATAGAGCAACAAAAACCAAGTTAGTGTCACCTGGAAACAACCAAAAACTCAAAATAGCAATTCCTCAAAAATTTGAAAATGAAATTACCGGGCGGCTCCTGTGGCTCAATGAGTAGGGCGCCGGCCCCATATGCTGATGGTGGCGGGTTCAAACCTAGCCCCGGCCAAACTGCAACAAGAAAAATAGCCGCGTGTTGTGGCGGGCGCCTGTAGTCCCAGCTGCTCGGGAGGCTGAGGCAAGAGAATTGCGTAAGCCCAAGAGTTAGAGGTTGCTGTGAGCCGTGTGACGCCACGGCACTCTACCCGAGGGCGATACAGTGAGACTCTGTCTCTACAAAAAAAATAAAATAAAATAAAATGAAATTACCATATAATCCAGTAATCTAGGTTCTGATTACACAGGGGGTTCCAAAAGTCACTTCCAAAGTCACCATATATAGGAAAAATGCGAAATTATATCTAATTGTACCTTTATTTACAAAATATTCATTGCAAAATTTTACAAAGAAAATTACCAATACATAGAGAATACTTTGTAAACATTTTGTAAAGTTTCCTAATGAATATTTTGTAAATAAAGGTACATTCAGCTATAATTTCCCATTTTCCCTGTGTGTGGTGATTTTAGGGACCTGTGAATTATTCAAAACAAAGTTTATGTACAAATGCATGTTCTTTTCAGTTATTATTATAGTGAAAAAGTCTTTAATTGTACTGATATTTAATTTTCATATTATTTGCTTCTCAAAAATTTGAAGATTATCACTATTGCTAGTCCAGAATCCCAGAGTTTTAATTACTAAAATTGTACTTAATTGTGAACTTCTAATAAAATTCCCTTTCTGTGAAAAAAAAAGGAAATAATAAAAAATCACTTTCTATTCATAAAAATCCACACACATGAGACGTGGACAGTGAGGGGCCGGTTTCCTCCCTGGGCTCTGTGGTTGCGGCTTTTCCTCCAGCGCCTGGGAGGCGGCAGAACCTGGGGCTGCCTCCTGACCCAGGCTCTTTCTGCCTGGCGCTGTCTAAAGCTCCAGGACCTGACAATTTGATTGGCGCCTCCACGTTCATGGCTCAGATTTTCGATGCTTATTCCCTCCTAATGGCCTTTGTGAAGCTGCCAGTTGTCTACCTTTCGTAAAAAATGATGGCAGTTCTTGAGACAGGATGTTTCCTCATTATCTGCAGCTCTGATTCAAGCCACACATGCCCTGGAAGCTCGCATCCCTCTTAGTCCTCCTCTGGCCGTGTCTCGGTCGCACCTGATTGCTCCTCTGCTCTGCTCAGAGACAATGTGTCCCGACCCAGCACACTTCCCGCACAGACACCTGATGGCACTTGCTTCCCTGTCAAGCTGCGTGAGGAGCGAAGTGTCTATCTGGACCACCAATTTCCAAAAATCTTCATTCATTTCTTTCCTGGGACTTGAAATCTACTTCCCTTCATAGTTGAAATGTTTCCAATAAAAATGTATTTCCTTCTTGTTTTCTTGGAAACAAATTACATCATTCCATAGCATCAGCATAGAACACGACCCAGCCAAGGACATTCCGCCCCAGCATGAGGGCAAGAGCAAGTCTCGCTAATGTTGTGCAGATCTCCTGAAGACTCCTGCCTTTGGCTACGGAAAAGAGAATGTCATCTATTTGGACCATATATGTTTGTTTCTTGACCGATAACTAGTTTCCTGTGGCAATTTTCCAGATGAACTCACGGGCTTTTGATCTGTAAATGCATACTACACGTTACAGAATTCCAATTTCTTGAGAAGTCTGAGGCCTGAAGAGTAATGTGCGATTACACATCCTTCCCTCCATCTGCCTGTCTTGGGCTCCCTATAACCCTAAACCCATTTGCATGTCACCCAGACTCCTCCACTGCGGCAGGCCTGGCCAGTCATCCAGTGCCTGCCACGGCCTGGCTCCTGGACAACACTGTTTCCACTGTGTCTTCCAGATCTGGGGGATTCACGTGTCTATAATTCCTCTCCAACTTGGGGGGCTTGTCCTGATCCCTTTTCAGCTCCCTGTTCCTACCCAGGATAAAGCTGCCATCAGAAGCAACTCGTTTGGCAGCTTGATTTTCAACTTCAGTTCAGTTTCCCCAAATGCTTGATGGGCATTAACTGCGATCACACTTGACTTTCATGTATTTTGGAACAATGATTTGAATTGAAAGCTCTCACCTCAAACACAAAAACAGCCATAGAATATGTTTCCATGTTGGTCTTCTGAGAAATTATCTGATTTTGCAGCAGCAGCCATTGATTTAAAATAATACTAGCGCGAGACAGCACCAATCCATAGACTCTCCTGACATCAGTTAAACATCTTTACTCCCTAAAATAGAATTATGGAAGGCAAGGAAATGCATTGGAGCAAAATTATTCCTGAATGTAACAATGACAATGCAATTTCCTGGATTTATGATGGGCGCTTTGGGAATTGTCTAAGTGGCCTAAAAGAGTTAATGTCCCTCCCAAAGTGCTTCATTTTAATATTTGGGAAGTTTACAATCTAGTATACTATGCTGCTTTATAGAAATAGCTCATCATTACAGGCCTTCATCCACATGAAAATATTTGCTTTTATGGACGAAGATGCTCTCGCAACAAAAATATTAAATGCAGAAACTTCAGAACTTCCTAAATCCAATCACTTTAGAAATTCACAGCTCTCGCGTTAGGGCAATAATAAAACATATGTAGGTGTCCACCACCATTCTGGCCAAAGGGCCATTTCACTGGTTGGTTGAATAAGGAGAAATTGTATTTTTCCTTCACCCGATCCTGCGTCTCTGCTACTTGCAGCCTCTCTCTGTACAGTGTCACTATCGATCCACCATCAGCAAAACTCAGGGCAACTGGGAAAGGGGGAAGAAAGATGACAAATTGTCCATGAAAAATAGTAGAAACAAAGATCAGGTCTTAACTGAGGCCAGCACAGCTGTGCAGGAGCGTTGGCATCAGATGGAAAAGCCAAATTGAAACAGTCAGGAGGGGCATAGAAAAGATTATCATGATAATGTAGGGAAAACATCTTGAGAGAGCAAAGATGACTTAAATTGGATATGCCAAACAGAACTCTTGCTACCAGTTTCTGAATGAAAAGATGCTACTTTTCCAAAAGAAAGACAAACATTTGTGTTTCAATGATGCTTCTAATCTGCTTCCTCGCTAGGCTTCCATAAATCATCCGCACAGGCGGTGCACCCTTTGCGCCAATGAAGGCATTATGGGAGCACCACACCTCCATCCCCCCTCAGGTGCAATAAATACAGTCCATTATCAGCCGGCAGCAGCGGGTCCAAATCTAGGCCCCAGAAGTTGAAGATGAAACTAAGTGCAGAACAGGATCCAAGTTCAGACGTTCCTTGAAAAGTTTGACTCCAGCTCTTCTGACTTCGTGAGGCCGCCAACTTGGAATGGAAACCTCCTGAGAACATGTTTTCTTACAAAATTTACAAAGAGCTTTGCTGTGAGCCAACAGCTGGAAATGCCATGAGAGCAGGCGGTCTTGGAGATCCGATTTCTTACAGTGTTTTGGCACCTCTGGTTCTGCTGCTGGCAGGCAACCAGAAACCAGAGAGGTAATAAAACATGGACAGCACTGGGCCAGGTCCCAGGACAGCACTGGGCCAGGCTCCCAGGACAGCACTGGGCCAGGCTCCTTCCCGGAGAAGGGGTGTCTAACGCCAGGACAAAGGCTGGACCGTGTGCTTTGGCTGCTCTCAGTGGAAAGGACACAGGGGTGACAGGTACCCTGGTGACAGGTACCGGGGAAGCGTCCCCTTTGCCAGGTCAGTCAATGCACACTAGGTTTCTGGGCTGCCCCGGCCAACCAAATGTAGGGGCACAGAGGAGTACATAGGCAGCCCCTGCAAATAGAAGCTTTATTTGCCAGTTTCAGTCCTAAAGCAACGTTTAAAAAGTAGTGTCCATTCCCAAATCGTGTTTAAAATAACTGGAAATAATTATGCCAGTTAGATTCAGGAACTGTGGTTCTTCCTGTGTTTATATTTTCTTTATCTTTCCTGCTTTATTCCACCCTTTTTCTTGCCCCCTTTCCGCTCAGTAGAACAAGGGATGAGGTAAGTAGGGGCCCTGCTCTACAGCCCTGGGAGAGGCTGTCCTGTTCACTCTGACCCCTTGAGTATATGTCCGGGAGGATACACTGTTTGAATGTCCTTCAAGAAGGAGTCAAACTGAGTGGCATTCTCCATACTCACTCCACTAGAGAAAAAGCGTCTCATGACTCAGGCCAGGGAATTCCTCCCGCCAAGGAAACCACCACCACCTCAGGTCTAACTCGTCAACTGCCTCATTACTCTCCCTGGCTATGAAAATTAGTGTCTGCTAAATTTTAGGCTACAGGGAGGAATGAGCAAGCTCTAATCTCCTGACAGCCAATTGGTGTCTACCCACCAAATAGATCCAATCTAGACAACTGTGTTTGCTCAAACACCAGGGTACTACATGCCAAGACCCCACTAAAGATGACGCAATTTAGGCCAAGGTGAGGCATGAGGCCACACTGACACTCGACTCATTGGAAACATTAGGAGTAGCAGAGTTGCCAGATACAATGCAGGATGGTCAGAGTAGTCCAAATTTCAGGTAATGAATAGTTTTTAGTATAAGTGTATCTCATGCAATGTTTGGCATATACTTACATGAAAAAAGTGAGTACATTCATTGTTCATCTGAAATAAAATTAGCCAGGCATTCTGTATTTTTATTTGCTAAATCTGGCAACCCTAACTTGGGTTCTGTTAATAACGAAGCAGCCAAGTCCATCCATGCCCAGAACAATCAAATTGAATTGGGAACCACGGCAAGTTCCAGTGCAAGGAAGGAGCAGCAAAACGTCACCTCCAGCTCCTCCGTCACCCACACTAACTCCCAGGACCGAGGCAGGTGCTCTGAGACTTGCAAACAGCTTCCTCAGAAAATTAAGCCAGGATGCCGGAAGCCAGGGATGGAAAATAGACCCAATTTTAGAAGAGCAAATTATACTTTAAATAAGGAAATGCCATTAACTAAAAGCAGAGGGACTGGAAACCACCACCTTTTTGGAATAGCTAGAGGGAAACGTGTCTTGTAACAGAAGAAAATAAAGACTGGGAGAGAATGGAAGACAGCAGCCTTCCCCAAGCCTCTTCCTCGGATCTCCGTGATTCACTGCAACTCAGAAAGACTATGCAGATGGGTCTCAGGTCACAGGGCTTGTGCGCTTCCCTTATGGAGCTTTTAAAATTTTTTTATTATGATTATTATGATGATTTGCGTGTAAAAAATACAGAGTCATTTCATATATTTTGAGAGCTTCAGAAAAGGAAAAAGAAGAAAATAAAAATCACTCATGTTCCTGGGATGAGACAATAACCACTGTAATCCCTTCCCCGTTTATCTTGGCCTCTATGCAATGTTTACAGCACTGGAATTATAAAGCATATAACCTTATTTTGTAACCTACTTTTATCATTTAATATATTATGATTGTTATTGCATGTGTTTTAACCGTTTCTGAGAACGCGAGTTGTTTTTTTTTTTTTTTGTCTCTTTTGGCCGGGGCTGGGTTTGAACCCGCCACCTCCGGCATATGGGACCGGCGCCCTACTCCTTGAGCCACAGGTGCCGCCCAAGAAGGTGAGTTTTAATGACGACTTAGCATTCTGTTGATTTTAATGGGCCACAATTTATTTAACGCGTTTTCTCTCGTTGGATATTTATGCTGTTTCCATTTTTCAGTATTACAGCGAGCACCACACCGAGTCTCCTTGCGCACACAGCTCTTTATGATTCTCTAATTATTTCTATAAAATAAATACCTGGAGGTGAGACTAGCAGGTCATAGGGTGTGAACAATGTTAAGACTTTAATTCATATTGTTAATTTGTCCTCCAGTAAGTCTTCTGAACCATATATGAGAATTCCTGTTTTCTCATAACCTTGCCAACACTGGGCATTACCTCTTTCAAAAATGTTTACTAATTCGATCAGCCCAAAATAACTCTCATTATTTAAAATTGCATTTTCTCATTCTTAATGGATGAACACTTCTGCAAATGTTCATTGAGCATTTGAAGGACCTATTCAATTAATCCTTTTTCATGTTTTTAGGTACTTTTCAAAAGTTTTACTGAATTGTAAGGGTTTTACGTATTAAAGATGATAATCCTTTAAGTAACAATATGCTACAACCTGTTCCTGTCTCTCTGATAAGATCAGTTAGGGTATGCTTTGGTGTTGAGATCTATCACATTTTTATGCAAATACCTACCATCTGCCTTCGTGATTTCCTCTGTGTTCTTCTTTCCCCGCCTTGAAAGCAGGTAAACCTGCAGCCCTCATTGGTGACCCCTCCAGTGCTCTGACAGTTTCCTTTTTAATCTGTTTTAATGAGATTTCATCTGGGATGATAAAGGGATTCATTCCCAAATAATTCACCTGCTATTTTAAAATCGTTTACTGCATAAGCCAAACTTCCCTCCCTATATTTAAAATGCCACAGTTATCATATGCAAGTGAGTGGATAATGCCTGGTACTACTCATGGGCCTGTCTCCCTTGCACCCACCTCTTGCTGCATAACCTGTAGAGCTTCTCCTAATTATAGCCACGCTGTGGAGATGTCCCAGGTTCAATTCCAGGCCACCACAAGAAAGCAAATATCACAATAAAGTGAGACACACAGATTTTTTTGCTCCCTAGTACATATAAAAGTTACGTTTACACTACTGTGTTTACACTATACTACTATTAAGCTGCAATAGCATTCCGTCTTAGAAACAATGGGCATACTTTTACTAAAAATACTTTATTGCTAAAAATTGCTAGTGATCCTGATCATCTGAGCCTTCAGGGAGCTATAATCTTTTTGCTGCTGAAGGGTCTTGCCTCCAAGTTGATGGCTGCTGGTCGATCAGGGTGATGGTTGCTGAAAGCTGGGAGGGATGTGACAACTTTTTTACATATGACAACAGTGAAGTTTTCCATATCAATTGATTCTTCATTTTGTGAAAAAATTTCCCTGTAGCAGACAATGCTGTTGGACGGCATCTTACTGCGATGTCTTTCAAAATTGGTGTCCCTCCTCTCAAATCCTGCTGCCGCTTTTTCAACTATTTTTACATAATACTTTAAATCCCCTTTTAACAGCATCTTCACCAGCAGCAGTTTCTATCCTAGGAAATCACTTTCTTTGCTCATCTATAAGTAGCTAACTCCTCATCCATTCAAGTTTCATCATGAGAGAGCAGAAAGTCAGTCACATCTTCAGGCTCCAATTCTCCCCTCCCCCCCAGTAGAAATGGCCTTTATGTTTATGACAGAGCCCATAACTCGCGGGTTCGAATCCGGCCTAGGGTCAGCTAAACAACGACAACTGCAACTGAAAAAAAATAGCCAGGTGTTGCGGCAGGTGCCTGTAGTCCCAGCTACTTGGGAGGCAAGAGAATCGCTTAAACCCAAGAGTTTGAGGTTGCTGTGAGCTGTGACGCCATGACACTCTATCCAGGGTAACAGCTTGACACTCTGTCTCAAAAAAAAAGAAAGAAAGAAATGGCCTTTATTACTTGCGATGCTAAAAATAAAAGGTGTAAGAGGAGGGATAAGACAGCCCCCACTCCTGGGCTGGTGTCCACAGATCTGAACACCAAGGAGAAGGTGTGAGCACTTCAGGGTGGAGCCTGTGGGGTCTCTGTTTCTTCTAAGAAACCCTGTTTCCCAGTGCTTGAGGGTAGAATCCTCAGACAGAAGCTGAAGGCACCAAACCTGTGATGCCCTTTCCCTCTGTATAGAATACACAGTGAGACCACATGTCCCCAAGAATGGAGGGTTCCAGGCTCCACCTCTAATTCTAGTTCTCTTGCTGTTTCCACCGCATCTGCAGATACTTCCTCCACAGAAGTCTCGAATCCTTCAAAATTAACCTCTACCAAATTCCTCTTCATATTGCTATTTTGACCTCCTGCCATGAATCTGGGATGTTGTTAATGATATCTAGAATGGTGAATCTTTCCCAGAAATATTCCAATTTAATTTGCCCAGATTTATCCAAGGGATCGCTCGCTGTGGCATGTATAGCCTTATGAAATGCCTTTCTTAAATAATAAGGCTTGAAGGTCAAAATTACTATCTGATCCACGGGCTGCAGAAAGGATGTTGTGTTGGGAAGTATGAAAATAAAATTCATCTCTTCGTACGTCTCCATCAGAGGTCTTGAGGGGCTAGATGCTTTGTCAATGATCAGTAATAGTTTGAAAGAAATCTTTTTCCTGAAGAGCCTGTCTTCACGATGGGCTTAAAATATTCAGTAAACCATACTGTAAACAGATGTGTTGTCATCGGGCTTTGTTGTTTCCTTACAGAGCACATGAGGACTAGATATAGCCCTCCAATGTTGGGAATGGCAAATGAGCACCGACTTCAAGTCAAAGTCACCAGCTGCGTTTGCTCTAACAAGAGAGTCCACCTGTCCTTTGCAGCTTTGAAGCCAGGCATTGACTTTTCTCTAACTGTGAAAGTTCTTGATGGAATCTTCTTCAAGTATAAGGCTGTTTTGTTTACATTGAAAGTCTGTTGCTCTTTTGTTTTGTTTTGTTTTGTTTTGTTTTTTGTAGAGACCGAGTTTCACTTTATGGCCCTCGGTAGAGTGCCATGGCATCACACAGCTCACAGCAACCTCCAACTCCTGGGCTTAAGCGATTCTCTTGCCTCAGCATCCCGAGTAGCTGGGACTACAGGCGCCCGCCACAACGCCCGGCTATTTTTTGGTTGCATTTTGGCCAGGGCTGGGTTTGAACCCGCCACCCTCGGTATACGGGGCCGACACCCTAACGACTGAGCCACAGGTGCCAATGTGGCCACTTCGTCAATGATCTTAGATCTTCTGGATAACTTGCCCACGATTCCAAATCAGCACTGCCTCACCTTGCACTTCTATGTTAAGGAGGTGGCTTCTTTCCTCAAACCCCATGAACTAACACCTGTTAGCTTCAGACTTTTCTCCTGCAGCGTCTTCACTTCTCTAGGCCTTCACAGAGTTGAGGAGAGTTAGGAATTTGTTGAGGATTGGGCTTTAGCTAAAGGGTATGTTGAGGCTGGTCTGATCTCTGTCCAGACCCTAAAACTTCTCCGTCTCAGCAACAAGGTTGCTTTATTTTCTCATCATTCACGTGTTCACAGAAGTAATGCTCTCGATTTCCTTCAAGAACTTTTCCTTTGCATTCACAACTTGGCTAAATGTTAGGCACAGGGGCCTCGCTTTCCGCCCATCTCAGCTTGTGATGTGTCTTCTTCGCTAAGCTTAATCGTTTCTAGCTCTAAATTTAAAGGAAGAGATTTGTGACTCTCTCATTTGAAATCTTAGAGGCTATTGTAGGATTATCAGTTGATCTAATTTCAATATTGTTATGCCTCGGGGACTAGGGAGGCCCCAGGAGAGGGAGGGAGACAGGAGAATAGCTGGTCAGTGGAGCAGTTTGGACATGGGCAGTGTTATCAGTCGTTTGCCATCGAATATGGGCCCGTCTGCAGCTAAAACAGTTACAATAGTAACATCAACAGTCACTGGCCAGAGATCACCAAAATGGACGATAAGAATAATGGAAATGTCTGAAATGTTGTGGGAATTAACAAAATATGACTCAGAGACATGAAGTGAGCACCTGCTGTTGGAAAATGGTGCTGATAAACTTGCTCCCTGCAGGGGAGCCACAAACCTTTGATTTGCGAAACACTCAGCATCTACAAAGTGCAGTAAAGTGAAGCTCAAGGAAACAAAGCGTATCTGTGCTCCGCTCGCCCTCTCCACCAGGGCTCAACATTCTAACTATTCTTCCAGAACAAGTTAGATTCCACCCTAAATTGGTAAGTGGAATTGCCCTAAAAGCCTGAGTTAAAGTGGGGCTGTTTGGTTTCTCTGCATCACGCAGAGCCAGTGTTCTACCTCTGTTTAGACAGCGCTTCTTGTACAGCCCTGGAAACCTGCTGCCCTTTTCTCCACACGTGCATCTCACTGGGTTTGCCACTGGGCTTTAGCAAGCACCGATCTTACGGACTAGCAATCTTCTATCTTTTCACTTTCTAGGTAATTATTAACAGAATATGAGAACAATTATGGATTTGTTCATGCTACTACCAAGAAACTCCGTTAACTACTTCTTTTTTTTTTTATTGTTGGGGATTCATTGAGGGTACAATAAGCCAGGTTACATTGATTGCAATTGTTAGGCAAAGTCTCTCTTGCAATCATGTCTTGCCCCCATAAAGTGTGACACACACCAAGGCCCCACCCCTCTCCCTCCGTCCCTCTTTCTGCTTTTCCTCCCCTCCCCATAACCTTAATTGTCATTAATTGTCCTCATATCAAAATTGAGTACATAGGATTCATGCAAAATATTCCCTTAGGGTTTCTAGACCTGCACTCATACCATATGCAAACTTTTGTCACTTCCTTAATCTGACTTCTGCCTCCTATCTTATTATAATCATTAGAACCTCCAGAAGGACGACCGTCATGATGGTGATCTTAACATCGTGACCATGTCCCTGACGTTAACTGAAGGACCTTTGGAAGATCTTGGTTGAATGCGATGTAACTGCTGATTTCACGTCAGCTTCTTTTCATGTCAAGAAACTGTTCCCCTATTCCTGGCTTATTAAGTTTTTATCAGAAATTGATGTTGAATGTATTAGATACCTTCTGGGAATTCATTGAGGTTTTCCTCTTATAATCTATGGATAGGATATATTTTATTAATAGATTGCTGAATATTAAATAAAACATCATTGTATTCCCAGAATAGATCTCTATGGTATATGAAACTGTCATTTCAGCTTGTTGTTTGCTATGTTATTTAAAACTTTTTGGTTTTCAATTCAACAGGTACAGACTGCATCTCACAGGAGTACCCTCTGCTTACCAGCATGCCTGTGCACACACACGTACACACAAACACACACACACACAAACACACACACACGACTCTGCTGCATCCTCCAGGGAGATGAATCTGGCATTTTCTTGCCCTTTTTCAAGTTTTAGAGCCAAGCCTCAGGTAGTTCAGTAAAATGCACCAGGAAATATCTCTTCCCTGTGCTTCATAATCTTCCACACGGTGTGGGAATTATTTGTTCTTACCAGAGAAACCCCTCACCCTCAGACTCTCAAGAACCCTAACGTGATTCTGAAAGAGTGCACAAAATGCTAAGTAATAATAGAGAGGCACTGACAGAATGGTTAACTAGAAAGAATCAAAAACTGTAATCACTGAACCTCAGGTGACTTTTGAAATTTCTCCCCCATGGTTATTAGAAACAAGTAAGGGTTTTCTCCTTTTTTAAGTCAAGCGTGAACATTCAAATTTTCCTCAGAAAAAATCTTCCAATTCATTGATAGTTTATTGCCACTGAGTTAGATATAGAAGGTGCCAAAAATACATGCACATTCTAAGAAAGGAAAAAAACATTAAAATTATAATACTCAACGTATACCAATAACCTTTGTTATGCTGTACATATCTCTTGTAACCAAATGTGACTTGGCATTACAATTTTAGTACAGTTTCTCCTTTCTTAAAATGTGTATATACATTTTGGCCCCATCTATATGTGTAGTATCTCTTTATAGTTTTGTATTACCATTACTGATCGTTTGACTGAATATAGTCTTTCGTTTGTTTGTTTCCTCCATCATATTCACTAATTCCTTAGCCTATTCAGGTTTTTTCCTCGTCTTTCCTAAAGCAGACTTATCAGTGGTTAATCTATTTTGATGTGCATCTGTGTGTTTTTAGAGTTCTTCGATTTATCATTTTATTGTTTTTCTGTGTTCTCATTCATAAATCTCTCTCCTGCAATCTTTATTATTTCTTTTTTTAACACTGTTGACTTTACTATCCTGGATTTTTTTATTTTTATTTTTTTATAATTTTGGCTCTCTTCCCAGTCAACTACAACACACCATCCTGGATTTTTAAATACTCTTACAATAAATGGTTATGAGGAGTTATTTACAGTTGTTTATTTTTGTTTAATAACAAACATTGAATATGATACATTCAAACTTGACTTGATATGGCTTTGTTTTCTAAATATTCTAGAATTAGAAACTCAGGGATTTTTTTTCATTGTTATTTAATCATCACTGGAAGAATGTTACTTTAATGTTTTAAGTGTATCACAGGATGTGTTCCATTTCCATTACTAAATTTTATGTCTTTTTTGTGTGTATGCGGACATGGTCTATACAGTTTTTTCCTTCAGGAAATTCATGAAGTTTTCCTTTGTGCTTAAGATATTGTAGTCATCAATTTTTACAACCATATTATGGACAGTATCCTCTTTGGATGGGAAGAAGTTCATTACACCTTCTTAAACGCTGAAGAGGCTCAATTGATTACACTGTGTCCAATTTTTTTATTTCTCTGTCTACTTTTGTCAATTTGTCCTTTACTGAAAGTCACTTACTATGTCTTTTTTGACTCCCTCTATTTTTAATTTATTTTTACTTCACATAGTCTAACATTATATTTTACACATAAGGGCTCCTTATCCATACATATCCAGGCTGACTTTTACCTTTCGTCTGAGCAAAAGTAAACCCCTTAAACTCTAATGCGATGTAAAGATCGCCTCTACTTCTCAGTTGTATTTATATTTACCTGACGTATCTTTATCCAGCCTTTTCCATCATCCCCGTCTTTTTATTTTAGATGTATCCCTTGTCAATAGACTTTAAATTTGATTGGGTTTTTCCAACAAGTATGACAATCTGTCCTGTGAGGAATTTGGCCTCTTCGCATCCGTCTCTGGGTGTGGTTCGTTTTCTGTATTTATAAAATACTTCCTTGTTGCTTTCCTTTACTTGTCTTTTGCTAAAGGGTTATTTTGGCTCTTTTTTTCTTGATCAATTTTCAAGCTGTGAATCCCTTCTTTATTCCATGCGTGGGTATTTTTCGATGTCTTTTCTTAATCACATCTGTTCCTGGTCACCATTAACACTGACACGTTCTCCAACGTCTTTTCCCAAGTAGAACAAAAGCTTAACACACACTCACTTCTCTCCCTGCCTCATTTGACAATTTTTTGCTTTTATTACCTAATAATTGGACTAGATCATTAATACTTTAATATTTGTATAGGTTATACATCTTAGCCTTTCATAGTTGTATCTCATACTTGAGCTGTTTTTTAGTCACATGCACAACAGTTATTTTGACTGTTCACATTTTGCCGGCCCTACTGTTAACATCTTCTTACTCACACCATAATTTTCTTGTCTCCCACCTCTGAGTACAGTGTGTCTTCAGCGCATTCTTCAGGAAGGGATGTGACGGTTATATTTTGAGGTTCTTTGCATAGCTGAGAACGTCCTTTGCTGTAGCCAATTCAAACCAACACAGGTGCAATACCCACCTACCATGTGTCTGCACCTTGCCAGGTCCAGGGAAGAGACAAGTAATGGCACAGCATAAGTCTTTGCAGTCTTTACCTAGCAGAGCTTGCAGAATAACTGAATGCTCCCTAAAAATGATACATTGTCTGGATAAAGAATACTTGGGTCAAAATATCTTTATATTAAAAATAGGGCGGCACCTGTGGCTCAATGAGTAGGGTGCCGGCCCCATATGCCGAGGGTGGTGGGTTCAAACCCAGCCCCGGCCAAACTGCAACAACAAAAAAATAGCCGGGCGTTGTGGCGGGCGCCTGTAGTCCCAGCTGCTCGGGAGGCTGAGGCAAGAGAATCACTTAAGCCCCAGAGCTGGAGGTTGCTGTGAGCCGTGTGATGCCACGGCACTCTATCGAGGGCAGTAAAGTGAGACTCTGTCTCTACAAAAAAATAAAAATAAAAAAAATAATGTAAACATGGACTGATTGTTGCCTTGACCTTGCTATTACAGGAGACTATCAGCTATCCTACGTGTCTGGAGGTTCAGATTGATGGGGGAGTACTGGAATTGAGTATCAGAGTGTCGTTTCAGTAAATAACTAACAAAATAAACAAAACCATTGGAAGTCTTCAGCAGAACACAATATGAGCTGTGGATTTCCAAACCAAGTGAAAATGGATTTGGGCTTTCTGTAGGCAAGAGACTCATAGCCGTATGAGTTTTGTTTCTTTGTATGTTGGTTGTTTTTCAGCCTGGACATACGTTTCCTTTTAACTTTGAAATTCAAGTTCCAGTAACTGTGTCTGGTACTCAGAGGCACTTTGGTTCCTCGGTGATGACTATGGCTTCTCGGTTCCCTGTCCTTTTGTCCTGAGGAATCCCCACCATATATACAATGGCTCTCTTGATCCTCTAGATCCCCTGCTTTCCTTTTCATCCTTTTACTTTTTAGCCCCTTTCTCTGAGTTTCTCTAAGTTATCAGGTTTATCTTCTACCTCACTGAATCAACTTGCTATACTCAATTGCCCGCATTGTGCTTTTAAAATTAGCAATTGTTTATCTGTGTGCAACATGTGGAGATATGGCTGATTCCACCTTCAAAAAATGCTTGTTCTAGTTTCATAGGCTCAATACTCCCCCCCACCACACTCAAATTTTGTTAGAGACAGAAAAGAGAAACTCTCCAGATTTTTTTTTTTTTTGAAACAGAGTGTCACTATGTCACCCTCAGTAGAGTTCCGTGGCATCACAGCTCACAGCAACCTCCAATTCTTGGGCTTAAGCCATTGTCTTGCCTCAGCCTCCCAAGTAGTTGGGAATATGGACACCTGCCACAACACTCAGCTATTTTTTTGGTGTAGTTGTCACTGTTCTTTTTTTTTTTTTTTTAATCAGGTTTTTAGCAAGCTGGGGCCGGTTCCAACCCACTAGCCCCAGTGTGTGTAGCCAGCGCCCCAACCACTGAGCCACGGGCGCCGAGCCACTCCAGGATTTTTTATTTCTTACCGTTACTACATTTCACAGAAGACATTTCTTCTGAGTCCTCGGAACTCCTGATTATCTTGTCATAGTCACTGTTCTCTGCTTGGCCTTGTGGAAGAAGGCTTCTTTTCACTCATGTCTGACTTGTTGTGGTTTCTATAACTAGACTAGTGTTTTGGGTACAGGCTAAAGGATACAGGAAAAGCTGAGTTACTCTAAATTTGCTTTGTCCGTAGCATTGCTGATGAGGGACCAGCACCAGGCCTCTTCGCACTTCACACGTGGACACCCCCCTCTGTCAGGGTGGGGGAGTGTCTTTCATGGGGGTCTGTTCTCCACCTGGTGGCTGGTGGCAGGGTCCAGAGGTCCCCCCCACACCAGCCAGAGCCTCCTGGGCTCCAAGCCAGCCCTATCCAGGTAGAGAACAGCAGTGCGGCTCTCTGAGGTCTTCCCTAAATGGTTCTCAACTGTCCTCTCCTTCCTGATGGGAAGACGTGGTTGGGGTTAACCCTTTATTCCATATGGTCTTACATGCAGAAAACGTAGACAAAATATCTTGAGTTTTCTGATCTGGGGCTGCTACTAGAGTGCCTAGCTACAACACTGGGTGTTCCCTATTTTCACATTTCTCCAGTCCTTTCCATGGGATCTGGGCAGGAGGGATGAGTGGAAAGACCCCCTAGGGACTGCCAAAGGCACCAGGACCCAAAGCCCCTGAGCTTGAGAAACAGGGGCCAGTGCAGGGGAGGAGCCCTGAAAAGAGGGGCCAGTGCAGGGGAGGAGCCCTGCTGCCCCCTCATGTTACAGGGCCAGCTGCTCCTCAGCCTGGCTGGGGCCTGAGTAAGAATGGTCCAGTGGGCAGCTTGGCCCAGCTCTTCTGAAATACGCTGACCTGTGCCAGCCTGAACAGCAGGGCTGACACCAGCCTTTGCCAGCTTGGGACTGGCCCAGGTCCTGGTGCCTACTGGGGCCCAAGCTGCCCCACTTTGGGACAGAGGCCACCAGGAATTCCCAGGCTCTCTTCTGATCGGAAGCAGAACGCCTGTGATCCCCAGGGGTGTTTCCAGACCTCTGTGCTCTCTGGAAGGAGCAACACCTCCCAGCCTGCATCCTGAGTCAACACGGACACTTTGCCCATCTCTGCAGGGAGGGCTGGCCATTTCTTCACTAGGAAACATTTTTATTTCTGCCTTCCTGACTGGAGGAGTGGTGGAAGGCAGCTCTGTACAATTTTCCCACCACAGTAAAAATAAAATTTCCTCTAGACAGCCAACAACATCCTGAGACCAAGAAGGAAAACATGTACTTTCCTCCCCATCCTTTCTCATTTTTACCTTTTTTTTTTTTCTGTTTGTTTCTTAAAGAAACCCGTGTTTTGCGTAGCTGCCAGGAAGGCCTTGCGCGGGGACGCTTGCAAATCTGCAGAAGCCAGAGCCGCAGCAGCCCCCTGATCTCCCGTATCGATCGCCTCTAATGAGCGCCCGGGCAGCTGCGGCTAATGGCGGGCCGTCTGGTGTTAAGGGCAAATGTGGGGGAGATTATCAACCCAAGGGGCTTAACAGTTGCTGGACGGCCCAGAGCCCTCGGGGCGAGGATGCACTTGAGAGGTCACTGAATCAAATGAGGGGAAGATATGAGCCTGCCTCCACAAGAAATGCAGCAGGACTGGGGTTTTTTTTCTCCAACAGTGACTACAGGCATCAACAAAACCGTTACCTTCTGCTAGTCATTAGTCCCTGACCCTTGGCCCTCTAAGAAGACTCCTACTGGAGCCGCCTCGTCCTAATTATGACTCATCAGACGGCAGAAATCCTCCCCAATTAGGGGGGCTTAAGTAAAGGGCACTTGATGTGGCCAGGGTCCGCGCCTGGGTGAACCAGGGAGGGACAGACCTGCTCCAATGTCCTCGCCCTGAGCCTGCTCCTTACCTGGGGGGCTGCCATTTGATCTAATGTGCTTGATATTTCATTCACGGTGTTGCCTGCCACCCCACTCTGAGATCTGAAAGGGGCCAAATGAGTGGCCATAAGAGGTGCTGAGGCCAGTGGCCTCCAAGGGACAGTGAACCAGCAGATCCTACAGACAGCTCACAGTCAAATGTTAGCACAGAAAGGGAGCCACAGGTATCAGACAAGATAAAAAAAAAAAAAAAATGACCAGCAAATGCCTTCAGGGGTCAGGCATGTTACACATTCTGAACTTTAATAGCATAATGGAGTAATTGCAGCGGGAAGGAACCCAGGCCGGGCAGGAAGGAAGGACGTGCGGAGGCCAGCCAGCACAGGCAGCCAGGGAGGGCCCAGGGAGTGACAACCACATCCTCTGCCTTGCAAAAATGCCCAAACCACTGTTTATTTTAATGTTGTAAATAAGCAATTTAAATATTATCCTAGTTCCATAATAAGTAACATGGTAACATGATACCCTGCGGTTATAACTAATTATTTATTAGGTTTTTTTAAAATTCTAAGGCAGCGTCTTTGTAACTGGGAGATTTACGCTGGGTCAGATCATTAAAAACATGGGTGTGGATTGGCCCCTGCCACGTTTGGGAACATTGATCTCTGAAGCACAACTGACGGCCACGTTTTCTTTGTCAGCCTTTTCTACAGCTGGGGGAAGGTCCTTGAAAGGGATCACCCTACAAAAGGTCACCCCCCAAAATACACCCTGTATGCTTCCAGCCCCTCTGGGTACAATTGGCAGAAGAAAAAAAAGAGTCCAAGACGCCAGGGCTGATTGCCCAAGAAGCCCCTTAGTTCATAAGCTCCAATTTGGGCACATTCAGCAGTCGGTTCCCAGGAGCAAACACACAGAAGGGCATTTCCACTGGCCACACACACAGAAGGGCGTTTCCGTAATAAACTTTCCCAGGAATAAAAAACATGAAGTACATTAACTTTTACCAGTAGAACATAAAAGATAGTAGGAGCTGAGATGATCATTATTAATGAAGACAAGCATTGTGACTATCTTAATTTCTATTCGTTAATAAGATGTCACATAACTAGCCTAGGAACCCTTTCCTTAGCCCAATATTAGATACTATTGAGTACACACGGGAGAAGCAGGGTCTCCCGACCTCAGGCAGTCAGGGAACACCACAGCCAGTGCCTCTGTGAGCAGAAACCACGGAGGAGAGACAAACAGGCATCTGGGTGCTCTGTAGAGGAACCCCGGGTGCCAGGGATCAGGAAGAAGGGCCACAAGCCACAGACCAAGCCCAACCCGTGTACGTGGTGGCACAGTACAAGCAGGGGCCATGCCAGGAGCAGCTGTGGAGACCCTGGATGGGACACGGGGGGTGCTCCCAACCACGTGAACAAGACAACTCACTCACAGGCTTAGCCACATCAGAACAAGGGCACGGACGAGCCCTTTATGTGTGCTTTTCTTTACTTTCAAGCATTCTGTAATACTTTATTCTTAGAATGAGAAATATAATTTTTTTTAAGTGAATGGACACATCCAGCTGGGCAGAGGTGCATTTAAAAGACGTGTGGGAGGTTGAGAGGCTGGCAGAGCCCCAGGCAGGAGGCCCAGAAGGTATGGAGGAGGAGGCCCAGCACTGCCACACACTTTTCCCAAAGGTCAGGCTCGCCGTGTCCGGGTCAGGGAAGCCCTGCATGGCAAGGCTCTGAGTCTTTTTTTATTATTATTAATATTAAATCATAGCTGTGTACATTAATGCGATCATGGGGCACCACACACTGGTTTTATAAACAGTTTGACACATTTTCATCACACTGGTTAACACAGCCTTCCTGGCGTTTTCTTAGTTATTGTGTTAAGACAGTTATAGTCTACATTCACTAAGTTTCACATGTACCCTTATAATAAGCACTGCAGGTGTAATCCCACCAATCACCCTCCCTCCACCCACCTCCCCCCTCCTCCTTCCCCATATTCTTAGGTTATAAGTGGGTTATAGCTTTCCTATGAAAGCCATAAATTAGTTTCATAGTAGGGCTGAGTACACTGAATACTTTTTCTTCCATTCCTGAGAGTCTTTCATGCTGTAGATCCAGCTGGTTCCTAAGTCGGTGGCTTCCCCACCACCAGTGACAGGGGCCCCGTCCTCCCAGCTGAGAGAGCAGAGGCACCAAGGGCAGTTGGGAAGGTGGGGCTGTCGGTGTTTCTGACCAACCTGGAAAGCGCAAGTCAGGGTCAGGTTTGTGGCCCAGGTAGAGCATCTCCACATGGAGCCAATGCGGTGCAGGGCGGCCAGAGGCCCCATCTCTGCTCTCAGGAACCTGAAATACCTGGGGCACTTTGCCCTCTCCATGTCCCTTCTGCTGCAGTGAACCAGGTGAGGCCCCTGTCTCCCTGCCTAGGATACAAAACCCCACTGGGCAATTAGACGCCCGTCTGGTAACCAGGACTTCCCAGGGTTCCATGCATGCCCCCGCTCCTGGGTAACCCTCATGCTACGCTCCTGAGTCTTCCGTGCCATCTCAGAGTGCGGTGAGGCTCCCAGACTCACAGAGGACCCACCACCGGGGTGCGTGGTGACCTCACAGTGTGTGATCACACGTGAGCATTACCTGAAAGAACACGATCTATCCAAAAGCAGTTCCTTGCACACCAGGGACACTCAGTCACTCCACAGTGAAGTGAACTGCCTGGAGTCTTCCCAAAGGGCACCTCCCAAATCCCAGCTCAGCAGAATGAACACCAGTTAGACCAAGCTAGACTGCCTGGCTGGGCTCCTGTCCTCAACTACCAGCTGCAATCCCCTACCCATGAAAGACAGAGCGAGGGTGAGTGGACACTGAAGGGCCCACAGCCTCCTGCAGGGATGCTGGCTTCCCTCTCCGCAACATGCCCTGCGGCCTGGGACAGTGCTCAGATGACTATTGGCAGCCTTCAAAACAGGCTTGTCTTAGGATCAGAGGGGATGGCATGTGTGTCAAGGGCCACAGCAGTGGGACAGGGGGATGAGAAGGCCATGGAGGATGATGGAGGAAAACCAGAGACTCCTGAGCCTACTGGCCAAGCCCGCCCACAGAATTCCTGTCCTGGACACACAGAGACCAGTCCACAGGAAGTCCACAGGGCAGGCTGCAGTGGCGCCTCTGAACACACCAGGGCCAACTCCAGCTGAAGCTCAGTCCTGGGGTCATTCTGGGAAAGGCCCAAGGCAAGGAAGGTGGACACCCCAAGAGTGAGTCCCTCACTGTGCATACCACGACCAAAGAATGTGCCTTCCCCTCCAGGAAGAAACGGATCAGATGATACAGGAGCCAGGAATTCCCAACTTCAAACCCCCACTTGGTGTATGCAACGGCAACCTTCACTTCAGATTTCCCATCGATGTAAGCCCCAACCGTACTACAGCAACAGATTAATTAGGAAGCAGATGACCCTAAGAAGTTTCTGGCTTGGGAAAACAATTTCACAGCAATAGCAAAATGCATCTGCTATCATTTTATTCTTGATCTTTTCATTTGGTGGTCCTGTAAAACCACAGAAAAGCAAAGAATCTTAGCTCTGGAAGGAGTTTTCAAAGCCAACTCATTTCCTTTACTTCACAGAATTCCTTGCCCACAGCTCAGTAGCTATTTTTTGGAGGCAGAGTGGAGCTGGCATCAGTGCCCTGGTGCCTGGACTGGCATCCTCCTGGCCTGGCACAACCAGAAGGGCTTCTCTCCTACCAGGACCTCATAACCACACACACAAGGTCTTGGATGCAAACCCAATCAAGGTTTGGACATCCATCTCAGCTCCACAGGTGGACACTTCTGCCACCTAGGACTCAGCCGACCATGCTGGACAGTGAGGCATTAGCGGCTCATATTGAGTTCTCTGAACACATGCAGCATTCAGAGAATGTCCCTATCCCTACACTGTCTCTGGTCCACGTAAGATTCTCTGAACACTTCACGTGCTTTCCTGGTTTGGACCCTGCTCACTCAACATTGCTCTCAGCCTCCAATGACTTTCCTTCTCTTCACAGTCTGGGTCCTTCAAAATCTATACTAAGAGCCGAAAGTCAAGTACAACCTCCTCAAGGAAGGCCATCCTAATACTTCCTCCTCGCCCAGCTCCCAAGAAGCAGGAGCTGCCTGTAGGGAGCTGAGTACCACAGTACTACAGCATCATTTTTGGAACCAACCAGACTGTGATTCTCCTGAGGGTAAGATAGCCTTTATTTTTTTTTCCCTCTCTGTCCTTAGCATCCAACAAATGCCTGGCTCATCCAAGGTGCTAAATAGTTTCCACATGGCTGAAAATAAAACTAGAAATGGTTGAGGGCCCAGGATACACACATTAACACATCCAATCTCCACACTAACGAGATGTCAGGTGTGCGTAAATTTACGTGGGAATGCTGGGGCTCAGAAAGTTCAAACACCTTAAGAGTGCAGAGCGGGAGTTCCCAGGGAGGCAAGATGGGCTCTGAAATGCAAAGAAAGAGGTGGGGGGACAGGTTCCCAGCAAGGGCTGCCTCACCATCACCTGCCTCCTTACCACACAGGCACCGATTTTTGGAGTCCCTGACTAAACCCAGGGTTTTTCTTGTATGGTACATTATGCTGAGAGGGTGGGCAAAGCACAATGCAGACTGGAAATGACTATATTCTATGGCCCATTTGGGCACATGCAGAAGAAAATCAATAGTTTGCAAAGAATTTTCATTACATTTCATTATGACTGTACATCAAGGTAAGTAAAGGTGAGCAGGCTGCAGTCAAATGAACCAACAGGCAGTGAATGTTGTGCAGGGGAAGGTGTCAGCATTTCAACATGAAGAGCTCCATGGTTTTACCTCAGGATAATGACCAGGTGATAAAAGATCAGCACAGACAAATGGATGGGACACTTGCTCCCAGAGGTGGGATCCTCCTCACGGTGAATCGAAAGGCCAGTCCCCTGCAGTTCACGGCCCCTCGGTCTGAGGGGCAGGGGCTGGGAATGGAAATTCTGACACGTGGAATTCCGTTTTCTTGTTGTCTTTTCATGAAAAAGTCGGGACCCACACAAGGGCAAACCCACCAAGACCAGGGCCAAAGTGTGCAAAGATTTCAATTTCCAGGTGTAGAAGGATCCTTGGAGGGAACTTTTCTGTATCTTGACTGGGTAGTGATCACACAGATCTACAAAGTGGCACTACACACACACACACACACACACACACACGGCAAGTGCAAAACTAGTGAACCCGTGGAAAGTGGACAGTGTCAACACCAGCATCCTGGCCACAACAGCGCACTCCAGCTTTGCAAGACGTTACCATGAAGCAGAGGGGATACGGGGTCTCTCTACATTGTTTCTTATAGTTATCTCAGAATAAGATAGATTTTTCTGCAAAACTAGTCATTATTCAGGTTAAGACTTTGGACTTCACAGAAAGCATCATGAGAGGTAAGCAGTGGGCTGAGTTCTGTCCATAGCATTCACAGCTTCGTGGCTACAGAACTGTTTTCTTGTGCTCTGCGCTCCAGTTCCCATTTGCACTTTTCCAGACCTTGTCTCCCAGGACACTGCTCAGTTATTAGAAGTGGTTACTCTTCAGGGCGGGCTGAGAGTGCAGACCAAGGCCAAGATGGCCAGCCTGCCTCAGCCTCAGGGCAGCCTGTAACACACACGGTCAGCCGTGAGGGGGATGATCAGACTTCTGTCAAGTGTCTTTACTTTGAAAAAGCAAGAATCGTAAGAGTACAAGAAAATATGTACTTTTTACTGTCAGAGATGCAGCCATCTCAAGGGTGCCACTGGATGTCCATCCTCATTTCTCTTCCGTGTACGGCCCTTCCGTCCGTTTCTCAAACCCAGCCCCACCCCTCAACCCACAGGTGTAGAGCAGACAGCTCCATCGCTCTGTCCTCTGGGCAGTGCTTTTTCTCCTCGGCCTGGGACAGACAAGGCCAGGCCTAGAAACTGGGATAAGACCAATGTAAACATGAGAATACTCGGGAACACAGTGGAAGTCCACTGTTCTTCGGGAGTGTGGGTCACATGTGCCCTCAGCTTGGTAAACCTCGCACACAGGAGATACCACAGTGCCAGAGCTCAAACAAAAAGCATCCTCTGCTGATGAATCAAATGATGAATCCGGCCCAAATGAAGGCCGGGATTCCCAATCGTGCAGCAACTGCCGATAACTTGGGGGCTTCACCAACTATGTCTTTGGCAGGCTCAGATGCTCAACCCTCTTATCATTTCCACTGCAAGTTCTAAACCTTTTTGTTTGTCTTACAATCTTCAAGGCCCCTGGCCACTACTCTTACTCTAGAACTATTTTAACTCTATCATTTCAATCTGTGACCTATTTATGGGAAGTAATTAAAAAAGTAAAAGCCTGCAGTATGTCCTGTGTGCAATAAGACACAAGTGGCCAAGACCCGTGACTCAAACTGGCAGACGCAGGTTCCCAGCCTAGCACAGACCCCTAAACTGTGTGCCCAGCAACTTTGGCAGAAGTTAAGTCAAAACTAAAATAGCTCCTAATACCCGCTCCATCACACTGTGGCCAGCAGGACTCTTTGGGTCACAAATGATAGAAACACAACCCAAAGTGGTTTAAGAATTAAAAATAACCCATAGTCTTAAGTAAGCTGCAGGCATGGAGTCAGGGGTCAGCTACCCTGCAGCCTGACCTGGGCCCTGCTGGATCACACTACACCTCCCAGCCCTGCTTCCTTCTGCTTGCTTTGCTCTCAGGCAGATCAGACCACAGCTCCAGGCTCCAGTGTTGAGAGTTGCAATCCTAGGGAAAGTGCGCAACTCTCCAGAGGGCTCTAGCACAAGCCCTGAGAGGATGCTTGTGCCCTTTAGGGGTGACAAGCCCACTCTCCAGGCAAGCCCTGATGCTGAAGAGGAGGAGAGCTCTGGCGGGCCAGAGTTAGACTCCAGCTCAAAAATAAAAGTCAAACTCGGAAGGAAGGAAGGACGGAAGGGAGGAACGACGGGAGGGAGAGAGGGAGGAGAGAGGGAGAAAGAAAGAAAAAGAAATCTGCTTTTCCTAAGAAAACAATACTGAGCAGACAAAAACATATATAGATAGATCCGCTAAGCTCACTCGCAACTACCGATGGTTGGTCAGAGGCAAATTTTATAAGATGGGTGCAGTTCTACTTTTAAATTTAAAGACTTCCAATTTTGCAGGTCAGGTTCAGATTGCATTAAAAACATTGATTCAGAGAAATTAATTTGCAAAATAAATTTAAAGGAAAAAGTGAAAACCAAAACTACTTGTTTTCAGTTTCAAATTGAGACTTCAAGACATGCTGATGGCTTTGTGTTTGGTTTTTGCCTTTTTTTTTTTTACTCAGCCTCTGTCTATTACAGTAAAAATATATTGTAGAATCCAACTACCTTGGACACTAAGGCTTCAGTACAGCAGTTATTGAAAAGAATAATATTTTTGCTTCCAAGCCCATTAGTTCTATTCACAAAAGAAGAACCCATAGGAAATAGACAAGCAGTGATTCCCTCTTCTGTTTAAGAAGCTTCCTGTTTATATGTAGATGAAAGTATTGCAAGGTACTGATTTAAAGATCACTGATTAATACAAATTATCTCTTGATTGCCAAGAATCATATACACATTTGCAAATGAATAACTTAAATGAGCAATGTGTTAAAGATTTGATGAAATCACCCTATTCAAATTAGAGAGACCGTGTGGTATCTATAGGAATTCCTTACCTTCTGAACTACGAAGTCTCCTCTTTTAGGAATAACACTTTAAAAAGTGAGAACTCACTTTAGAATTCAAACTGGTTGTGGAGACTTGTAGTCACAGATATTCAGGAGGCTGAAGCAGGAGGATCACTTCAGCCCAGGAGTTTGAGGCCATGGTGAGCTATGGTCACACCACTGCACGCCTGGTTAACAGTTAGACTCCACCTCAAAAATAAAATGCAAACTCTCAGCTCTCCCATGGAAACTTGGGGCTTCTTATTTATTAGCGTTATCTCAGTAGCAGTGTTAGAGACAGAACTCAAACAAGCTGGGAGAGAGAAGAGGCAGGGCATTGGCATGTTACGGGGTGGGGGTCGGGATGTGAGGGCAGGGCATCACCAGGCCCCTCCCAGCCCCGCTTCTACAGGTTGGTTTGTCCCTCACTCGGGTTTCTTCTGTGAGGTCAGGGCTATGGCTTCTGGGAGCTTCTGGTAGCTTCTGGGCTTATGTCCCAACTCCATAACTAGAGAGAAAATATATTCTTTAACTCTCTCGGCTGGGTTAAATTAGATTTAGACTGCACTTTGCCAAGTGAACACACCCTGATCAGCCAGAAGACCAGAAGAATGGGGACTCCAGAGTGACTCAGCCCAAGCTCCACCCCCACCCTCACGAGGAAGGGCAGTGGGACGGAGGTGGGTGGGGTCTGTACCACCGCCTTCGGGTCTCCCTGGCAAACAGATCCAGGGCAGGGCTCAGCGTTCGATCAGCACCACACAAGTCCCAGCAGCGTGGTGAGGTCCATACGCTGGTCTGGTCTGTGGTGCAGCTATGCCAAGATAAGAACGGCCCCCAGCATGGAAATCAGTGCCCTGCTCCCTGTAGCAATGAAGTCTTAGGATCAAAAAAAGAGGAAAGGTCAGTTCAGCCAAACTGCGTGTGCAGTGGCTCACTTGTCCCTGGGCAGACAGGTGACGCTTCCATCCGCTACTCTGAAAGGTCCTAAAGACGCAAAGATGAGTAACACATAAGCCATTCCTTATCGTCTGGTAAGAGAGATGGTATTAGACACAAAAATTACAGTGTGCTGATGGCTGGTGAACATTAGGTCAAGGTGATAGCAGCAAATCCCTGGATGAAGGCTACAGTCTCATTCAAAAGAGAACGCCTGCTCCGTGGAGCCCGCAAGAGCAAATACGCCGCACAGCAGACGGTACCAGCCTGTCCTGCAGACCCCCTGGGTCCATTCTGACCAGGACCCCAGGGGCTATGATCCGGACCTTTGTCCTGAGCACTGAGTCATCCTTGTTTCCCAATGTGCATCCTCATGTCACAGTCTCGGCTCTGGGTTCCAACTTGTCTTCATTGCAGAAGCTCAGAGTCTCACCTTGAGCTCTCCTCTGCTTTCAGACATGAAAACCCCTCGCGGACCATTCCGGAGCCATGCCAGAAAATTACCCTTGCTAATGACAATGAGATAAAGAGTGTACCTCTGTGCCAAGCAGCATGCCTGCGCTATCTCTGCAGCAACTGTCAGGGAGAAAGCAATCCAGAGTCGCATTAAAAGAGAGAACCGAAAGTATTGTGCTCTCTCAGGACAGGGAAAGAAAACGCACATCTTTACTTTTGTCTGCCGACAGATGTCTCTACCTTGGAGGACGCCCTCCCTGCCTGCAGATGGGTCAGGTATCCGAGCGCTGGCTCACGCCAACCACCGTACTCGAATCCCCTGCTTCTGCCCTCTCTCTGAAGAATACTTAATCTTAATGATATTTCTTGCAGATACACATTAATTCTGCATTGTTCCAGTCACAGAAAATGCCAGCTTCTTGGACTATGGTATTAAACATTCATTTCACATTTCTGTGTCCAAGATTGAGTCTTTCCTTTGTCAGGGACACTGCTGTGTTACTGGAATACCCGCTTTACTCAACCTCTGGTCTCTCCCCAGGCTCCAGAGTTTTCTGTAGTTACCTTGTGGCCTCCAAAGGCTTTGCAACCCTCTTTTCTTGCCCGTGGCATCTAAGTGGCCTGGGTTATGCCTCATCACACCCTAAGTCGGCTCAAAACTGCCCTGACGCAGCCTCCAACCTCTTCCTAAGAGCCTTTAAAACTTAAGTGCCAATTCCAACTTCTCTGCGTGGCCTTCTAAGGAGAGGCAGAGACAGAGACCCAGGCAGGCAGGTACAGAGACGGAGATACACAGAGAGGAAGAAGTGTCACGATAAACTCAACAGAACTCTCAGACCCACCAGGAGATGCTGAGTCTCCACTAACTAATTCTCGATTCTTCCTTTTCTGGTGTCTTGACTGCTTCGGGCTTTTCTCTCAGCCAGGGAGCTGTTCAGTGCAAAACAAAAATCATAGGAAATGCCTTGGTAACAATGCAGGACAAATTAGCCGTCAATAGATACGATTTGTATAAAGTTCTTTCTGATTAAGAAAACGATACTTGTTTCTTCATTTCACAAAATCATTGGGAAGAGAAGGCCGCATGGAACAGAAATCAAGTGCTGAATCATGAAAGACAGAAGATCAAGGGCTTTCATCCAGGAAACCTTTAGCTGAAGACAGACAGAGAGAGAGAGGAGAACATCAATCAGATATTATTTCCAATTATTTTTCAAATTGGAACAGAGAAAGAAAACACACGCACACAGAAGCCTGACATGGTGTTACTCGAGTCTGTTGCTGGAAGGAAAGTCCTTGCTTATATTGAAGTAAAGTTCTGAAAATAAGCAAAGAACAGATTTATTGATTTTGGGGGAGCCTGGGTGTAAAAAAGAGAAAGAATAAAGAAGTGCTCTTTGCCCGCTCTGTCCAAATGACATCCCCAGTGGCCTCCCTAATGGTGGGGGAGGGGAGGGGGCAGGTGCCTACTCGGGCACATGGACAGAACTGCCCTTAGGCTAGGGCTAATGGTATTGGCTGGGCCTGCTGTAAGCCTCTCTTTTCTAATAGCCAACTTTCTATGTGCGAGAAGACAGACAGATATTGATTGGTCCAAATGCCCTTGAGTTGACAACATCTGAAATGAAAATCCACAAGGCTAGCACAAACTTTCTGCAAGTTCAATTTCTAGAATCCGATTATGACACTGGGCTGTGAAACCATTCACACATGTAAAAGGCCTCTCTTTTTTTGTACCCCCGTTTGGCACCTGTAATTGGAAGGAGTTAAGTGGCTTCATCAAGCTTGTTATTCAAATATCCAACAGGAAAAGGCTACCGCAGGCTAATCTTGGGGTGATTAAAGGAAGAAGCGTTCTTTCGCTGGTAAAGGCTAATGTCTGGAAAGAAATGGACCCAGGCCACTCGTCACTCCCCTCCTGAAACAGGAGTGACATGCAGCTGAAGGTACGTGCTCCTTAAAAAGCTAATGCACAGAGCTGCGGCTGGGAAGTTAGTTCTCAGAACACCTGTGAGGAGTCTCCCTGACTGCGTTACTTGGGCATTTGGTGGGTAGCAGAGCCTCCATTTGGGGGCTCTCATTACTCTATCACGAAGAGTGTTTTTTTTTTCTTTTTCCTTCCTCTCTCAAATAAGATGCTAAAGTTGCAGTTCATAATCGTCAAAGTCCTAGAAACAGCGAGGTTTGTGCTACTCCATCCAGCTCTTAATGAAACACACGTCTGTATTCTACAAATTCCCCTTGATCAATACATCGACTGCAGTATAACCCTAAACAAAGCACTATTCCACTTGAAGCCCATGCTGTTCTTGCCTTAGTAGTTATTTAGGAGCATAAAAAGGCAAAACCTTTCGGGATTGGCATCTGGACATTTGTGCCAAGGAACCTGAAGAAGGAACACACGTGAAATATATTCAGTCATCGATTGGAAACACTCATCCTTTATGGCTTCCAGTCTCTCTCCTCATTAATCTTAGTTAACCCTCTCAAAACAATGCCAGCTCTGTCGCTCTAAGTATCAAAAACCCACCAGGCAGAGAAGGCAGCTCCCTAGGAAGGGTTTGTTGCCAGGCATGAGCAGATCCGTCTTAGAAAGTGCCACTGCTTTTTTTTGTGAAACAGTAAAACAAGAAAAATAGCTTTCTGTAGGATGGGGCCCCACTTCAACCAGAGGAGAGATGGGCAGGACAGCTTGCTGCTGGCACCAGCTACAGGGAGTCACTGTCAGCATAAACCCAGTGTCATCTAAGGCCAGAACCAGAGGAGCCAGCCCCACCTATGGGGACTCAGCAAATCAAAGTATTGTGACGTGCTCAGCTCAAGAAAAGGCACTCTCCAGTCCCATGTCTGGGGCCTCAGGATGACACAGTCCTCTTAAACGCAAAAGAAATAGTCTCAAACACAATCGCTGTGTTCCCTACATCCCCGTTTGGCTACTTTATATGAAAGTGAACCTCCCTTTTCCACCAAGCAGAAAGAAATGCCTTGCTTCATTCCTTCCTTGCCCACAGCAAATCGGGGTCTTGGTTCCACCTCATCATGCCAGCAGCCAGTCCCAGACTGCCTTGCTGCCCCCCAGAACAGCCCATAACAGTCCTATAGCCCCGATCCCAACTTTCATCCCTTCTAACAAGAGGCAGGGGTGCAGAGGAAAAGAAAAATGTGAAAACTTAAATACAAAATTCTAAAACCTCCTAATTCTAAAAGAAATAGAGAATTCCTGGGAAGAAAAAAATATTAGCAATCACCACCTACCTCACGACAGCCAAAGTTAAAAACATTTCCCACAGGAAACCCTAACTGCTGCCATGAAGCCCTGTATTTAGGCTGCCAAAATCGTTAAGAATGGTGCTCCAAAAGGAAAAAGCCCCTTCTGAATTCATGAAGATCAACATCTGAATATGTATTAAAACTAAAGTCTAACCCATTCATAAGAAGCAAAGAACGCCAGCCTAACTTGTAGGTGGGTACCGGAGCTGCTGGGCCCTTCCTGGGGAGCAGCACCCCAGGGAGTGCATGCTAAATGAATCTGACTCACACTGTGTCCTGATACCATGGTTTCAAAGGGCAGACAGTATGATCCAGGGGAAAAAATCACATAAATCTCTTCACCCAGAGGAAGATGTGATCTCAGAGCAAAATGGGGAAACAGTTGGTGCCAACGCCGGGACTTTGAGTCAAGATAGCAACGTGTTCATCAGTGGTCTCACATAGCCACGAGTTGGAAACAGTTCTTGGGGTTATTCCTGAGTACTACGAGTTAGAAATGCCCCAAACACCCAGAACCAGCCTGGGCGGAGGGCAGGAGCAGCACTGACCCTGGGACACCGCAGCTGTCACCCAAGAGGGCTCCTCTGGGATCCTTCATTCCCCTCTGAAGCCATCCTGGAGGGCATTTATAGCCACATCACAGCTCCGAGCAGTGGCTCTGCCTCCCTCTGCCCAGGTGACAAGTCCTCCAATTTCTCCACACCTCTGTCTCCTCTGGTACAAAATGGAGGTGATGTTTTATAGCCAGAGGCCTTGTGGCCATCAGAATGGCCCATGGGCTCTGAGACGGCAGGTCCCTCCCTGGGCCCTTGCACTCTTCATCCCACTCTCAGCTCCAAACAAATTTTGTCTACTTCCAAAGAGAAAATCTGTCTTCTTACAAATATAAAATCAGCCATGTTAAGAACAGCTGGACAAATGAGCATTAATCTTTGAAGGCTGTTTCAAAAAGTGAGTTCCAATGTATTTTTGAGAAACGTTCCACTTTCAGGGTGGGAGAGGGGTCAGCGGGCCTCCCAAAGTGACCCAGGCAGGGTGCCAGACTAGAGGGCATGGGTCTGCCTTGGCCTAAAGTCAGAGTTTGTCAGAAACACCCAAACATCTAAAACACTCCTTTTTCCTCCATTTGTGAATCAACCGACCACCGGATGAGCAGCCAAAGGAGAGAAAGGATCCAGTAAGAAACATCTGACTGTCCCATCTCTGAGGTCCTGGCTCTGCGGCTTTGTGTTGACCGGGCTGCTAAACGTCATCTACAGAGCGGCCCTGCCCACTCTGGGTCCTCATGACAGCGTCCTTATCACACTCTGGTAGACTCTGCAGAGCCGGGACCCCTGGGGGTGGAATCTGTGACCTAATTGAGCGGGCAATCCCATTTCAGCCCATCAGCAGGGCCCTGGGCTCTGCACAGCCACAGTGGACAGCACCTGGCCCCGCTGGGCGCAGTCACAACTTGCCTTCCTCGGCGGAGTGGGCAGGAGTCAGGTCTACCTGGCTGATTACAGAGGTATTGTCCAGTCGGACCCTCCACGCTGGGCCAGCTCCATGCTGGGGACCAGAATCTGCACTTTGCTTTTTGCAGAGAACAGTGCTTTCTTCACTGAGAACAAAAGAGCCACTGAAAACAGCCACCTGTTTGCACATGTAAAAAGCATGTGATAGGCTGGGCTGCCACAGGACGGCCTGAGGACAGGACCGCAGCCTCTCTGCCTCCACGCTGTCTCTGTGGCAGCCTCCCTTCTGGCTTGTCCTGTAAAAACAAACAAAAACAAGTTTTTTCTAATTTCACAGTAACACATTTTTTTTTTGTAGGAAATTCATTAAAAGGCAGAAAAAAAGAAGGAAATTTTAAAACACCTCTACTTCTAATTCTTCTTCCAAGAATAACCACAGTTTTGGGTATATTATCCTAATTTTCTTGCCATGAGCTCATACACGTATATTTCTTTTAAAGATGTAATTACACCCTACATGCTATTTTATGGCCTGCTTTTTTTCACGTATCTCAAGTCCTTAAATAGTTTCTTGCAGTGTCATTTAAAGGATGCAGAGTTGTAGCACCGAGTCTCTACCCAAATAAATGCATAAGGACATCCTCGCCTGGCTGAAACTTTGCCCATGCCCACAATTATTTCTTGAGGATAAAGTCCAAAAGAATTTGTTTAGTTCAACTGACGTGAATTTTTTTTTATTTAGAACAAATTATTTTTTTTAATGTAAAAAGAAATAACAACTTCATGAGTTAGAAAATTGCCGCACTGTTGTCCAGAGCACAGCCCCCCCCCCCCCCCGCCCCGGCCATGTGCTCCCTTAACACTCTCTGTGCTGTGGGTACCACCTTTCTGTGCCACCACCTGCATGAACAGCACCGCCTCCTTCTCAGTTGGGCCTCTACAAGAACCATCTCCCTCTGGAAGCCTCCACTTCACTTTTAGCCTCCCCTCTCCAGTCCCAAGAGGAGAGGCCAGTGCCTTCCCGGCAGGAAAAGACACCTCGGCCACTTGCCATTGCCCCTGCCCAGGGTCAGCACCCCTGCTCTTGGGCAATCTGCCCCTACTGTCCAAGACAGGAGGTGTCACACTTGAGGGGGGATCTGTACAAGGCAGTGGGGCTGTTGAGTCATACTTAGCCCCCTCCCCCAGGAACTGACACCCAAACTCAGCATGGCCAGATCTGCTGCTCCCTGGGGGCTCCCCACTCTCTGAGAGATGCTACCTGAACCAGGAGACCAACAGTAGATTTGTCTTCAGTCTCCCTCTGCCTCTCTCAATAATCACGGCTCAACCACAAAGCCCTGGCAAGTTTCCCTTCGGAATAATTTCCCACAGGTGCCAATGTGATGATCGGACGTGTAGAGTGAATGCTTGGCACCACTCCTAGCAAGAAGCCTTCTCCACAATTGTATACAATGTATGTGTGTGTGTGCATGTACGTGTGCACGCATACACACACTAACCTTCGGCTGCGCTCTACATTGACTCAGGAGTAGGAGCTTTATAACCATGAATCTGAGTTCTCCACTCTGCTCAAACCCTTCCTGGACCTCCTGCCATTGCCAGGGACAAGCCGGAGATACTTGCGTGCCTTACATCACCCCTCCACCAGAGTCCACCTCTTCCTCCTTCCCATACACTGGACCCCCATGACCCCTCCACGTGCTGTTCTAGATGGCACTGTCCCCCATACAGCCTTCAGCCACACACAAGTGTTCATATTTCGATTTGCACTGGTCACACTTCCTATGCAGCTACCACTGTGGACAGCACAGATTAGGAACAGTCTTACCGGGCAGATCCTCCCAGACGGTGCTCCCCCAGACCCAAAGGGCATGACTTGGCCTCTCCAAAGGACCATAGTGTTTCTTTCCCCTGGTCATTTTACCCGGGGAATCTGAGAAGATACCAATGAATCAGTTTTCAAAAGCAAAACCCATAGTAAATTTGTAAGCATCATTCTTCTTAAATTTTTGGATTTTTTTTTTCCCCAAACCATCTCCTCAGCTCCTGGGTAACAGATCCCACATGTAACAAACTGGCTACCCCTTTCCTTGCCTGATGGCAAAGTCTAATTTCCTACTGTGTGTTTTCTAAAGGGAAGCCTCCTCCACCTGCTTAATGCTCCAGACAGAGTCTGTCCTTGCCTGTGTACCCACCAGCCTGGGCGCCCGGAAGCATCACACAGGAGGCCTCATCTCTCTGAATGTGCCCATGGAGCCTGGGGCACACAGAGACCTCCCTCGGGTGCTAGATTCACGCGGGTCTCCACCACACAGCCCGCTGCCCTCATTGCAGGGACAGCCACAGCTTGATGCAGCACACACAACCATATAGACCATCCAACTGGGAGGAGAGCCAGAAGTTCAGAACCCACCCAACCAGCACTCCTGAAACCTCACACAAGCGAACCCCTCTTGTTAACACATGAAAGGCTCCAACTACTATGAAAGGGAAGAGAAAGTGAACCAGGGGAGGAAGCAAGCCACGGTCCCGTCCCGTGCATTAATGCCTAATCACCAATTAGCAAGACAGCCTTCCGCACACTGTGGGGAGGAGCCCGGAGGAGCCGGGGCTGCAGCCAGGAAGGGGTGGGGGCCCCAGGGTGAGCCAGAGGAAAGGACGGTGGAGGACAAACAGGAGGAGGAGGAGGAATACAGTCCCACCCTGTCCCCAGTTTGCCCAGGGCCCACCCTGCTTTCCCCAAACATGCTGGCCCACTTCACAACCAGCTGGCACACTGAACACTTCTAACGTCAACATATTAATAAGGCACTTTCTCAAGCTTCACCAGGGAAGTTTGCCTTTGCTTAAGGAATTCCTAGCCCAGGCAAGCAGTGGGAAGCCTGCCGGGAGTGGGCTTGTTAAGATCAGCTGGCAGCGTCCCGGCAGGCTGCCCGCAGCCAAGTAGAATCTCTAAACATCATCACGGGGCATGAGGAGCAATTCCAGGGATCAAAGAGAAAAGCGAGATGAAGTTAATTGGCACTGAGAAAGCAAAGACCCAACCTCAGATTTTCAGTACAGCCTCCACCGACCAGAAGGCTTGGCGGGAATCTGAGGGAGACCCAGGGTCACCATTACCCTTTCTGCATGGCCTCCAGAGACCCTGGCACAGGGGCAATCACAGCTTCAGTGGCACCCATCTGCAGGACGGCGATAGCCCCACTGTGTGGCCTCTACAGGCCTTCGGAGACCAAATCATGTGCATTGCTGGAGGAGCCAGCAGGAAGTGAGCACGAGGACAGAGTGACAGCTGCACCCTGCACCTGCACCTGCACGCCCCCCACATCGGACTCGGCCACTCCGCCGTACCCAGAGGGTGGCTCCCACTGCGCAGAGCAGCTGGTGGGCAGGCAGTGTGGGGAGAAGCTTGGGGAGCCTCCAGCCCAATCGAGCTTTGTACCGGGACCCACCTTCCCAGAGAGGAGGAGGACAGAACAGACATGTCACTGCAAGGAAAGCAGGACAAGCCCCGCCTCCAAATTCCTCTGGACCATGTGGTGGCCCCACCCAGGGGCATCCTGTACTTCTCCACATAGGGACGCAAATGATGAGGTGGACCCTCCTTAGCGCTGTCCAAGGGTCGTCACCTGAACCCCACTTTCCAGGGCTGGCTCCATACCTGCTGTGCCTGGCTGAGAAAAAGGCTTTGCATGGGCGCTACACAGGTGTGTCGGAATGGCGTAAACTTCTCCCTTCACAGCTTGGGCAGTGGTTCCCCGAAAAAGAATACTTTTGCTTAGGACGTAAAGCAGCTTCCGTCACTCCTGTGTGGCCCCTACAACTGACACACGCTCAGGAGGAGCCCGGGCTTTCTCTAGTTTCCTTCCTGAGTCAACACAAAGCAGCCTTTGGGCTTGATCCACCATCAGTGCTGAAAGGAGTGGACGCAATTCACAGTTTAAAATGGAAAGAAAATACCGGCTAGGCATCTGTAGCACAGTGGTTACAGTGCCAGCCACATACACTGAGACTGGCAGGTTCGAACCCAGTCTGGGCCTGCTAAACAACAATGACAACTGCAACAAAAAATAGCCAAGCTTTGTGGCAAGCGCCTGTAGTCCCAATTACTTGGGAGGCTGAGGCAGGAGAATCGTTTGAGCCCAGGAATTTGAGGTTGCTGTGAGCTGTGACACCACAGCATTCTACCAAGGGTGACATAGTAAGACTCTGTCTCAAAAAAAAAAAAAGAAAGGAAAGAAAAGAAAAATGGAAAGAAAATACCAAATGAGGGTATCCTTTGTGGGGCAGGGGGCATTGGTGTCTACCAATGGATTCATCTTAATGTCTAAGGATCACATATTATGCAAGCAGTGCTAGACCCAGAGAGGCCGCCTCATTCACATTGTTCTGCCTACAATAGCTAGAAATGGCATTTCCATTCCACCTCACCAACTCAGTGATAGAAAAAAATACCCTCTGAAAAAATACTGACCTTAAGACCCTACAGTGCGCACTGGCCAGGGCCCAGCTGCAGGGCCCGACACTGGTTTGTTCTCCATTTCCTCCCCAAATAGCAACCCCCTCAGAATTAAGTTAGTCGTGGGTGCCGACACCATCTGCCTTTTTGCTCCTACCCCGCCATCTCCCCCCTCCACGAAGTGTGGCCAGGCAGTGGGGCTGCAGTAGCCACCGGCTGTCCTTGCCTGTAGCTGCTGAAGCCGCTGACTGCTGCTCTGCGCTGATCAGCCGGCCCCCAAGGCCATGGCTTAACAAGCCCGGGTAGAAGTGGATGGGAGGGGCTGTTCTCTTTCCTCTGCAAAGAAAACAAAATTGATGGAAATAATATAGAGAAGCCTTCCACCCCCACCCTTCCTCACACAGGAATCGGTTGGTAACGGGTCGCGATCCACGGCCACCTCCCTACCACCGGAGTTCCACCCAGCTGGGAAACCCCAGTTTGCTCTGACACCATCTGATTCCAGAACTGTCTTTACTCTCACACTCTTAGCTCTAAGCCCCTGAAATTATAATAAACCAAAGAGGAACCTCCCCGAAGGCTTTATGTAGTAATAATTTCATCACATATAAAGATAAACTAAAATTATTTTCAAAAATGAAGAGTCTTGACAGAAAAATTCATATCTATCTCTCAGACTTTAGGGTTAGGACTATAGTTATAGTGTGGAGGTTAGATTTAAGTATAATTAACAGAAGAGGATTTTTTTAAATCCTTAATCTGGGATAAATTGATAAAATAAAAAATTTCTAGAAGTAAAGATTTTCTTCATCCTAAGAAGAAAGGGAAGACAATAAAATTGGGCTGACAGGATGGATTTCCCGATCAGAAAGATCCAGGAGGGGCAGCCTGAATGCAGGGGTTCTGAGGCGGGGGTGATCCCCGCCACCATGCCCAGGGGCAGGAAATGCCGACGCGACCAGAGCAGACAGCTCCCGCCCTCGGGTTCACACTCCACCTGGGAGAAACAAACAGGTAATGAGGAAAAGCATGTGGGGTGCGCAAGTCAGAAGGAAAGACAGGGCCAGGGTGTGGGGCAGGGTTGTCAGAGCCTCGGATCCTTTCCAAACAGTTTGAGACTTGTGTCAGATTGGTCTAAGCACCCTAAGGCTCTGTGACCCAGGGATCTGGGTGTGTAGGTCACGTGGCCCAGGGGCAGCGGCAAGGTGCTTTCCAAACTGTGGGGTGTGCTGTGCTCTGCTTTGCAGGCCTGAATATCACAGCCATTGTGCCCCCAAGGATGCCTCCTTTGAGGTCCACAGCCTCTACTGGTCTAGTCACTTCGCCATCCCCTGCTGGTGGCACCAATGTGGAGACCAAACTGCTCGAAAATGATCTGAGGCACTGACAACACTCCCCCTGTCACACCGGGGGCCCGGCTCATGTGCTTAGGTGGCTAGGTCATTGTGCCTGCCAGCAGCATTCTAAAAAAAAAAAATGTGAAGCCTGGGTGGCGTTAGGCCCTAATAATGCAGGTCAGATACAAACTAAGACACAATGTGATGATGACACAGGGAAAGAGCAATGTTCTAAACAAAGTCCAAATTCTTTCTTCCTGGGGGTCCATGGAAGGTTTCAAAAAGAGGTGATATTGTACCTGAGGTTTTGAGGAATGAATAAGAGTTTTTCAGACTGAGAAGAGAAGGAAGGGCCTTCCAGGCAAGAAGAAGAGCAGACTTGAAATCACAGACATGGTACAAACTTACAATGTCTAAGTGAGGCCAAGTAATTCAGGGTGGGCAGGGCAAGTGTCAAGAGGAACAGAGACAAAGCTGGAGGAGGCGGCTTGGGCTGTATTATGAGACCCTCGTTGGTCACAGTGAGGCCTGGATCTGCCCTGCAGACAGCAGTATGCAGGAAATCAGAGCAGAGCTGGCTCTGGGGCAGGTTATGTGCAGGGATGTTCCTAGAGGCCCCTGTGGCCAAACGTGAGACAAGGCAGCTAGGTGCTGGAGAAGGTTGTGGGGTGCAGACTGGAGCAGCAGGGTCACTCCATTGCTGGGACAACATAATCACACAATCAGCAGCTCAAAAATCTACACATTTGTCATCTCACAGATTCTATGTCAGAAGTCCAGGAAGAGCCCAGCTGGGTCTTCTGCTCAGGGTCGAAAAGTATCAACTAGCACAGGGGCTTGACTGGGGAAGGGTTCACTTCCCACTCTTATGATTGTTGGTGGGACTCAATTCTCTGTTGTTTTTCTTCTCATTATTACCTGGAGGCCACCCCCAGCTTTGGAAGGGCACCCACAGCCTCTTCCCATGGGAGGCCCTAACATCACCATTGCCTCCTTCACAGTCAGCAGGGACAGAGAAACTCCAGCGGGACTGGCCCTGCAGTCCTGGGTCGAGTAATCACATAATCACCTACATCCCGTCTCCTGTGCTGTATTCTGTAAGTTAGAAGCAAATTTCAAGCCCTACCCACTCACAGAGCAGGGGACCAGGGACCACGGGGCCATTTTAGAGTGTGTCCACCAGGGAAGATGACGCTATTCCCTACTGCAGAGGAAGGGGAGGGCCGCTGTGCACAGCCACACAGACGCAGGACCAGAATGGAGATGAAGACAGACAATGGCCCCCCGTGGCAGAAGGGGCTGCACAGGGAAACCTGGGACAGTGTGGGGGCACAGCCAACAAGGGCAAGAGCAGCTGTGTCTCTGACCCCAGGTCCTTCCCAACACAAAAACAAACTGTTTCCTGCCAGGAACCAGGAGGGAGAGTGATCAATGGTGCTGCGTGCCAAGTCCTCACATGACATGATTCTGGTGGCAAGAGATGTCCAGAAAAGGCAAATCTGTGGAGGTGGGAGGTAGATGGGTGGTTCACTGGGGCTGGGCCAGGATGGAGAGAGACTGCAGTTGGGCACAGGGGACTCCTAGAGTTGATGAACATGTTCTAAATAGGCATTGTGGTGATGGATACATAGCTCTGTACGTTTCCCAAAAACACTGACATACACTGAAAATAGGCACGTTACAGGGCATGACTATTGAACCTCAAAAGAGCTGGTTAAAAACCCTGTGGCTGGATAGCACCGCCCCAAGGAGGGTTGGTGCAGCTGTAACAGACAGGTGGGTGACGCTTTGCTCACAGTAACATAAGCCCACTCTCCTCCCCAGGAGAGTCACAGACTCAGAGGGTGGGGCTGATGCAGCAGAGATGGGAGGGTCGTGGGCGTGACCTCACCCAGGACAGCCCCAAACTGCAGGAAGGTTTGATTTGTTCTTGGCACTTTGGGTCACCTGTGTTGAAACCCTGGTGCCAGTGGGGGAACCCTCGTCACCCTCCCCTGTGCTAGGTCCTGCAGCCTCTGCCCCCCAGGACCAGCAGCGCTGTGCTGGAGTGCCTGGGAATCCTGGGTAACTGGTGCCTTGAAATCAGAAACTCACTTTCCCTCCCAGCACTCAGAGAAAATGAGTGGCTGAATGGAAGTGATAATGACAGTCGTGCAGCCTTTGGTACAAGCCCACACCATGAGCAGAGCTCTGCATGTGTGTGGAAGGTCTATCTGCACTCCCCAGCAGGGAGATATGACCCCATTTTACAGATGAGAAAACCGAGGCTTAGAGCCAAACCCCTCCTGATCTCTCAAACTGGCCCCCTAAGCAGTCTGTACTCCTGGCCTCACCTGTCTGAGAGCACATACGGAAAGCACCCTGGCCCCACCCCTGCACCACGGTGTGACACCCACCGGGGCTACCAACATGCCCAGCAAGTCACTGCCATCAGCACAGGAAGCATTTCTATTTATGCTTTCCTGTACAGCAAGCATTTCTAAAGTGTTTGCCTCATCTGTGCCTACAATTAGATGAAAGTCGAAACAAGTTGCCAAGCAGACTAAAGGCTATTTTACAGCCACTGAGCATTTTGAGTGAGGCCCAGAGTCACGACTCCCTGCCGTAGAGCGGATAGAATTACCCACCTAGACCTAGAGGGAGCCTGGCCCAGCTCGCCCAAGCCCCTCATTAGTGAAATGAAAACCCTGCAGCCCCGAAAAGGGGCGTGACCTGCCCAAGGTGAGTCTCAGAGGCCACCAGGGGCAGCCAAGGGCCCCCGTGCCCCAGTTCCCGACACACTGCTCCACGTCTGATTAACTCATAGCTGAAGGCGGAGCAGCTTCCCAGACACCTGACAAAAGCTGTTTCCATCTAAGGGTTCTATTTAGTCCTTACACATGACCTGTGTGTTTTCTCTCCTGGAATTTGATATCTCGGGAAACCTGCCAAGGACTATTCACCAGGGAGGGTGAGTATGTAAAACGGGAAGAGGAGAATCAGAGCAGGAAGGTGCTGGCACACCATCCCTGGCTGCTCACAGGTCTCTCCCTGCACTGGGGACCGTGACCTGGCATCACGTGTCCCGCAGGCCAAAGGCCCTGGCCCAGCCTGGGGGGCAGCCCATGGGGGTGCTACCACCCAGCTCCACAGACACACTTCTTTCCCCCACACACCTCCGAGCATGAGGCCACCCAACGACTGTCCACCACCTATTTCTCACATGATTCAGTGCTGTCTTAGAAGCAAACTTCTAAACTCAACAATCAGTAAATGCATGTCCAGAGTGATATGAGCAACAATTATCATTGTCAAGGCTCCTTCATTTTTTTCAAAGGAAAACTTAATCTCCTGTACCACAGTGCATCAAAATGGAGCCACTTGTCACTTACAAAAACTACAGGACACATGTGAAGCAACAATGCAGTGTGGGACAGGGCTGTCACTCTGACTCACAGCTTACCTTTCTTCATTTCTCATCTGTTCCTTCCTTTATTCATTCCACACACGACGTCTAGGAGCCTCATGGCTGCCGCACACCAGGATGGAGGTGGCCACGACAGCCCCACTCCCAAGCACAGGGTTGAGTCATAACCAGTCACTTGCTGGAAATACAGATTCCCTGGGATCTGTATCATGTCACACAGCACTCCTGGTAATGACTAGAGACCCCACCACGAGAAATGCCTGGATACCTGAAGGTGGTCCGGCCCACGACAATAGTGCCGGAGCACCCAGCACAGGGGAGAGTGCCCATCCAGCACAGGGGAGAGTGCCCATCCAGCACAGGGGAGAGTGTCTGTCCAGCACAGGGGAGAGTGTCTGTCCAGCACAGGGGAGAGTGCCCATCCAGCACAGGGGAGAGTGCCCATCCAGCACAGGGGAGAGTGCCTGTCCAGCACAGGGGAGAGTGCCCGTCCACACAGGGGAAAGTGTCCATCCAGCACAGCGGAGAGTGTCTGTCCAGCACAGAGGAGAGTGCCCATCCAGCACAGGGGAGATTGTCTGTCCAGCACAGGGGAGAGTGTCCGTCCACACAGGGGAGAGTGCCCGTCCAGCACAGGGGAGAGTGTCCATCCAGCACAGGGGACAGTGTCCATCCACACAGGGGAGAGTGCCTGTCTCCACCTTCAGCAAGGTGAGGAGGGCGGCTCCAGAAGGAAGTGGCCTTGGAGCATCTGAAAGGAAGGGTAAGAGTTTACTGAAGAGCCTGGGAATGAGCAAGCTAAAGGGGACCCCCTGGAAGAGGTGGGTAAGGAGACCACACAGGGTCTGGGACAAAGGCCAGCCTGGGGCTCAAAGGCCAGAGCAAGGAGTCATTAATCTGCCACTGAGACAGCAAAGGCAGACACCAGGAGGTCTCCGGGGGCCTGCAGGGGACACACAGTCATGTGCCCTTGTTTGGTGTCTGCTGGCCAGAAGGGAGAAATGACCAGAAAGAGCCCACACCTCATTTTGTTCAAAAAAACCTCTCCATGGGCTGGCTACTGGCTCCTCACTTTCCCCTGCTTTCCTGAGTAAATATTCCCATCAGAAAATACACCCATCATAAAGCCATTGCCACCACTGAGTTTATTTAACACGGTCCAGCCCCAAACTTAAAGACCAAGAAGACCATTAATTTAGCTTCAGTGCAGAACTGAGCAAGGCGAGGCCAGAGCACAGACCTCCAAGGTCCTCCCCAACTTCCCCCACTCTAATTTATTCCATGTACAATCTCCTCCCGGTCTAGAGGGAATCAGCTTCATGGAGGTCCTCTTAGCTGGGGATTTATCAAACCCGAGTATATGCACGGTATGAACATCAGATCCATTATCTAAGCTGTTGGTTTTAGTCGAAATGTCAAGAAATGATTTAGTATAAAATCCATCACAAAAGCATTTATTAAAAAATCTTTTGCTGTTCGTCATCTACAAACATTTACTTCCCTGCATACGAATGCCAGCAGTTCAGCCTAATATACTTCTTCATTTATTTACTGTGCATTCCTTCTGGGCAAAAGCCAAAAACGATGTCTCTGGAGGACCATGGCACAGGACAGTCCAGAGAATACTTCTCAGGGGTCAGCAGAGCCACCTGATAGGGGTGTCATGGAAAACAGCTAACCTCATGAACGTCGTGCCTGCTCCGGCAAATGGAATCGTCTTCCCGCAGAGGCTTTACTTAAAGATGGAAGCTTATCAGTGTATTCCTAGGACTTCCCAGAGTACGTGTCTATGTTAAATGAGGGCTTAGCCACACAAACCAAGTGTGCCCAACATGCGTCTGTCCAAACACAGAATGTGCTTAAAATTTTTTTAAATGAACCTGCTACTTCTCTGCCTCTGTTCACAGAGGCTGGATGGTCTCCAGAGGTATCACCAGGCACTGACCAACTTTTCTATGGTAAGCCATTTACCCTGAATCACTGAATTCCGCAGTGGAGAAAGGACTTCTTTGAACACCAGGAACAATGACTTCCCTTTGAGATGAGAAACAGCCAAAGCCTCGAGAATCTGAGCGGGTTGCCCAGGTGACGCAGCTGGTCAGCAACAGCAGCAGCCCTAGAACCTTGGAATGTGGTCTCTGATTAAATGTATGTCATTCAGCCCTGCTAGAGGGGAGGGAGAGGGGACCTCAGCACAGAGAGCGCGGCCAACATAAGCAAACAAATATGGGCCACGGAAACTCAAGGGGAGCTTGGATTTCAGAGCCTCAATGGAGAGCATCGAAAACCACATTTCACCTCCGAGTAACCCACATCTGCTTTCTATCTTCCAAATCTGCGCCCATCACTTCGTCCCTGCGATGGGGTTATCCATGCCTTCCTTACGGACCATGTATTCCAAATTGGCAAAGCAAACACGCAGCTGCTAAAAACACGCCAAAGAAGAAGGGGTCACTAACAGCCAGTTCCCAACCTGAAGGAAGGCCAGGAAGGCCGTCCAGATGCCTGGGTCCGTGGGGACCTTGGCTTCAGCATAGACAACCCCCTGGCCAGCTTCCAAGATCCACGCGCTGAATGGGATAAACGGAGCTGCTGTGCTCTCCCCACTTAGGGGGGCCTCCTGCTCTCATCCGGAGCAAACCTGCCAGTGGCAGACCCCACCTCCCATGGGGAACCCCCCCAGAGAAGGAAGGTGCTTCCCATGAGTTGTGCCACACCCAGCCACAAATGCCCCTCAAATAGATGCACAGGGTCCAGGTCACATCCCAGTCCCCAGAGCTTCCTCAATATCTCCCTGGGCAAGCTGAGTGAGGGTGCGTGGGCAGAGGGCTGGGGGTGCTTAGAGGAAGGAGGCAACATTGCCCACATCGGGGGGTAAAGACACAGACTCCGCCTCTCCCCCCACCAACCTGCAGTTTTCCTCCTTCCCTCTTTTTTTTTTTTTTTTTTAATATTTTTCTTTTTTAGAGACAGAGTCTCACTTTGTCGCCCTCGGTAGAGTACTGTGACGTCACAGCTTACAGCAACTTCCAGCTCTTGGGCTTAGGCGATTCTCTTGCCTCAGCCTCCCAAGTAGCTGGGACTACATTCACCTGCCACAATGCCCGGCTATTTCTTTGTTGCAGTTTGGCCGGGGCCGGGTTCAAACCCACTACCCTCGGTATATGGGGCTGGCGCCCTACTCACTGAGCCACAGGCGCCGCCCCTCCCCCTTCCCTCTTTATTCCTAATTTCTTACTTTCCTCCTCTTTTTCCTCCTCTGCCTTACATAATGAAGGCCACGCCAATGATAAGAAGGATGAGGATGCCAGTGGGGCTGTCACCACCTGCAGCAGGAGAGGCTGACACTCCTGCAGCACCTGGGTCGGCTTTTTGCTGTGGTCACTTATGCAGCCCCCCAAGGAAGCAGAAAGCGTGTTTAACCGAGTTGCTCTTTCACGGCACTTTCTGGGACCCCGCGCTTATACACATGTGTTCACGCCCCTCCTCCCTCCACCTCCAGGCCCATAAGCAAATATCTTGTCTGCCCCATTGATGGCTGCTGCCCAGTGCCCAGTGGCAGTCAGTAAATGCTCCTGAAGGGGAAATAGGGGGAATGAGACCCCACTTTACAGATGAAAAGTTAAAGCACTAAGAGCCCAGGTTGACCCAGGCAGGAGGCAGCAATCAGGGAAGCCTTCATCTCCTCCTCCTCCTCCTTAGGCCTGGTGTGACTTCCCAACCTCCCAACCCTGCACTCTTCCCTTGACGTCAGTGCAGGCAATTCCCACGGATGTGATCTGATCATGGATTTGGTCCCCACCTCTCACTATCTGTTCTGGATAGAATGATGCCAGGATTCAGGGTCACACCAGCCCGCCCTGTGGCAGACATCTGCTCAGGGCTCAGACCTCTCGGCACCCTCTGGCTCAACCTCCACTCACACGAGTCATTCCTAGCGTGAAATACATCTGTATCACTTAAAGGGAGCAAGCTCAATTATTTAACTCTACCAAGATTCAGTTCAAATATAAGAGTTACAGTGTACATCTGAGACTTCTGGGAAATTGATTTTTCTGCTTAAGATCATTTCATAGGGTTTAGCATTAAAACCAAATCGGGCGCAAACTGATCTCTTGAGTAGATACGGAGTTCGTTTCCTTTTTCTAAAGACCAGCCCGAGCGAGAGTCCTTCTTCTCGCCCCCACACTTACTGTGTGTATTTTGCCATTTTAACCGACTGCAGTGGCCCACCAAAAGTCATCTTTAAAGCTGCCACTCCATCTTCCCTCATCACGGCACTGTCGGGCCAGATGTGCCCAGGGATGACTGGAGAGCTGAGAACAGCATTTAGCACTCAGCTGACCTTCCATCCACCTTTTCAGAAAGCCTGCTGGAGCCAAGAGGGTTTGAGTTTTGTTATATTTTTTTTTCCTATTTCTCAGCCATTTTCAAGTGGTTTCTTTAATTTCCTCCTGAGAGTTCAGCACTGCCTGACCAGGGACCTTAGACTGAAACCTCTCACTAGAAAATCCCATTGACGGTTGCTGTGATGGAAAAACAGCCTTCGAGCTTATCTTGATGTTTACAATTAAGTGAGCTGGGCACAGTTTCTGTAAAGATGCTCTAATACTTCATGTAAACTGTGTGTTTTCAAGTTCTTCAGAGGAAAAAGAACCTGAGCATTCATCTGAGGACAGTCTCCGATACCTCTCCAAAAGATGACAGTTTAAAAAATGGGCATGCCTTAAAGAAAGATGGAGACTTTACCTCATTCATGTTTACATGGATGGAGCTGGAACATATTCTTCTTAGTAAAGTATCTCAAGAATGGAAGAAAAACTATCCAATGTACTCAGCCCTACTATGAAACTAATTTTTGGCTTTCATATGAAAGCTATAACCTGGTTATAACCTAAGAATTTGAGGAATGGGGAGAGGGAGAGGAGGTATGGGGAGGATGGGCAGAGGGAGGGTGATTGGTGGGATTACACCTGCAGTGCATCTTACAAGGGTACATGTGAAACTTAGTAAATGTAGAATGTAAATGTCTTAACACAATAACTAAGAAAATGCCAGGAAGGCCATATTAACCAGTGTGATGAAAATGTGTCAAACTGTTTATAAAACCAATGTATGGTACCCCATGATCGTATTAATGTACACAGCTATGATTTAAAATTAATACAAAAAATAAAAATTAAAAATTAAAAAAAAAATGGGCATGATGAGACTTTTAAATTAAGAGCATCTGTGGGTTGAAAAACAAGAGCAAGGTAGGGACCTGGAAGACATGGCCACACCTGCAGAGGCCCCATGCATTTCCCTGCAAAGTCATCACTCCGTTAGGTAAACGGAGAAATGCTTTTTTCCCCATTTGCCAATGGGGAAAAGAAGCATTAACATGTATGTTAAAGTGTGGGCTGAGCAGTTACGATTATTCCAGTAGAGGAAGAAACACGAGACTGAGGGGTGTGCTTGAGAACAGACTTTAAAGACAGAATTTAACCAGATTCATGCCCCACAGCTGACAACAACGTGCACACAGGTGCGGCATGGTTCTGACATGGGGGTCTCTCCATCCGACAGTGAGAACCATGGTAACCCGGCTCCTGGGTGGGCAAGGGAGGCTCATGGGGAAACACATGGTGCTGGCACATACTAAGAACTCCATAATGGTCGTGATTATTATTTACTGTTATTATTAACACATGTAAAGGCTAGCGTGCCGCAGCAGCTGGCATACTGGGGGCAGGGAACTACGGTGATTCCCTGTCTTCTCCCACAAATCAAATGAAATCTAAGGGCCTGGGCTGACCTGTAAAGGCTTTGGATGGCCAGTGGTCAAAGCCTTGACCTCTCTGATGGCAGCATAAATGGGGATCAAGAACAAAACCCGGGACACAGGTTGTCAAGGGGTGAAGGTCACTGAAGCCTCCACAGGTGTCATTCATCTGACGGAGGTGGTGGGGGCCAGCTCATGGCTCCCCCCACCTACAGCAGCAGGGTCCAGCAGAACTTCCTGCAGTAAGAAATACATTCCATATCTGTGCTGTCCGATGCAGTGGCCGCCAGCCATGAGTGGCCACTGAGCACTTGAATGTGGTAAGTGCCTCCTAGGAAAAGAGATTTAATCTCATTTTAATTAATTTGTTTAATGGGCTGATAATTAATCAATTAATTGAATTTATTTAAATAGGTGCTTGTGGCTAATGGCTACCGTATTGGACATCACAGCTCTTAAGAGCCGGACTGGACTGTTGCCTGGCATGCTGGTGAGGCTGAGGTCCAGGGGATCAGAGGATGTACAGGGGACCCCAGCCCAGTCTGCTTCTCTCCTCCCCTGTCCTCTCCTCCCCTCAGGGAGCAGATTCCTCAGACTCCTGCACACAGAGGCTATTGGGGGCACTGGCCTCCAGCCCCTCCTCCCAAGTGCCAGAGGCAGCCACACTCAGCACACCACCAGATGCCGCTGATCAAATGGGCCTCGGCTGGGCCCACAAAAGCAAACCAGGATGAGAGAAGTTAGGACAGTCACAACACACCCCAGGGGTTGACCAAGTGAGAGCCAGGCCCACGCCAGAGCCCTGCTGTACTTTCAGAATAGACAGGGCTCTGGCCTCTTTGGCACGGGGCAGAGGGAGGGGAGCAGCAGTGGACCAGGGCAGCTATAGGGCCTGCTTCTCCAGGTCCAAAAAACCCAACACACAGAAGCACACACACCACACACGCACATACACACGCAGGTATATACGTATGCACACACATACACACGCATGCACACTTACCTGGGAGAAGGCCGCTGCAGAGGGAGCCCAGCACTCATCCTAAGCCTCGACCTCCTCAGCTGAAAAATGGAAAATTGTTTAGTAATTGTAATTTTGTGAGCACTAAAAAAAACAAAAGGGCAAGCCAGCGCTGAGCACAGCACTAGTGGCAGCCACCTTGTGGTGATGGCGTGGAGAACACAACTCTGCAGGTGGAAGAGCAGGAAAGGTGGCTGCTAGCTAAGCCGCCTTCAGTGCCCACCCTGGGGTCCCTTCAGCTCCGCCCTGGGCCTGTTCTCTCTCCGCATGTTTCTAGCAACTCAAGTATCACAGGGTCAAATCCAGAGGGATCTCAGGAGACAATGTGAACAGTCCTCAGAAGAGGGAGAAAGGCTGGAAAATGTCACTGGCCATCTGGAGCCCAAAGACTTGAGTGTAAGTCTCCAGGTGACAACAGTGCTTACCAAGCAAGAACTGCCGTGTGCAACCGAGGTGGGACTCTGAGACGGGGGTGAGTTTGCGGGGCCACTTCTGTACTCACCCTGGAGAACGGAGGGTGAAACATTCCCGCAATGGAGGGTGAAACATTCTCTGAGGAAGCAGAGACTCAGCAACCAGCAGGGGGTAGGTGTGGCTCCCTCAGGCATGGCCCCAGTCCCAGGCCCAGGCCTCACACCAATACCCACGGCCAACTCCATTTTCTAGGGAGATAATCTTGGGAAAAATCATTTACCATCTCCGAGCCTCCACTTTTCACCTGTGACGTGGAAAGAGAACAGCATGCTACTTCCCAGCATCAGCAGGTGGATGCAGAGACGGTGTCTACATCTGCAAGAATCCAAGATACAGGGAAGGGCCACATGTGGGCCTGCTCCCCAGCGGTTCCAGGTGCACGGCCGAGCACTCGAGTCCAAAGGTGACTGCCAGTTCTAGAAGTTCCGTCCCGTGTCCCATTTCCCAGCCAACCACCAACCAACCCCCAGCAAGGAAACTGTGACTATTCACCTTCTGAAGAGGAAGTCTCCCTTCCAAATAGTGGGCATCATGCTGAGAGGCAGCTCTGGCCACTGCTCACCCAGGCAGAGCCACGGAGAAGAGCAGAGGCTGACCCTGGTCGCTGGTCTGCATGTCTCAGGTCAGTCCCTGCCCTAACAGCCCAAAGGACACCAAGTATTTGCCTCTCAGTCACCCACTAAGCATTGGCTGCAGTTGGCCAGTGCTCAAGGCTCAGACAGAACCTGGCCCTGCCCTCGTGGGGCCTCCTCTCATGAGGCCACAGGTAGGAAGCAGGTCCCCACAAAAAGTGACCTCAGCTGAGAGTCCTGAAACCAAAACTTTCAGCTGGAATGGCCTCCCTACTCCTCCAGTCCGAGGACCCCACATTCTGAGACTGACTGTGTAGGTGGGGATTGCTGTGGGTCTGATGTTGGTGTCCAAAATTCTCATGTTGAAATCCTAACTCAAGGTGATGGTATTAGGAAGTGGGACCTTTGCAGAAATGATGGAATTGTGAGCTTTCATGAATGGGACTAGTGCCCTTCTGAAGGCAGTGCCAGACAGCAGGGAGTCCCATCTGCCAGGGGAGGGAGTGCCGAGAAGCAGGCGCACTGCACACACAGACTCTGCGGGTGCCTTTGAACCCCAACCTCCCAGCCTCCAGAACTGTGAGAATGCATTTCCATTGTTTCAAAGCCACCAGTTTCTGATACTTTTTTATAGAAGCCAAAATGGTCTAAGGTGGGGCCAAAGCTCAAACTGTTGAATTCCAAAGAACAAGAAATCTAGCACAATTAGGATCAAGGTTGTGCTGAAGAACAAGAGGAAGGATTTAGAAGACCCCAGGGAAATGGTATCACCTCCCCCAGAGGCACCAGGCCAGAGTCCCTGATGCTGGGCTGCTCTCTCCCCGCTCCAGGGGAGCCACACAGCCCACCCAGGCACCTTCCCCTGGTGTTCACACACCTGCCCACCCCTTCCTGCAGGTGAATCTCAGCCTGAACTGAATTGCAGCCATCACTTGCCAGGCATTCATTGCTCCTCTCTGACATGCCCTAACAACTTCAGAGCCTGCAGGAGGAACACCGGCTCTGACATACCCTGACAACTTCGGAGCCTGCAGGAGGAAGTGTGGCCCCTGGCTCTATCTCACCACCTAGGCCAATCTGCTCACCCTAATTCCTCTTAGGGGCAGCACTCTAGTACGTCTGTGGGAGAAATACACTGCTAAGTTGCTTAGGGTAGACAGGTGAGACCCTGAAAGAACACACTCCAGTGACAAAGGGCCATGAGGCTGCGGGGCCCTTCCTCAGGTGGGGACTCAGCAGAGCTGAGCTGCACCTGTTAAGGAGAGGGGAACCCAAATCCCCAAGGTAAAGCCTACTGAAGGAGGGTGGTTACAGGCAGGAGCGTCCAGAGAGGAGCCCTAAGCACAGGGTAGCAGGAAGGGCTTTGGGGGATGCAAAGTTATTCCCAGGAGGTGAGCAAGGAAACCCCAGTGAAATCTTCAGTAACAGCTGTGTCATTCACCAGAGCTTGGGTGGGAATGGATCATTCTGCAGACCTTGAAGCAGCCCTACATGTCTGGATTTTGCTACATGGAAAAGGCAGGGATAATCGTGCAGTGATGAAGGAACAGCTGACATCTGATTTGGTCAGTCTGCTTGTTCCACCATCTGTCTGTCGTAGGCTAAATTGTGTCCCCTAAAAATGTTCCAGCCCAGGTATGTGTGAAGGTGACTCTCTAAAGTTTATGTGGAGTATCAAATAAGATGAGGCCATACTGGGCCTGGAGGAGGGTTACTCATTTGATGACAGGGGTCCCTGTGACAGGAGGGAGATTTGGACACAAAGGCACCCATGGAGAGAAAGGCAAGGGAAGAGGGAGATGAAGGCCAGAGTGATACTGCTGACCCCACAGGAGCCCTGAGGAATGCCAGTATCCGCAGCGACTAAGCTGTCCGCCGATCCTTCAGAGAGAACACGGCCCTGCAGAAACCCAAGCCTCAGACTTCCAGCCTCCAGAAATGTGAGACAATGCATCTCGGTTGTTTTAAGTCATCTCAGTTTGTGCCCATTTGTCAGGGCACCAGCAGGAAGCAGATGCCTCGACTGCCCCCTTGGCTGTGACCTCAGCCTTTCACTTTTCCCTTTCCAGGGTCTGGCTCAGTAAATATGTGCAGAATGGATAAGTATGTGTGCACAAGACACGGACAAGAAGAGAACATGTGTGTGGCTTCACAGGAAACCCCTCAGGGTTAAGAGGTGCTTCTGAGGTTTGCAGTGTGGAGACTGTCCTAAGACTTCTGAGGACCAAGTCCTGGCAAAGGACCCTCACCCCCTCCCAGCCACCTCCACTGCCTGTTACTTCTGCTCCTCAGTCCGACCTTCGTCCCCATTTAATCACAGTTCACCCATCAGGTACAGAGGGAAGGTGGTCCGGATTCCTTTCTGTTCTTTATGTTGGATCCAGAATTCATTTAACCTTTTAACTTTTTTTAGTTTCTTCACTGGCTGAAGCTATATAACTTTCAACTTCTAAACCGAATTGTCCTAATAGATTAATGGCCTTCTGCAGTCTGAGGCAGAATTATAAATGACCTTCACCCCTAACCTCCCCTCCCCTTTGAGTGCTGGGGACACTGAGACTTGGAACTACAGAGTCTGTTGTGTTATAGGGCAAAGGGGATTTTGCAGATATGATTCTGTTTACTAATGGGTTGACCTTAATATAGAAAGATCATCTGGATAAGCCTGATACAACCAGACAAGCCCTTCAAAAGTGGACTCTGGTAGCAGAAGAGGTTTCAGCTGTGAGTGGGGTCAGGCAGCCCTGCTATCCTGGGGATGGAGGGGCCACATGCTAAGGAATGTGGATCATCTGGAAGCTGAAAGCATTCCCCAGCCAAGAGCCTGCAAGAGCTCAGTCCTTCAGGTGCAAAAAAATAAATTCTGCAGACAACTTGGATGAGCTCAGAAATAGGTTATTCCCCAATAAGAGTCCAGCTTGGCTAACACTTCGATTTCAGCCTCATGAGACCCTGACCAAAGGATCCAGCAGAGATCCCTGGACTTGTGACCTGGTAAACTGTGAAATAAGAAATGAGTGTTATTGGATGCTGCTATATTTATGAGAATTTGTTAAGCAACAAGAGAAAGCCTAACATTATCTAAGAAGATACAAATGCACAAAAAAGGCATCATTTGCCCACTTCGACAAGGGAGGCGAGAGAAGTGAGTGCAGCTGGAGTGGTATCTGCTAAACCCTAAAGCAGGCAGGGCAAACTACAGTCCATCGGCCAAATCCAGGCATCATCTGTTTTTGTACTGCCCCCAATTAAAAATAGTTTCTACAATTTTTAGTGATTTTAAAATTCAAAATAATAATAATATTTCATGGCACATGAAAATTATAGGCAATTCAAATTTTGGAGCCTATAAATAAAACTTTATTGGAACACAGCTCATTCCTTTACATATAGCTATGGCCGCTTTCTCCCTCCAGCAAGATTTAAGTCGTTTCAGCAGAAGCAGTATAGCCTGCGAGTCTAAAAAACTTATTACCCAGCCCTTTACAGAAAAGGTTTGCCAATCCCTCCTCTGGAACATTTAGAGAATTTTTCAACGTACCATCTTGGATGAAGACACAAACGCAGGAAATTAACAAAGGCAGGGCAGCAGCACCCTCTGGGTAGACAAGCGAGGCACGGCAAACTTACTTAGGAGACTTGGAATGTCTTCTTGTACCACATACTGTTAAGTTGGTTAAATAATTCATACACAAACACACGCTAAATCTCCTATAGAAGAGAAAATAAAAACCATTTTATACCTTCTAAAATATAAATGAACTAATTTTCAGATAAGAAATGATTATTAAAAAAAACCCACAGGACCCAATTTTGGGTCCTATCTAAGTTGTAATCTGTTACTGAGATTTCACCCTCCATGCAGAGTTTTTGGCACCATCAGGAGAGAGCTCAAAAGTTACTTTGGAAAAAGACCTAGGAAGCCAACCGGGAAAGGCCAATCATCAGAGGGGTCTTCTCAGAGCTCCAAGGTTTAGGACAGCCATGAACTTCCACCAAAGGAACATCTGGGCAGGAAACCAGTGGTTTGAAAAAGATCAAACTCTCAGCAAAACACAGTCTTAGGAAATCCCTGTTTGTGTTTCCCTAAAATCTTACATTTGAGCACTTTAATTTGATCATTAATATAGGAATGCCAAAATGGAATACCCAGGGATCAAATCAGGCAGAGAATTCAGCAAATGGAACATCCAGGGATCAAATCAGGCAGAGAATTCAGCTAGTTATACTTTTCTTTTGCAATCTGAAGAAAAGACATTTTCTAACCAAGCTAAATTAGGACGGGGAAAAGCAATCTAGACAGAGACAAGTAGACACAGAAGAGCGTCAAGCAAGACTTCAGAATGACTTGGTGACAGTCCTGAGACCTGTCTGAGGAGACCTTTGTGGAGAAGCAGTCACAGCAGTATCAATTAGAAAAGCAAGAAGAATGTTTGTCCTGTGCTTTTACTGGGAAAACAGCAGCCTGGTTTTCCTGAGCCCACCCTCTTATAGCCACTCTGAAGACCTCTCAAGTGAGGGGGGAAAGCCGCACTCTGACGGGTCCCCACAATTCCTCCCATCAGTTATAAATTCATTTTCCATCCCCTGACCAGAGGGGTACCCAGAACGTGTGTGGGTGCTGGGTGTGGAAGGGCCCAGAGCCCTGCCTCTCCACTGGCTGGCCCAGCACCCAGGAGCAAGTCACATCTTGATCCTCGAGCCTCAGCATCCTGGTCTGTGCAAAGGGAATAAAGCCAAGCCTGGCCTCTTCCTTCTAGTGTGGTCCAAGTGTGCTCACTGGGACTGAACAGGTGAAGAGGGCTAAACAAATGGGGAATATGCTTATATTGTACCCGAGCTGAGTTAGAATGCACCTCTGTGTCTGTGTTTGTACACCGTCAGGGGCAGTCTTTCTCCCCGGTCTGAATGGAGAAGGCGTTTGTCACATGAAGCAAGGGGCATGACGGTTCTGCGCAGAGAGATGGAGTACGTTTCCAGCTGCCGCCACCCTGCCCCCAGGAAAGTGCGAAGGGCCTGGAATCTGTCTGATTCCATTTATCTGCTGTCGCAAACCAGGTAATGCTCACAAAACAAGAAAACCATATTGACACAATCCCCAGGATAGAACCAGAGGGAAATTTGACGGGAGACAAGAGCAGAATGCCAGACCTCTGCGATGGTGAGCATTTGTGTCAGCCCAGAGCATCTTAAACACAGCAGCTTAGAAAATGCCAGATAAAAAGGAGGGCCCTGAGCTCTGTGCTTTGTGGAGTACTAAGAGGTCTTGGCCCAGGCCAAGTTCAGGGCTCCCTCCTCTGACAGAGCCACAGAGCTCTCATTGGCAAGTGCTATTGTAGGCTTGCCGGAGCTAATACAGTATGAATAGAGATGTTTTAAATGTATTAAACATTGGTCCCTTTTTTAGAAATTACACTGACAGAGCCTTCCTTAAACATTATTTGAATAAAGCCTCATTACTCACAGTCCAAAGAAGTTCATTAGGAGGAGATCACTTTGGAAAGGAATCAAGGAGCTTGCCTTTTTTCTCAGCAGTGAATTACATTAGCTACTTCCTAGTTATTTAAATCTTGAAATAAAAGATGTAAATGCTACAGTGACATCTTAAGATCATTGGGAAGGCAGGTCTTGCATGCACAAAAATGCCCAGCTGGTCTGCAGATAAAACAGATTGATAATTAGTTGCAAAATGTAACATTTCATCAAGAATATTTTGAATAATCCAATTTATCTTTGTCAGATATGCAGCACATATTTTTGCGGGGAGCAGCTTTGTTCTTTAACATAATATTATAATTTCAGCCTGCTAATGAAGGCGCCCGCCGGCCGGCCGGGCCTTGATGTGCGGCGTGGCGGGGAGCGCGCCGCGGCCCGGGGACCCGTGCGCCCGAGCGCGCCGCTCCCTGCTGCCGCCACCTGCCCGGCGCGGCGCGGGCTGCCGGCTGCAGGCCGCGGGCCGCGGGCGATCAAAGGGCCGGCGGGCGGCGGGGAGGGCGCCCCGGGCAGGCGGAGCGCGGGCGGGCGGGGGTCCCACCGACTCCCGCTTCTAATTAACTGATGAAAACGCGCGCTCCCTGCCCGCAACCACGACCGTGACCAAGGCGAAGGCAGGCGGCGGGCGCGCGTGCAGGCCCGTGCTGTGGCTGCTGGTCTGCGGCACTCCCCAGGGGGCGCTTCGGGTGCCCCCTGCGTGGTCTTACCCAGAACAGCAGGGAGCAGAAAAGAGACAGGGAGGACTGCGGGGTGGGGGCAGGGATGGTTTGCGGGACACCAGAGAAGCTGCAAATACAGGGGACGCCAAGACCCACCTGCTGGCAGGTCCTTTATCGCTGGACTTGTGCCTGTCGGCGATGTGAGCCCACCTTTGAATGAGAACTACTGGAGAACTCCGGGGCATAGGTAGAGCCCCTCAGTCCTAGAAAGACTTCAGGGCTCTAACAGAGACCTTGATTGAGATGGCAGAAATGCTCAGATGCCTGTTTCCCCCTGGAAACCCCCACATCTCCCACACTCCACCAAAGACTGTCAAGGAGAGGACGTGGAGGGACCGAGTGAAAATGTTGGCGCAACTTAAGAAATTAGCTCACCCTTCCCAAAAGAAGCCTGACATCTAGCAAAGCAGAGAAAACCCCAGTACCAAACAAATGCCCTTATTCTTTGCACACGGGCTCTGTGTACCTTTCTTTTAAAGTCACTGCTTCAGCTGTGTGTGTGCAAGCCTCTCGCCGCTTTTATACCCGTGCCAGAATTGTTTAGTAATTTTTGGTATTTTCAAAAACAAATTAAATTCTAGTTGGGTTGTAGTGGACTGGATGAAAAATGAATGCTCCCGTCCCAACTATCCACATTCAGAAAGACAATGCTGTGTTCCAGAATCTTTTGGAACATAATTGATGGACCCCAACAGTACAGGTATAGGCGTATGTTACTGTGCTACCTGCTAAGAAAAATAGTAATAGTAAACTTGAGTGGATTGAGAAAATTTAGACTACTTTGAAGAATGAGCCATGGTCACAGACAAACCACGGCAGTGTGCACCTTGAAGCTTCATTGAGCAGGTGCCCGTGGAGCACTCATGGCGTCTGGAACCAGAAGGCAGTAGTTAAAGGTGTGAAGTCTGAGGACTGTCAGTTGACTGAACCCATTTTGAGGTTAAAAATTATTCAAACTGGAGCATGGTGCAGGCAGGGAAGACCATCAGTGCTGCTTGCGTGCAGAGGTCAAAGAGCCCAACACGGCTGCAGACAGCAGAGTGGGGGACCTGTGACCTGAGCCTGCTTTCCCGAGACATGCCAAGTCCCGCTGCTCTAGCTGTGGGTGCCACTGCCATTGTTGTGTCATAGCAGGAGGATCTACACCGCTTCTTTGCCTTTGTACTGAGTGAACGTTCAAGAATAAACTGGTGAATACATGGAGCAGGATTAACCCAGGCTCTTCTGTTAACTGGGTGTGCCCCAGCAGTCCCAGACACAGTCCTATATGGTGTAAAGAATTTTCCATCAACCACAGACAGCACCATAAGATGACAACAGAGCTGAAAAACTCCCAGTGATGTCATAGCTGTCATAGTGGTGCAGGATACACATTACTACCCATTGTTGATGACACTGGTGTAAACAGACCCACCACACTGCCAGTCCTATGGGATTTCAGCATGCATTTCCTTACACAATACTCAAAAATGATAATAAATACTTTTACTAGTTCATGTATTTACTATACTACACATTTTCTCATAATTCAGAGTGTATTCCATTTACTTATTTAAACTGCTAACTGTAAATGAGCCTCAGGCAGGTCCTTCCGGAGGCATGAAGAAGGCCTGTTGTCACAGGAGATGGCAGCTCCATGCATGTTACTGCCCCTGAAGACCCTCGTCTGGGACCGGTCCTCACCCTTGCAGGCCGAGGCTAATGTGTGCCCTTGTATCTTTACAAAAACAGCTTAAAAACTGAAAAAAATTAAAAGCTTATAGAATAAGGTTATAAGAAAGAACATATTTTTCTACCGCTATACAACATGTGTGTTTTAAGCTAAGTGTTATTACAGAAATCAAAAAATTTAAAAATATATAGTGTAATATATAAAAAGTATATAAGGTAACAAAGCTATAATAAGCTAAGGTTAATTTACTATTGAAGAAAATATGTTTATGACTTTAGCATAGTTAAAATGTCCTGTGTTTAAAGTCCACAGTCCTGTCCAGTGACATCCACGGCCTTCATGTTCACTCACCGCTCCCTGACTCAGCCAGAGCCATGTCCAGCCCTGCGGGCTCCATTCGTGTTAAGGGCCCTCTCCAGGTGTGCCATTTTTTATCTTTTATATTGTATTTTTACTGTGCCTTTTCCAGGTCTAGATATGTTTACACAAATACTCGCCCTTGTGTCACAGCGGCCTGCAGTGTTCACCAGTCCCAGGCTGTGCAGGTGAGCAGCCCAGGGGCAGGCGAGCGCCCCACACAGCCTAGGTGTGCAGTAGGCTGAGCCATCGAGGCTCCGGGGAGTGCCTCTGTGATGCTCGCACGGTGATGAGATTGCCTAAGGATGCACTTCTCAGAACGTTCCCCATCGTTAAGCGATGCCTGACTATGAGATAAATCCAGGGTGAATAGAGCCTCAAGGCCGATGTTGCTGTGGGAGAGGTACCAGCAAGAGGCCGTGCCACAGTGCAGAGCAGATCAGAGACTGGGGAAGCTCAGATCTAACGGAGGCCGTGCCACCTCCCCCGGGAATTGCCCTCCCCCACAAACTAGACTGTGGACCTTGCTTCTCAGTGTCCACAGTGCCTGGCACCAGGGAGCATCTATAACCATCTGGGAGCTGTGTGCTCAGACAGCTGAGCTGCTTCCCTGTGATTTGGGCACCAGGCAGTGACAGTGGTGCAGGGAACAGAGCGGGCCCCTGGCTCGGAACCCCAGCTTGTGGGCCCGTCCCCTCGCTAAATATCTGCGCATGTCATGTGCACACAGAGAAACAGACTCACTGGCCCGACTCCATCGCTCCCTTTTTTAAATTATCAATTGTGTCCCTAAATCAAAGCTATCTTCTGGAACTCTCTTTTCAGAGCCCTAATGACTCCCTGTTTCCTACTCCCTGCTTTTTTCTTAGGTTCTAAGGACAAATAAAGTTAGGGTTAGATAAATAAAGCCATGTCCCTCACGCAGCCCCAGGGCCCTCCCAAATCCAGCCCATTTCACAGCCATCTTTCCAGCCATGTCTATGGATGATGTTGAGTCAAGTCAAGATTAGGCAGCTCGCCCTGCCCTGCCCCATGCCAGGCCCTCTGCCCCGGGCCGTCTTCCATCCTTTCTCTGCCTTCTGACGTCCCTCACAGCCTATAAGCACCTCCTCCTCTGAGAAGGATCCTGAGTACCCCCCAGCTGGAAGGCAGCTCCCATGTGCTGAGCCCTGCCTCTTGGCTGGTTGGCTCTTAGGGCCTATCTCCTACTGTGATTATCCTGGGATTTTCTAACCACCCCCATCAGCCGCATGTGGACAGGAGTGATGCTCTGTTCACCCCAGGTCCCAGCTGCAGGGTGAACATGTGATTGCATCTGACAGGTTAAAGCCTTTTCATGTGCTTCCCTGAAAGGTATCAAGTCTATTGGGTTTGTATCAAATAATAAGTCTCTAAACATTAAATAAGAAAGAAAAATGAAAATTATTTCAATTTCTCATGAATACTAACTTGCATGAGTTTTTGTATAAAGGTGAGCAACTAAAGTGGAAATAAATTAAAAAAAAAAAAAGCAGACTCTCACTCTATTGCCCTGGGTTGAGTGCCACGGCATCTTCATAGCTCACAACAACCTCAAACTCCTGGACTCAACAGATTCTCTTGCCTCAGACTCCCCAGTAGCTGGGACTACAGGCGTGTGCCACCATAGCTGACTAGCTTTTTCTATTTTCAGTATAGACAAGGTCTCACTCTGGTCTCAAACTCCTGAGCTCAAGTGATCTTCCTGCCTCCGCCTCCTAGAGTGCTAGGATTACAGGTGAGCCACTGTGCCTGGCCTTGAAATGAATTTTTAAATGTGAACGAAGGTAAAAATAATTTTTTTCTTAGATGACAACCGCAGATCTACTTGAGAAGCCCAGCGGGGATACCACACGTGATCCAAACCAGAGCACATTACCAAAGTTTTCAGTTTTTCTGTGCTCAGGACAACAGGAAGATATGAGGCTTCTCTGATTGTCATACAAGGTCCCATAGACATTTGCTGAACAAATGAACAACTCTCCATGGGGGTCTCTGCCAGCACATGCTGCCCAGTAGAGAGGAACTCACCCACACAGAGTGGGGAGCAGGTACTGCTGAGCTCGTGGCTCCCAGTTATCCTCCCCTACATCTAAGATCAGGGTCCCATTGCGGTCCCGACCATGAGGCACCCAGTGTTCCCTGGCATTTATTTATGGAATTATCGCTCACCAAGCCAACAGCAGAAGCAGACCCCAGGGAGAATGATGTAAGGAGCTGGAGCATGCCAAAGGTTCTAGAAAGGCTCTGGAAACATTCAACAGCAAGGATTGCCCAGAGAATCATCACCCTAGAGAGCCTGGCAGAGGGTTTACCATTCCAGGCCTCCCTGACCCTGTCCCTCCCCTGCACTTGTTCATAGCACGACCTTAGCTGGGGTACCCTTCTCCCCAGTTTCCCTTCTAGTAAAATCCCTTCTAGTAAAATTCGAGTCATCAAGACTCAAATCAGAGCTGCTTGGGAGGCTGAGGCAGGAGAATCGCGAAAGCCCAAAAGCTGGAAGTTGCTGTGAGTCCTGTGACATCATGGCACTCTACGGAGGGCGGTAAAATAAGACTCTGTCTCTACAAAAAAAAAAAAAAGACTCAAATCAGAACCCACCACTGCAGGAGAGGCGACCCAGAGGGCTCCTTCCTCTGCATTCCACAAAGAAAGTTGCAGCAGGGGCTCACCTGTGCACAGGTGTGTGTTGGTAGACTCCATCCCTGAGGACAGACGGTACGTAGCTGTCTCAGGAACTAAGCTTTGTGCTTCGTGAAGACGAAGAGACCACATCTCCATCAACGCATCACCAGTGCCTGGCAACATTTCACCAGGTACTTAGCAAATGCTTGGCAAAAAAGAGATGGGGGGGTGAGGGATTAAAGCAGAGGAGGGAAGGGGGAGGGACAGGGAGAGGGAGGGGTGACAGTGCCTGGCTCATAGTATGTGCTCAAGAAACATTTCTGGACTACAAACAAACTAGTCACTCGTAACAGAGTCTCCTCGTTCCTCGGTTATATGTAATTCTCATCTATGGCTCTGGGTTTTGTATCTTAAATGTTTATACCTTGATGTCATTAAGGGGAACAACAAATTCATAAAATTCAGTTATTTTTAAAGCAAATTAATATATTTGACTTATGAGGGGGTTGCCTTATTTTTATTTTGAAAATACTCATGAGTGTTTTCTCTAGGAGAAAGCTTTATAAATAGCAAAGATGTCTTCAGCTTCCCTGCCTCCGATCTCAGTGACCCATAAAAAGGTCAGACGCCAGTATCTAGGTTTACAGCTGTAGCAAAGGACTCGTGAAAGTGGGCACAGACCGGAGAAAGAGGTGAGTCTCCATCTGCCCCGAGTGTGAAAACCAGAGAAGGTAGACAGCAGGTGGGAGAGGCCCGAGGGAGGGACAGCTCAACATGAAGACTGCTGCCCCCCTTGGTGCACAGCTGCAGGTGACCAGCCCTCTCCCAGCAGACCACAGCTGGCCTGGGAAGGAGGGCAGGCTCCAGAGTGGGCTGACACAATGACAAGCCTGTGACTCATCCCCTGTCAACAGTGCCTGCACAAGACTCCTCTGCTGAGGAGAAGCAGGGGATGCCCGGGGGGCTCAGCAGAGGGGCCTGGGGACGAAACGCCATCATTTTCCTGTTGCCCCCTCCAAGGACTCCCCCTATAGCCGGTGACCCTGTTTTCTGTCCTATACAACTGGTAATTGTCCGTGCAGTCATTTGTTTTATTTTCTCTCTCCCTCAATCTATTATACTACATCTCAAGGCGGCAGAGGCAAGACGGTTTCTCACCCACCCTGTGTGGCACATAGTAGGTGCTGAGGACAGAGCTACTGAATGAGGACACATCTCCACATGAACTGGTGGTGTCTTGCTCAGCTCCTAGAGCTGGAGAGACAGACTAGGGTGTCCCAGAGAGGCAGGAACAACGTCAGGGCTGGGGCAACACCTCCATCATTTCCAAGAATACAACTCAAATGGAACTAATTCATCCTCCTCACACTGCAGACAATTTTAGCAAATCCTCAAAATATAATTTTGCAAACCCAAATCAGTATTGCCATAGCAATGATTTCATGACTTCTCACATAGCTCACTTGACTCTCAAGGATTTCACAAACACCAGGAAAGGAGTTGAGGCTGTTCAGAGACACCACCCTCCCCCAGCAGGTGATGGGGCAGGGGCGACCATTACAGAGCAAGGCCTCTGGGCTTGGGGAGAATTACCCTGCTTGCCTGGAAAAGTTAGGTCACCAAAAGGCTCTGCTCGTATACACAATGGGAATATGCACAAACAACATATAGACAGCCCCAAACACTGAAATTAAAGAACTGTTTCTTTCCAACAATTTGGTCTGCAGCTCGACTATTATCTGGGGATAAATCAATTTGCGGCAGCTGTAGACAGCCATTTCCGTGCGAGTCCTGCTCAGCTTAACTGGAGAAGTGTGTTAAAAGTTAAAGGACCTTCATCACATTAAGAACATGAATTTTTCTAACCGTAAATTTATTTCACTGAATTCCTGAGCTATAAAGTCACCCTACACTCTTCCTTGTAAATCAGAGGGGGCGTACCCACTTCCTAATGTTTGCCAATTTGCTATTTTTCCTGTAATTAGGAAAAAATGCAATTCACTGGAGTTACAAGCCCCAAAGAGAGTCCTCGATTGAGTTGTGTTTAATATCTGCCGTGGCTCTGTGCTTTGTAAAGAATGATTCTACAGGGAAGGAAGAGGGGAGATTATTGTAAGAACTCATGCCAAGCATGGTCCTCACTTTCTGCAGCATGGCTGTGGTCACTCTTCATAAACAGATAATACTCTCGATTGATGGCACCTGGAAATGGAAGAATGTGGAGCTTGGAAAATTAAAGCTAACAACAAATAAAAATCAGAGGTGCCGGGAAGATCTGTCCACTGTCAGGTATGTGGATAGAACTCAGACTAGGACTGCAAATCATGCAAATGTCCCAGGCACCAAACCTGCTCTCTCTCAGAAACACCATCCATTAAAACTTCACATGCTTATTTGGTAGGAATTACAAAACAAGCACAATCATTGTAGCAGTTTCCTAAACCTCTAGTGGTAACTAGGAAAAGGATCACTTTACTTTTATGTTCATCTTTAAAATGAAAGTGATTTTTCTACATCAGAATTTTGTCTTTCACTATACATCTTAAATTCTATTTTGTGGCGAATATTGATTTCAATCTTCAGAAACATATTTTTCACTCAAATCGGCTCCCTACTTGGGGTATTATTATATCCTGCAAAAACACAAGCATGTTATTTTACACTTTAGTTATCCATACAGATGGTATTTTATGGAAGTCATTTCCATTGTTTTTTGAAAATATATATAAATAATCACAATTAAAATAAATGTGAATGAAAAAGATAAAATTAATAAACGCACATGTGGCCAAAATTACTCTCTAGCAAGTTTTTGTACCTAGTAGGTAGTTATTTGAAAAATTAACTTAAAATGCATTGAATCTCGAATTCTTTTTTAAAGGGATGTAATTTTATTTCTACAAATGGAAAACACTCCCACTTCCCTTTATTCTTAAAAAGCAAAAACAAAACAACAAAGCCCAATAATCCTCCTTCATTTTAATCAGGAGAAAGCAAAAAAAAAAAAGAGGGGGGAGTGCCATTTGGGGGAAAACAAAACGGTGGAAAGGGGACCCCGCTGTTGAAGGACACAGTGTCCTTCCACTCACTCTTAACCCCATCTTCAGTCACCAGTGACTCCAGAGGTGAACAAAATGGACCCTCGCATCTAATCATCCTAACGACTGGCCCTCATATTTAAAATGTCATTCAGAGACAGTGTCAGGCTGGCAGCTGTGGACGGAAAAGAGCAATAAATAATACTACTTCCATTTGCACACAGGCCCTACACGCGCAGCCGTTTCGAGCGCATTTCCCGCAGAACACCTTGGGACCCACTATTGGAATGCCACCCCATTCGGTGCCAGGAACCCGCTCACCAGCCTCCAGGAGGGGGAGAAAGCAGCTCGCCCAGTTGGAGCTACCAGGGAATTTAGGAAGACAGAATGTAATTACCTGAACTGGAAGCCGGCCAAGGCACTGGGGCTGTTAAAAAAAAAAGTCAAGGAAAAAAAATACCCTTAATTCTCTTAGCTGATAACAAAAGCCAAATGTGAGCTTCTTTCTGTTTATGATTTGGCAGCATGCAGTATTTAAATCATCACCAAACAATAAATAAAAATAAAAAACTTCAAATCTCCAGCAGACCCCTTCTGAGACACACACCAGTGCTCACCGCAGACCTCTTTGTCTGTGAGAGGGCTGGGCCGCGGCGGCTGGTGGCCGGGTTACATTTCTCCCCACTTTCTCTCCTGAGTTCCACGGTGGGTTCTGCCCAGTGGTCACCCATGTCACACTCTCCAAAAAGCAGAAACCTTATCAAACGCCGAAGGAAAGAGGTCAGATTCTGTTTTAACAGTTTGCAGAGCTGATTTTTTTTTTAGATGTGGGCTTAATTTCTGATAAAATGAAGTGAACAAAATAACATTGCACCAGAAATGTGAAATGTTATAGAGATTTTTGCTGGGATGAGTTGTTCGGAGTTGTTGTTGTTGTTGTTTTTGGTGGGGAGGGGTATTGTTTATTGTATTTTTGTTTGTTTTGTTTTGTTTTCTCCCAAACAGGGAAGACATGGGAAAAGAAAGAAAGAGGGAGAGAAATTTGCCCGGGAAGGTCTGGAGGTTGTCTACATGCTTAAAATATTAATCAGTTGGCTTCAGAACCCGCTCAAGAGGATGGGGCGCCAATAACGCGCACAAGTGTGCGAGGGTGGTTTCCTCGGGAAGATTTGTCATGCTCTTAACTTCATAAAAAGCAGAGGCGTTGCTGGGCTGTTTCAGAAGACTTGCGCAGAGATTGGCTTCCCTCCCTGCCAGAACCGTCAACTGCTAATGATCTGCTCCTTTCATAATCGCACAAGTTGTCAACATAAAAATTCCAGTTAAGCTTATGGCATGCGGTTTTCCCTGGAAGGGAAAACAAAGGAATCCAATCTGACACTTCAAACTTTGGGGAGGAAACACGCATTTGTATGGCCCAGTAGAGCAGAGTTATCCTTGTAAAACCTATCAAACAAAGAAGTCCAGTCTACTAACTCGTTTTTAAACTGGAAAGGCCATTTCGTTTATATCCTGAAAACAGACACCAATAAAATGAAAGTGGAAAATTGACTGTTTCATCTGATCACCTATATTCCCATAATGTAGAAAATCTCAATCATGACAGAAATAGTTTTCTACTTCTTTACCAGCGATCTAAGATATCTGCACATAATTTTTAAAGAAAAAAAATACAGTGTCCATAAATTCCAAATGTGAAGTGAATGGGGGGAAGGGAAGGGACAAAAGCAGAAGGCTCGGAGGCGTCCGGGCATTCCGTCGAGTGCCTGCTTTGGCTGATCTCCAGCGTAAGGAACGCTCATAATAACTAGGTTAACCGCCCTCCAGTCCACATTGTTCTATTCCGCACAACTGTAAATGTTTCTATGATCCTCGATTGAGTTAGTTGAGAATTTTTAAAGCAAAATGCCTTTACTAATATGTTTCTATTTCCACAAATCCATGCTTAGTAAAACAGGAAAAAGCAGGCTCTGCTCTTAGCTGGCACCCTGACGGCCCGCTTGTTCAGGAACGGGGCATTTTGGCGAGCTCTGGTGAACGCTTGCTGTTGCTCAGTGAACATGTTTGACATCAGCTGTGAGGGAAAGAACACAGTTGAGATGGCTTTCACGGGCAGTACAGGCGAAGTAGGGGTCAGAGGAAAGAAGTGTCTGGATTTTCTCTGATTATTCTGAAAAGCTGCTGCTTCCTGAACTTTGCCACCCTCCTTTGGACTTGAATCCTTAGGAAACCATAGACTTATACCCAAAGTTAGCATCTGGTTTCTAATTGGAATGTACAGCCCCTAACCCAGCACAGCCCCTGACTGCATTCACTTTGCTCTGCCCCTCCAGCATGTGGCCCTCGTGTTTGGGGGGTATTCTTCTTTTCCAGGCAGATAAGCCCCAAACATGGGTGACCCCAATGACACAACCCTCTTCCCCCCTTGCATGAAATGAGCAGTAAATGAATCTAACAGACACCCCAACCCATGCCGACTCCCATAAAATCAGGGTGTGAAACACAGGGTAGAGAAGGATTCTTATTAATAATTCATTCCCAGCAACCCCCTGGAGCAGTTTCACTGTGATATGCTATGCAGAATGCTTCAACACACTAATTAATATTTTCAAAGTGTTCCATGGGCCCCTTTTAAAAGCATTTTTGCCATCCATTGAATGCTCTGCATTATAAGTAAAAGATCAATCCTGTCCCCCAATCTTATTGATGAACTGTCTAACTAAAATAGGATATTTGGAGTCAACAGAATGTTTTTTTCTCCCTTTAATATCCCTGCCCAAGCATTGGCTGGAAACTGGCTTCTCTTCTGAGACCAGCTGTTCCTCCCAGGAGTGACAGGAAGCACGGAGTGTTCTAGGAAAAGCCCTGAGCACAGGGTGTCATCATGTTACCTGGCCTACTGCCCCAAACAAAGACCCGGAGAGTGGTCAGGTCCCTTCCAGGAACAGGAAGGTCAGTCAGAAAGAGACCTCAGCTCCACATCACTATGGGCTTCCGAGGGACAGACAAACTGAGGCTGGAGACCAAGGGCTGACCACTGCTCAGAGACTCGTCCCCAGCATAGGACCACTGAGAACGGAGAGCTCCGTCCAGACACTCCCAGAGCCCCTGACTCTCAGCGTGGGTTCTAGGGCATGAGAACTCTTCTGCTTGTTTGAAGGCAGGACCATCCGACCATGACCTTCCACAAGAAGAAGGGGCCAGGGCCTGTCAAATGATCACACGGAGGCCACGCCTCTGGCCTCACTAACCCTGGCCACACAGGCCTACTGAGGGGCTCAAAACCCCACAGGCTGTCCCCTGGAGGGCAGCAGACACTCACTCACAATGTGCCGATCCCAACGATTCTTCCTAAATGTTACCTGGAGACTATTTCTCGATTCAAATCAATTGTGCCTATTGATCCTGGCAATTAAAAGTATAGGAAAGGAATAACTTTTGCCCTTTACTATCTTGCATTCAAGAAAGTGATTTACGGAGTCAAATGGGTTGACTTGGAAATAACCACTTCACATGGTAACGAATCCTTCTCTCCTAGGACGCCTGCAGGACAGTCTGAGGCAACAATGGGGACCCGGCTCTCAGGCACCCATGAACTCAAACCGTCTTCCCCAACGCTGAAGGCCACACGGCCTCCTCCGCCAGCTGATAGGCAGTGCCCACAGGGAGCACGATGTGGTGCCAATTCTTTTTTGTAAGGGGAAATTCACATAGCATAAAATTAGCCACATTGAAATACGCAGTTCAGTGGCACCACACACATTCTCAGCACCATACAGTTGTCACAGTTCTCTAGTTCCAAACATTTCATCACCCTTAAGAAAAACCCCTGCCCTAAGCAGCGGCTTCCCTCCCCGTCCCCAGCTGCTGACAACCACTGCCTGTCTCCGCCCCTGTGGCTCTGCCTGCTCTGGACAGTTCACACACACTGAATCACACAGGATTGGCCTTGGTTTCTGGCTTCTTTAACTTAGCATAATGTTTTCAGGGTTCATCCATACTGTAAGCATAGATCAGGGATTTGGTCCTTTCTATAGCCAAATAATATTTCATTGCATGGATATACCACATTCAATTTATCCATTTATCTCTCAATAAATACAGCAGAACCTCCACAGTTGGCCCCCTCCCTACACGGATGATCATTTTCACAGACTGGACGTGCACCACACATACATGTCAGGACGGGAGGCCTTGCTCCCCGAGTTGACACCTCTATATGTTGACCAGGTTGTCACAGTCCCTTGAGGTGTCAACTTACAGAGGTTCTGCTGTACTTGGGTTGTTCCCACCTTTGGACTATTGTGAATGGCGCTGCTGTGGACATCTGTGTACAAACATTTATTTTAGTGTTTGTTTTCAATTCTTTGGGGCATATGCCTAAGAGTGAAATTGCTGGGTCACATGGAAACTTTGGGGGGATTTGGGGGACATGTGAGCTAGGTCTGCTTCTTGAAAAAGTGCTGCTGTGGAACGTGGGACTCTCCGTGGGCAGGGAGGAGAGGCAGGACGCTCTCTGCTGTTTTTCACCTATTTTAAGGTTTACGGGTGATTCTGTCAAAGGAATGAATGTCACCCCCAATTGCATAACCTCTGTGACTTTGTGTTAATAAAGCTGGAAAGAAAAGGAGAGAAATTCATTTTTAAACCAGACTTCTCTGGTTTAAAATCTGTGTTGTCCACACATAATATGCAAGCTCCTCACTCCGGCATGGAAGGCCTTCACAACAGACCTTACAGCCCTCAGCTGCCTTCCTCCCAGACCACACCTCCTGGAGACCCACTGAAATCGACCACTCATGGATCCTTAATGCCCTCTTCCTTGATCTGAGGACTCTGCATACATTGTTCCCTGTTCCAAAAATGCTTTTCCTGTCACTGCCCCAAATGCACATCTTGAAAACTCCTATTCATCCTTCAAGACCCAGCTCAGATGTTTCCTCCTCCACAAAGCATTCACTTACTCTCCAGGCTGAGTGAGTGTCTCCCTCCTCTGTAGAACAGAACCTTCACTATGGTCTGTAGTCTCTCATTCTCCAGGCTAAGCGAGCATCTCCCTCCTCTGTGGTCCAGAACCTTCAGGACCCTGGTGTCCAAGAGAGCCAACACCATGGATCACAAAAACCAGGATCTTCACCCTGCTTGTCGGATACATAATGTGATAACCACAGACTAACTGTACCAGCTTGAAAAGAATTGCTGTGAGCATTTGATGAAATAGGAAATGAGGTATGTGACATGCCGGGCGGTGAGCCACAGTAATGACAACCAAGTTCAATAGCACACTGGCAGGTGTTTGCCACGGTCTTCTTTCTTAGTTGATCATGAGCACCCCCAAAACAGGGATGTGCCTTTTCTCCCCTAGATCAAGAAGGCATAGTACACAAAAGCTGTTGAAATAAATGTATTTTGGGACCAATGAGCTAATAAAACAATTTCTTAATGTAAATATCTATATCCCAAAGACTACACTTGTTCTAATTCTTTCTTTATCTTTATATTGCATTGGCTTCTGTAGATCCATTTTCATAGATGTGACGGAGTTAAGTGTCAGTACTGAGCCACCCATGGACAGTAGTGCTTCTGGTGTCCCTCCTGTATGGGCCTCAAGACAAGGCCTGACAACCTCTCCATGAGATTTCCTGAGACCCCCTTGTACACTTCGCACCTGTCACTCCAAAAAGTGAAAGAGAAATAACAGTGGATCACGACATACTCACAAGCAGAACAGGGACAACTTTTGTTTCGGAAAAGTTTCTAAGTACATCAACTCTGGTGGGAGGAGGCAGGTCAGCAGTGCTGATCAAAGGACAGGAAGAACCTGAAGAGCAAGTGGGTCAAACCAAGTTGCCACAGCGGCTCTGGGTGAAACATGCCCATCATCCCACCGTGGAGTGAGGCCAGGCCCATCTCACCCTTGTCACTTCCGCCTCCACCCTCTTGGTTTCTTCCTCTTGAGCCACCTTCTCTTATCCCCTCCATTTATCCAAATGCTACCTTCTCACAATGTCCAATGTCCACCTGAGGCCTAATTTCACCGATTAAACCCCCCTGACCAGCTGCAACCACCATGTACCCTTTGGACTCCTCACCAAGTCATGTGGTAGATTCCTGCAGACTAACTACCTTGAATCGCAGGTCACTATCTCCAGGCCCCGCCTTCCCAAGAACAGTTTAACCTTCCCAAGGGTAGAGGCCATGTCTGATGCACTTGGTACTCCCCCAGTATGTGGATAAGTATCTTACATATTGTAAATGGCCAAGAAATTCCTCTTGATTGATTAGGAGAGAGTGGGAGCCAAACCCAAATCTTAGACCTCAACAATGATGTACTACAACCACTGTTGCTGCAGTCACTATGGACATATGATCCCTCAGCAAGACAGAGGCAAGGCTGGCAGGGTTGAGGCCTCTGAATTCCTTACTCAGTGCTCTTTGCAGATATAAGGCTCTGAGAAGGTCTGCACTCACAAATTCAGTTCAAATGCATTTGACTCATACAGGCCAAATATATTGGATTATAGAACACTCCTCCCACTTGACTGCAAATACCTTTTAATATTCTGGAGAAGTAATGTTCTGCAAACACAATTAAGGCAATGCTCGTTGAATGTTATCTATGATAACATAGAACAAAGTAGTCAAGCCAGGAGGTAAAATTACACAGTTTTACAGGAATGCATTTGGGTTGAATATCAATTCTTACTTGGTCAAGTGAAGTTGGTTATAAAACTAATAGAGAAACTCTAGAGAGATAATTGCATGACATTCTTGAAGGTTAAAAACTTTCCATCAGATCATAAAAGGGGCTAGAGGCGTCTAAACTAGGATCCTAATCATCATCAGAGCTGTTGTGAATTAAATTGTTGCTTTTCAGATAAGAAAACTGAGACTCTGGGCACAGATGTGCCCAGTGCATTTCAGGTAGCAAGAACAGAGCTGGGTTCTCTTTACTGCAGGGCTGGGAGTCTTAGGCGGCTGCCTGGACTTCTGGGATGCAGGAGAGAGAAGGTTGGAGTAGGATCAGCTCACTGGGTCTCGGTGCCAGGCTGTGCTTAAGCCTGAGAGCCAGGTCACCAGGGAGCAGGTGCCACTGTTTTCCATGGCTACACCTCCCAGCCTCTTCCAGAGACACCAGCTTATGAAAACTAAGACAACATCTACTCTTCTGTCCAAACTAGTGATGCAGACCTCTGCAAAGACGGTGAGTGATGACAAAAGGGGCCGATGCTACCTTTCAGAGCAAGGTGCAGTTAACGCTTGGAGGAGGAAGAGGAGCAGACAGGACCCACTCTGGTTCGCCTACCACCCCCTCCCTCTTTCCCTATCCACACCTCTGGAGTTCTCCCTGTTTCACCCAGTCCTCATGGTTCTTTCGATATAAAAGCCCCCACAAGCAAGGCTTCAGTAGAGTTAAAACTGCTTCAGCAGTAGGAAGCATGTGCAAGTGGATCGGCCTTAAGGACAGCAGGTGAGTCAATGGAAACAATGACAGGACAGCCATGCTCTGACAAAAGCCTTGGCCACAGCACTTGTCTGCATGGCAAGAACCTCACAAGCAGGTTTACAATGGGCCTCAGTTTCCACCAATTCACTCTGCATGAGTCTCTAAAAGACACGAGCCTCTATTGTGCCGTGGGAGAAGGGCCCGGTGACCAGAGTGACTAGACATCAGAATGTTAGTGAGGCAAAGTTTGGAAAGTTGGAGAAAATACCCAAGAGGGAAAGGGGAGGAAGGTGCATGGGCAGCACCTTGCCTGTGCAAAGCACCGTCCAGTCTCCACCCTCCCCACCCAGCTGCCTCTGGAGACGGCTGTCATCATCTGCTACCAGTGAGCTCAGAGAGGTTAACAGCAGAGGGGGAGCACGGCTGCTCAGGGACCCTGATCCAGGAAGCCCTAAAGCCACAGCTCATTTCACTGTGCCCTGCTGTCTGGATAGCACTGCTAGTGGGGCTAATCAAACTATCCAACTCGGTAGTCTGATACACACACACGTGTATGGATACATCCACATTCCTGGGTGTTCATACATCCACATTCCTGGGTGTGCACACCCATTTATTTCCTGGGTGTGAAATAAATGTTTCAGGAAGTGGCACTATTCTTCCCACGTGCTCTGAATTCTGGCATTTTCTCATCTGCTTTAGTCCACTCTACTGTGCAACCCACAATGTGAAGCATGACTAGGTCCCATCCTCCTAATCAGACCACTGAACTGAGGTCAAGAAGGGCCACTCAGGCTGCCACGTTGGTCAGCAGGCAGGTGACACCCGGCAGCCTGGCCGGTCACCCTGGCCCCCATGGCTGGTTTACAGATCCAAATCCCAACACGTTCCTGGGGCCAGGCAGACTCCCCAGCTCCTCCTGAGCATCTGAAACCCCTCTGCTCTCAAGGGGCCTTTCTCAGGCCATTGCCTTTCTGTTCCCCAGCTCTTTACTCATCCCTGACCTGTCATCTGTCCTGGAGGGTCCCTGTACTCAGAGGTTCACAGGCAGATAGGTGGGGACTCATGTCCCAGCCAGGCTGCCCTCTCCTCATGAACACCTCCTACACAGAGAGTCTGGGAGTGCTCAGAGTCCTAGCCTGCCTGAGGGCACCAGGGGCCTTTTCAGAGGCCAGTAGCCTCCCGGGGCCGCCTTGGCCAGCACAGCTCTGGACCTGCATCATTTGAGCAGAGGCAACACGGCTTCTCGGATCAGGGCCTGAGAGTGGGACCTCCGCCCGTCTGTCCCCAGGGTCGCGGGGCTGTCCTGGGGGGACAGAACCGCTCTTCCTCCCCATTCAGCAAACAAAGCCCGGAGTCCAGCTGCCCTGGGGCTCCGCGAGGACCACACGGGCAATTCTCGGGATTGAGAGCCAGCTCGGTGGGTCCCTGGGAGCCCGGATCGCCAGCGGGGAAACGAGGAGGACCCCCCCACCACCACAGCCGTGGACTCAGGGAAGGACCCCGACTCCCTTCTTCCCTCCTCCCCTGGCGTCTGGAGGCCGCGCGGGGGAAAGGGGGTGTCGCGCCGCCGCCGCGGCCGCGCGTTCTGCAGCTGAAGAGCGCCACCTCGTGCCCGACGGCCGCAAGCGCCACGCGCCGCTTCCCGCGGCCCGGGCGGGGAGCTGCCTTCCGGCCTTTCTTTCCAGGCCCAGGAAGGCTTCTGGGGCTCTGCAAGATCCCCCACAGCCAGCAGAGTCTCTGGCCAGAGGCGAGGGCGGAGAGGGGCGCCCCGCAGTGCCCCCAGCACCCCACCCCGCCCCAGCTCGCCATGCTGTCTCCACACATCCCTTCCCGCGCGCCCACCCCCTGTGGGCAGCCCTCACCCCCAGGTCTGCACTGTGAACTTTAGGAGGGAGAGCTACAAATTAGACAGTTTGCTTGAAAGAAAAGAGGAAAACAAGAGGCAGTGGATGCGAGAAAGAAGAAAATAAAGGAACGAAGGAAGCAGAGGGACAGAAGGAGGGAGGGAGGGCGGAGGGCGGGAAGGCCTGGGAAAGAGCAGGGCAAGGGGAAGACACAGTGTCCGCGCTGGGCTTTCCTTCCAGACGTCCCGTAGCACAGAAAACTTGGGGGGACTGGCACAAATAAAGACAAACTCAGAAAAAGCCCAAGATCGCTGCTACCTGGCTCGCCTGGAGTGGACTCTTCCCCCTCCTGGACCTCAGTTTCCTCATCTGCAAAAAGAGAGACTTAAGGGCCATGGAATTCTAACTGGGTGATCTCCCAACACCGCTTTCAACCACTTGCGCACCAAGGCCCCAGACTCAGCCACTGGGCTCACAACAATGTCTGCTTTGAATTGCATTTTAGATTAAATGTTTCCAAATAAGGAAAACAAAAGGCAGAAAAGAAGAAACTAACGAAAAAGAAGAAGTGAGGGTCCAAGAGTCACCCCTGTATCACAGGGTGAGGACTTTCATATCTCTCTCCTGTGAATAAAAATGTAAGGAACACATCAGTTACAGCCCAGGGAAACTGATTACTGCGTGTATGTAGGAATAGAGAGGGGGGCCTCGTCTGCCAGCTGGCTGGGGCACTTAACTGACACTTAAAACCACACACTGCGCAGCCTGCCCTTGCCAGGGTCTGGGGGTGGAATAAGGGGCATGCTGACCAGTTACAGACTGTGTATGGAAAAACCACACCGCTCCAAAGCTTACCTTTGTTTTATCAAAATTCTGATTCACAATATCCACTTACACATGCCCGTGTATTTCTAGGGCCTCGGAGAGTGAAGGCCTTATATTTTGTTCCTAACTCTCTTGCTTCCAGAAGAAACAACCCAGGAGCATAAAGGTAAGGAATTTTGTCTAAGGTCATGTGAAGAACAGCACAGCCTGGCCTCTGGCTCTGACCTCTGCCCATAGGCGTATCTACTTGCTACATGCAAAAAATACAATTATAAGAAATGAGCCCATTTTATGAGAAATACAAGTTTAAAACAAGCCTAACCCAGGCTTATGCAGAGATATGTGTTAATTTAAACCAAATGATATAAGAGTCCTGAGGTTTTACATAACAGTGTACAATAAGCCCCCCCCCCCATTTTTAGCTGATTGGTTCAATGGGTGTTTTTTAATGCAAATTAGTTCAAATTGCTATCAAGAGTAATTATTATAAAAGAAAGTGTTTCCATCATCCTTCCTTCATTTAATTTTTCTATAGTCTCTTTTAAATAACTTAGCCATAAAATTTCAATTGACCACTAAAAAAAAAAAAAAGAAAGAAAGAAAATGTAATCAGCCATGGGGAGAAAGATGCAGGAGGCAGGGGCAACCCCAGTAAGGTGAGGGTCCTCATCGGCTTCAGACAGAGCTTCCACACTCCAGTCCTGGGCAAGGACCCCACCATGCTCTGCTTTCCATGCCCACCCCCACCCCAGGCTCTGCACCCTCCTTGGTCTATGCAAGCTGCAGTTGCTCTGCAGGGCCATTTCCCACATGCTCCGTTCCCCCTGCCTTTGGGGAGGGGACCCTCCAGGATAGGGGTGGAGGAAAGGAGCCCAGTCTCTGTAGTGCTCCTCCCTCCGCCAAGGCAGGAGTCCCACACCCCAGCCAGCATAGGTCGCCCTTGGAGCCCGATACATTATAATAATATTAGGTAAAACAGTGCAAGCATACAAGGCAGAAAATTGCATCTCATTTGTTCTAAATTTGCCAACATCTAAATCTTAAGGGAGATATTTTTACTTTACATATTTGTTAATGGGATCTTTTTCTTATTGCCCAAAAATGCTTAATATACAAAAGGAATCAGATTTTCTTTCTGGCCTCAATTCATCATAACAAACAGAAATAGAAACTTGATTTTGAATTTTGCTCTGCCTTGTCTCCGATTCATATCCGCAGCATCTTGATCATTAATAGCATCTGAAGGAGCCCTTTTATTTACCTATTATGGCATCATTTGTAACATAAAACTGTTGTGTTCTCTTTTCATTAACAGATTCAGTTGCAAATGCTGGGGAAAAAAATTACAAAGAGCCCCTTTTTAAAATGTGCACATTTATTGGGATTATTAAATCACAGCAGCTAATAGTGGTTGTCACCAACTTAATTTAAAAAGCTGATTATTACTCAAGCCCTATGTATTCCAAGCCTGATACTGTATAATAAGCAGTTGTGATTATTTAGTTAATTTGCAGATTAGGAACAAGTGCCTGTTTTGAAAAATGTGGGCACTCGACCTTCAGCGACAGAGAGGGGTGAGCCAGCCCCTCTTACCCAAGAACAAAAGTACCCTGTCAGATAAATGCGTTTCATTTCAGTGCCGGTCAGCAGGAGAGAAGGAATGTTTTCCAGATCATCGCCTGAATCCTTCCAGCCAAAAGTCCAGCGCAAAAGCCACTCCAGAAGTATTTAAATTAGCTGTCTTCCCAGCGGACTCAGATCAAATGGAATGGCACACTTAGAGCCTAAACAGGTTAAAAGATGGTCCTTGTGGGTAGTGGCTGCTAAAGCAATAGTAACTAGAAAAACCGTCCTAGTGACCCATGTGCTATAAAAATTGAGTCATTAAGACTGGTCCGAAGTGGAGAGCTGTTGGACTTGAGAGCAGACCCATCTCTACGCATTATTTCCATTGCCGCGATTGTCATCAGTCATATGACGGTAATAAAATTTGTAAGTGTTTCGCTTGTACGCTGGTGCGATTTACCTCATCTAATAGACAATGCAAATGCTGAAAGACAACATATACGTCTTCATTACAGACGCTGGTGCTGGAGCCACTCTCCTCCAGAGACAATTTTATTCATTTTTATACAATTTGCCTACTGTACAGTACAGATGGTTTCTATTAAGTAAAATATCTGTTTTCTTCCAAATTTTTAGTTTTCATGATTAAATTACTTTTAAATGATGGTACATTGTATTATCTTCTTTCATGACTTAATTTAGCTCAAATACTCCCAGCATAAACCGTAAGCCCGGTTTTATCCACTCAGAAAATCGACCACATACTGTGATTTTCTGAGAGTGATGCCACTCCGGCTGTGATTTCTATTCTTTGTCAATTACTTTCACCCGAGTCTTAATTATATGGATTATTTTCTAGAGATAAATTTGAATATGAATATAAATGCAAACATTGGACTAATACAAAAGTAAGATTTCTCCTGCAAACTGTTTAAAATTTGAGATGTTTGTTAATATGCAAGTTTTGTCTGCTGGTGTCTCTGCTGCACAGAGCGGCTTGTAGTTTGAAATATTCAGAGCTGCTGCCCCCAAGTGGCAGGCCCTTAGAGCGACTTTCTCTTCTCAGCCTGGCTCCACCTGCACCGTCTGCTATTCCTGGGCTGTGTCTGCAGGAAGGCCAGCTGGCAGCGGGGGTCCGTGGGCCACCTTCCCATGCCTGGGATCATTCTCTGGATCTCCGCTCAGCTGACTGTTGGGAGCTCATCTCTGATTGCTTGGAACCCATCGTCCTCCTTGTCTCACTTTATTAGTGTGATACTAGGCAAATGCCTCCCCGGGAATTCCTCTTTTTTGACATTTGCATTCATGTTTTATTTTTGCACTCATGCTTTCTAACTTTTCCCATTGGGATGCGGCTGTAGCCGGGAACAACAGAGCTTCCTCCACACTCTCAACCATTCTTTTCAAACTTGCTCACTTCCCACCAACCTCAGCAGCCCCAGACCTTGACCACAAACCCTCCTGTACTGCAGCAGAAACACAGGGAAGGGGAGACTGTAACACTTCCAGGAGGAAATCAGTATATGCTTAAAAAAAGAAGGGTGCAGCCAGGCAAGGGGAGGGGCCCACAGGGAGATGGCACCCAGAAAGTGTCCCAGAACCAGCTGGAAACAGACTTCTGCCCACCGTCTGGGCTCTAGGGTTAGCCCAGGGTTCCTTACAATTGGCTCTGCAGAAATTCAGTGGTCAAGGTGGTGAGCCAGGAGTGGCTCTTGGGCTCTTACCCTGGAGCTCCCTCTCAGCGCTGGGGCTGACTTCCACCCTGCCATCTCCCTGGCTTTCCTTAACACTGGCTGCAGTGGCAGGGGTACCAGGAAGTGTCTCAGTGAGTCCCCATGGACGTGGCCATGGTGCAGTCCTTCCAGAGGTAAGTGTAGGGGAAGACGGGGGAGACCTCAGTTCTGGTCCTGGCTCCTACCCATGCCTGAGGAAGTCCAATTAACTTCTCTGGGACTCCCTGTCTGGAGGATGTTACGAAGATCAAATGAAATAATAGGCCTGGAGAGGCTTTCAAACAGTTCAAAGCGTTTCACAGACATAAAGCATGATTTTTACTCCGCCATGCACCTTAGGCATGTCACCAGAGCACGGCCCAGAATCATGGGCACCTCCCCCAACCCAAGAGTAAGCAAGGCCCGTGCCAGACAACTCCTTTCAGAGGTAGATTCCAAACTAAAGGCAGATAGTTGGCCCAGCTAAAGTGTTGGAAGAGCTTTTGTAAAATAAATCTTGTCATGGGTGGGCCCCTCTTTGTCAGTGGATGACACTCTGGGAAAAACCCCTCTGTGGCCATGACTTGGCCGGGTCTGTGCGCTACCATCCTGCTTTAAGTAAGCACAGAGTTTGGCCAACGTGGCATAAACCAGTCCGAGGTCATGAAGGGATGATGGAATAAATTGTCTTCTTAGTCAACAATTTGTTTCACAGAAAACATAATATAGGAGAAATTGCCAAGAAGCAGCCCTCAGAGGTTCATCCCTGCCTGCAGTGTTCACAGATGAACAGCTTTTCCGGTTTGTTCCAGGATCACCCAGTCACACCTGTGCCATTGGGAGGAGACAGAGATATCCTCAAAGACCTGGTTAATTCTACTACCAAGATATATTTGGCCTCCATATTTGGAACATGGGTAAGATTATCTGGACAATTATTTTCACCTGTGATCCCCAGGCTTCCTGCGACCCAGCCAGGGGCCCTGCCTTCTCCTGCACCACCCCCAATCTCAGGCACCAAAGGCAACTGATAATAAAAAGCCAAGTTCCAAGAAGGCTCACCCAATCATGCACAGCCACTGAGATACAGCACAGGCCAAATGAAGAAAGTTGGGAAACAGGTCTGGAAGGTCCCAAGCTGAGGCCAGCCCATCTGACAGACCTCATGAGAGTCGAGGTCTGGGGGCTCTTCACCTTCGCCCTCCAGCCGGCTACTCACTCTTCCTTCTGTCCCTGCTGCGAAACACCCACATTAATCCTGGGGAAAACGCCCTGCTCTGAACAACAGGTAGATGTGGACCAAGTCACTCAGGTCTCAGGAAAACCAAACATTCCCCAGCATCTGCAGCAGCTCTGGTGGGGCAGCAAAAGCAAAGCCCCAGCAGCGGGTGCACGATGGTGGTCTAAGTCCCCGACACAGCCGGGGGAAATGATCAGGAACTTCCCAGAGCCTCCAGGGCTTCTCCCTTGCCTGTGCAGGATGGAAAGATCTTGGCAATATTGGAACATAATATTATTCTATTCAAATGAAGATTTAACTGTTTCAAAATCAATTTCAGAATATGAGAATGACAGCTGGCGATACAAAAAAGTGCTTGAAAGATCATGGAGCAGTTGGACAATAGCCTGGGAGCTGAATTATGCAGTCACAATGTACTTTAGAAGAGTGAATTCTTCCTTGCTTACTAAACAGCATTGCACCGCTGAGGGGGAAATATTTATAGTGTGTGCCCTGAGCCACGTTTGTTGTGTGGCCACAGGTCTGGCCCTGGGGGAGGAAATGTAGTTCTGAGGCTGGATTCCTGACAAGCGTGGGATCTACTTCTGATTTACCCAGGGCCGAGCCGTTGTGATCCAGAGCCGCTAGTTAACGCCTTGCTAAGACTGTTTCCTCCCTATGCAAAATGGGGGGAATCACAAAAGGCTTCTCAGAAAGTCCTGGGCAGGGTCCTGGGACCCATGAGGGACAGGCAGCACCTGGCAGATCATAGATACTCCAGAAAGGGGCACGCGGAGCGTCCACAGCTCCTGCCACTGCCGTGCGATCTACGGTATGAGGCTGGGCAGGGTGTGGGAGGTGTGCCTGGGGAACAACAGGGAACACAGCAATGTGTGATGGGTAAGAGTGCAGCACATCGGATGACAGGTGCTGCAGGGACCTTGATGAGGGAGAAGTTATGTCCAGGTGAGGGGGAAAGGAAGCTCAGAGAAGGAAATGGGCTTGAACCAGGTCTCCAACGGCATGAAGACAGGTGTTAACCTGCCCTAAAGTCCAATGCCCACTGCTTCAACATTGTACACATGTCTTGAGAGAATATAAGTTGAGAAAAAAATTCAGAAAACTAGGGGCAATGTGTTTATACACACATTTTTTTCAATAACACAGTAATGCTCAAATAGGGTGGCTGGAGCTGTGTCCACCAGGATTAAATTGACCAGGATGCCTGCTACCAAAAAAGATTTCTGTAAGATCCAAAGTGATCTTTGGAAGGAACTGCAGACAATTTGGTGAGAAAAGGCCACTCCGGGTCAGAGGCGATGTCGCAAGAACAAAATAATTGGTATGGACCTCTCTTTTACTTTGAAACTTTGTTTTATGATTTTCAAAGCCACAGGTAGACACGTAGTATCAAACAGCATGGTCAGTGTCCAGGGGTAACGTGTGACATCGTGGCGCCTATAGACCCCCAAATCAATCCCAGATCATCAAACAGAATCACATTCTGACATCCCTTCCATGTCAAGGAGTTAATTTCCCAATTGGATGACTTAGACAATCATACAAAAACATCTATGGATATTAAAAACTATTAAGAGCATTTTAAAAGTAGTATATGCTTTTCTGCTTCACAGAAAAGAAATACAGATTTATTTCCCTCGTAACCTTTGAGCCCATAAACAAAAAGGAATATGGAAATCGGCAAATTTGCATGCAAAGAAAAAATATTTTTACTCATGAGGGTTTATACACACTCTTTTCCATAGTGTTCCCTGGGGAATATTTTTCACCAAATTTTATTTTGAAGCTACACTGAAGATCTGGCCCTGGGCCCAGACTATCTTCAAATTTTGTCAGAATTTTACCAGTATCACAAACTGTTACCTATAGAAGTTGTGAACTTTATTAAGGAGACATTATCTGATGGGACTTCTGTATACAATGACAGAATGACATTTTCATGGCTGAAATGCCACAAGATGCACATGACGTGTGACTAAACTCCACGTGCTAAACAACAGGACGAGAAAAGCGGAACTATTTTCCCAAAAGTAAACTTTAGTGTGACTTAGCCTGAATGCAGTATGCCGCTCTGGGCGGGATCCCAGAACAGAAAAGAGACATTTCTGAATTTAAAAAAAAAAAAAAAAAACCTGTAGAAATCCAAATAAAGTTTGTAGTTTAGTTAACGGTAATGGGCCCATGTTAACCACTTAGTTTTGATAAACGCATCTTGATGTCAGATGTGAACATTAGGGAAACGGGTGAAGAGCTTACAGGAACTCTCTGTACTATCTTTACATATTTTTTCCTGTAAATCTAAAATTATTCAAAAATAAAAATGTTTATTTAAACAAAAGTGGCTAAAAAGGGGAAATCTGTTGCAGTTCTGGAAATTTTTATTTAAAGGAAATTTGGAGAAAAAAATATGGACCCTGAATTATAATCAAAATGACCTGGGAAAGACCCCACAGAGTCCAGTAAGCACAGCGGCTGCTATTCTATCCCAACTGCTCCATCGTCAGAGGATACCAGAGAGTAACATCTTAAAACGCTGAATTAGCACCACTCGGAATCCAGCCTGTAATGAATGGTCTCATAATACAAAAGGAAAGGCCAGTAGAGGCATTATCCTTGAAGCTCCTAGTGGATGTCAGTACCTAATGTTGCATGACCAGGGCACCCCCACCCCTGCCCGCAGCTCTGTCAGAAGAAAGGCAAAGGTCACTTGACCATCCCCAAATGTCACACAGCTGCTCAGACCCTGAGTAGTCTTCAGCCAGCGCCTATCCTTGGAGCACAATCTCGGGAGAGTTCAGCTTTAAGGCTGAACAGATTTTGGACAAGCAGTGTGTCAGGCTGCTCAGCATGGTGCCATGGGCGCAGATCTTACTCCACAGACGGAAGATTTTCCTAAGATCACATTCAACCCAACTCAAAGGAACCCTCCCACTGGGTGGTAGAACCCCTTTCAGCCTCACTCTGAGCCCCTGCCCTTCTTTCAGTTCACAGAAGAGCACAGGGGGCTTCTAGGGTATCCAGAAAATGAGCAGAGGCCTCGTGTTCCAGGCCACTGCAGGCTTTATGGATGGTCCTGCCATTACATTCCAGGGGCTCCCTGTAGGCAGGTTTGGGGACAGGAATCCTGGAGCAGTGAGGAGCTGCAGAGCCAAGGACGAACCCTCCTGAGCACACCATGGACACCTTGACCCCTTAGGAGCTGGCACAGGAAGTCTTTGTTAGGAAACTGCTGCCCTCAGTAGCCCTTGGAATAAACTCTTCAGGAGCTCAGGTTCTGAGAGGCAAAGGCCAGGATGCTGAAGTCTACAGCTAGGATTTCCCCAGGGCAGAACAAAAATCCAGGTTGCTGAGGTCTACAGCCAGGATTTCCCAGGGCAGAACAAAAATCCAGGATGCTGGAGTCTACAGCCAGGATTTCCCCGGGGCAGAACAAAAATCCAGCATGCTAGAGTCTACAGCCAGGATTTCCCCAAGGAAGAACAAAAATCCAGCATGCTGGAGTCTACAGCCAGGATTTCCCAGGGCAGAACAAAAATCCAGCATGCTAGAGTCTACAGCCAGGATTTCCCAGGGCAGAACAAAAATCCAGGATGCTGGAGTCTACAGCCAGGATTTCCCCGGGGCAGAACAAAAATCCAGCATGCTAGAGTCTACAGCCAGGATTTCCCCAAGGAAGAACAAAAATCCAGGATGCTGGAGTCTACAGCCAGGATTTCCCCGGGGCAGAACAAAAATCCAGCATGCTAGAGTCTACAGCCAGGATTTCCCCAAGGAAGAACAAAAATCCAGGATGCTGGAGTCTACAGCCAGGATTTCCCCGGGGCAGAACAAAAATCCAGGATGCTGGAGTCTACAGCCAGGATTTCCCCGGGGCAGAACAAAAATCCAGCATGCTAGAGTCTACAGCCAGGATTTCCCCAAGGAAGAACAAAAATCCAGGATGCTGGAGTCTACAGCCAGGATTTCCCCGGGGCAGAACAAAAATCCAGGATGCTGGAGTCTACAGCCAGGATTTCCCCGGGGCAGAACAAAAATCCAGCATGCTAGAGTCTACAGCCAGGATTTCCCCAAGGAAGAACAAAAATCCAGGATGCTGGAGTCTACAGCCAGGATTTCCCCGGGGCAGAACAAAAATCCAGCATGCTAGAGTCTACAGCCAGGATTTCCCAGGGCAGAACAAAAATCCAGGATGCTGGAGTCTACAGCCAGGATTTCCCCGGGGCAGAACAAAAATCCAGCATGCTAGAGTCTACAGCCAGGATTTCCCCAAGGAAGAACAAAAATCCAGGATGCTGGAGTCTACAGCCAGGATTTCCCCGGGGCAGAACAAAAATCCAGCATGCTAGAGTCTACAGCCAGGATTTCCCAGGGCAGAACAAAAATCCAGGATGCTGGAGTCTACAGCCAGGATTTCCCCGGGGCAGAACAAAAATCCAGCATGCTAGAGTCTACAGCCAGGATTTCCCCAAGGAAGAACAAAAATCCAGGATGCTGGAGTCTACAGCCAGGATTTCCCAGGGCAGAACAAAAATCCAGCATGCTGGAGTCTACAGCCAGGATTTCCCCAAGGAAGAACAAAAATCCAGGATGCTGGAGTCTACAGCCAGGATTTCCCCGGGGCAGAACAAAAATCCAGCATGCTAGAGTCTACAGCCAGGATTTCCCAGGGCAGAACAAAAATCCAGCATGCTAGAGTCTACAGCCAGGATTTCCCCGGGGCAGAACAAAAATCCAGCATGCTAGAGTCTACAGCCAGGATTTCCCAGGGCAGAACAAAAATCCAGGATGCTGAAGTCTACAGCTAGGATTTCCCCAGGGCAGAACAAAAATCCAGGTTGCTGAGGTCTACAGCCAGGATTTCCCAGGGCAGAACAAAAATCCAGCATGCTGGAGTCTACAGCCAGGATTTCCCCGGGGCAGAACAAAAATCCAGCATGCTGGAGTCTACAGCCAGGATTTCCCCAGGACAGAACAAAACTGCTTCTAGGCCAAGGGAGAGTAAAGGGCCTGTGTGTCACCAAGCATATTTTTAGGGGAAAATACTGAGCAAATAATAGAATCATTCATTATCTCATCTAACAAGACTTCAAGAGACAAGAACTCCCAGGGCTTAGATCCAACAGTGCTGGGAGACTTGGTTTGCCCTCATGGTGGCAGAATGGTTGCAGCAGCGCCAAATATCACACCTTACCCAAAAGGGTGCCCATCAGACAGGGATTTCTCCTCACTCTCTTCCCTTTCAACAAGGGAAAACTTCCCAAAGCCCCACTTGTAGCTCTTATTAGCCAGAACTGAAGGCAACCTAAAAACCAGTCACAAGGAAGAACAAAGCAGATCACATGCACCCTCTGGGAATGGCCCCCAAAGTCAGAGGTCTGTTAGCAAGAAAGAAGCCCAGCTGTTAGATTTCCCAACGGGGTCTGTCACACTCCTGCTAATTTGGTGGACAAGAGCGTAGTAAGGAAGACATAGCAACCCAGCATGAGTGAAAGTCTTGGTGAGCTGTCCTGCCCTGCAGGCAAAGGAACCAGAGAGACTCATGGGAAATACGGAACAACAGCTGGGGGTGTGCACCCACTGGTCACGTGACAGATCAGAGAGCAGGAGATCCCAACCTGCTTCCTTTCCTGGCATCCACTCTCCAGGGCAGAAGGATGTGGATATGTTCTCCCAGGAAGGCTATCAGGCTCACTCAGGGCCCTGGGTCTGTTACCAAGAGCCTTTAAGCCCACCAGGACACACCAGATCCTCCAGTGGGGTTACACATTGTGGGGCCACACAATGTGCCGCCCCAGGAAGCTGAAGTCAACTCACATGGTGGCCCAAGGGGTTCCATGAGTCAAGGACTCTCATTCCTCAGGGAGCCACAGAACCATTTCCTCAGCATTGAGTTCCTTGTAAATGAGGCCCTTTCCTCCTGGACCCACTTTCCCTCACTGTAGAGTGAGGGGCTGGGCAGCGTAGATGGATACTCTGCCCATTCAGCCACCTTCCCAGTGGTTGGTGAATCTACTTAATGTTATTTACTAAATATGTTCCCCTAAATGTACTCACCTTTTTTTTAAAGCATAAAAAACCTATTTTAGCTACATCTTTTCTATTTTATCGTTGGGGTGAACTCACGAATGTGATGAGCTAGTTGACAAAAAAGCAATAAAACTGTTTCTAACTATTAAGTTTTCATTGTAAATCTGCATTTTACTGCATGCCCCAGTGGTCTGCATGCCCCTTTGGGGGAATGACCAAAGGAACATATTTCTGGAGCTAATATTTAGGGATTCAGTAGCTAAACCAGGCCTCTAAGTAAACTTGCTGTTTGCAGCCAAGAGCGTGGTACAGTGATGAGTTTAGTTGAGCAAAAAGTCAAGCTGGTGAAATAAACACGTAAAGAACAAGGGGGCGGGGCCTTGGTGTGTGCCACACCTTCGGGGGCGGAGACAAGACATGATTACAAGAGGGACTTTACCTAACAAATGCAATCAGTGTAACCTGGCTTATTGTACCCTCAATGAATCCTCAACAATAAAAAAAAAAAACTTAGAAAAATAAGTTTTTGGGAAGGATATGTCATAAAGATAGTTGGGTGATAACCATTTTTTTTTTTTTTTTTTTAGAGAGAGAAAGACTGAGTTTCACTCTGTCACCAGGGCTAGAGTGCCGCAGTGCCAGCTTAGCTCACAGCAACCTCAAACTCCTGGGTTCAAGAGATTCTGCTGCTTCAGTAGCTGGGGCAACAGGCTCCCGCCACAACTCCTGGCTTATTTCATCAACAGGATCCACTTTAGCTAGTTTTAGCAGAAATAAATTTATTATCAGCTGTAAAAAAAAAAAGAATAACCATCTAAGCACAGTGGATAGAGTTCAAGGTGGCAGAGAGACAGACAGAAAAGACGAGGCAGGGCTGGGCACCCCGGAGCAGCTGGGGCCGTCCTGAGAGCAGGACGAGAGCCAGGAGGAGAAGCTGGACGGGACCTCCGGATGTGGCAGGGACACCCCACCATGGGAAGACACAAGGAACCTGCGGAAACAGCTGACTCCCAGGGGGAAGAAGTCACCAGAATAGCTTCAGGTTAAAATAATTTTCTTTAAAAATGCTTTAAGCTATCTTTCCAAAACAGTGTGAGAAGAGGGAGTTTGTGAAGCATTAAAAGGCTGAATTATTTTTGCTGAGGTCCCTCTAGCTATGAAACTATTTAATAGACCATTTAATAGACAATTACAAAGCTGGTTGTCTTCATTATAGTAAACAGACAAATGCCCACACAATCGGGTAATTTTGTGGTTCAAACTGTTGAGGACAAAAAGGTGAACTCCGGGAAGCCAGGGGCATCCTCACTGGCGGCAGAAGGAGGTGCACAGCCAGGCAAGAGTGGATGGGAGGGAGAATCCTAGAGGCCAAGACCCCCACCCCACAGGTGTACATGTGAGGCCCTGGAACTGTATCCAACAGGGGACACTCCTCCTCATCCAGTGACAGGACTCACCAACAAAGGCCTGGACCGAAGTCACCCCAAAGAGCAGGCTGCTCCCCCTAGCTCAGATGAAATCTCCAGGTCAGCTGGGCTGCTCAGCACACTCAGCCTACCCTCTGCCTTTTCTTTCCCATCGAATGGCCAGCAAATAAGAGAATCAGGAAGGCGGCCCTGTAGTCACGGACCCTAATGTCAGTGTTGATTACAGCCCCGCAATCACCAAGCCATCAAAGGTAAAGTTGAATCCCCACCATTCCGTGCTATCTTTGGCCAATACGATTCCCTGAAATAGTGAAAAGATTATAAATGTCTGCGATGTAGAGATCATTTATAAGGCAATAAAAGGGGGGCCTCCTATTTGTCATACCACATGCATCACAAGCCGGCCATCTGATTTGTAAAACTGCCGTGGATTAAAGTATCAAGTGAAGTAAAGATAAATACCATTTAGCAACATGAAGTTGGCTTCGGGAGGCCCAGAATGGAGCTGAGGGCTCAGCCTCTGTGACTACCATTCACACACATGCACGGATACCCCAAACCCCACTTCATCCCCAAGGCATGTGCTCCCCGCAGCAGCTCCCTTGCTGAGGCCGACTGAGGGAAAGGTTTAGAGAAAATAGTTCAGGATCCATTCTGCTCATGACAACGAGCCAAGATTCCATCTCCTGAATTTGGAAACAATCTTTCTTCACAACAGGAATTGTCCTCATGTGCTAAATATGCGTGCAGGACCAGGGGTGAGATCCAAGGGTGATAAGGGTGCAGGCACTCCCCTCACTGACTGAGCCCACATTCCACTTGATCCACAGCAGAAAAATGAGTAATCGATCTGATTTTTGATCTGGAGTCTAACAAAGCTACAATCCTATTAATTCATAACCAGAAAAAAATACCCTGGGTCACGCTTAGTAATTACTTACGCTATGAATGTAGCTGCCCACTCACTCCAAAGTTATGATATTTTAATTTTTTTAATATTTATCCAAGCATAGACATCTAACTAAATGTTTTCCTTTTGAAAGCAGCCTCCTAAAAGCTCCCATCTGCTTAAAGCCATCTTCAGATCCCTGCTCTGGAACTGGGTTAGAATCCATTTACCAGTCTCAAGGCACTGGGGTCACACCTGGTCTTTTTATTCATAGTCAGTATTATTCAGGTCACCCCCCACCCCCAGCTTCAGTTTGGCTGCTACTTGGCTATTTAGCAAAAACAGCAGAACCTTGCTCACTCAAGTTTGCCAGAAGGAAGGTTATGATACCAACCATTTTGAAACCCAACACAGTTTTTAAGAGCTGGAAGCGCCTTCTACAATGCTCTCGCCCATGACTTTTCAAAAATTCACGCACACCAGCATATGCAGTTGTCACTTATCTCCTTAAAGCCTCATTTCAGATGCAGGCTCTGGAATTTTACAGGTCAAAAGCCTGATGCTAGCAGTCAAAGCATCCCCCTGGCTCCAGAGCCTTCTGATAAAAGTGCTTTGAGTTCAGTTCCCTTGGGTTTAAATGGGAGATTTTTAGCAGGAAACCTCTTGACCTCAAATAATGACCTTGAGTGTCTTAGTTTCTCAGTGGTTCCAATATCCATCCACTCCATTTGGGGAATGCGAAGGTTGTTTCTGTACACAGCTATGGTTTAATAAAAATAAATAAATTAATTAAAAAAAAAAAAAACTTCTCACATGCCAGAGCCGGCTTTCTGCTGCGCTGTGGTCAGGTAGGTACTCAACTCACAGAGTTGTACTTACTGTAACATAAACAGGAGTTCTCTAATGTGGTGGCAAATAGCCTATAAATGACTGTCACCACATAACACTGGGTCAGTAGGGAAATGTTTCCTTAATAACATCCCTCCTGGCTTTTATTCCAAAAGACTTGCTTTGCACACAACAGCCCCACTGTCACACGCGCTGTCTGTACAACAGCCCCACTGTCACACGCGCTGTCTGTACGACAGCCCCACTGTCACACGCGCTGTCTGTACGACAGCCCCACTGTCACACGCGCTGTCTGTACAACAGCCCCACTGTCACATGCGCTGTCTGTACAACAGCCCCACTGTCACACGCGCTGTCTGTACGACAGCCCCACTGTCACACACGCTGTCTGTACTTCTACCTGCCCTACAAAAGAACTGCCAAGAAAAAATGCAATGAAAATAAAATTTTCTACTGAAAATGAAAACAACAAAGATGTTTTTAAATCTATGAAATCAAATCATCTGCTGATTTTGACTGCTAAAAAAAGATCTTTTAAAATTTAGGTTTTTTCAAAAAACATTCTTCTGTCTTTTAGTAACGAGTAAATCTTCCTTATCATAACTGGGAGAAAAAAATAACTAGAGGGAGGTTTTCATGAGCAAATACTTGTACTGAAAACTGAAACTGATGGAATTTTTAGTTACATCTTTCTGTATGTACAACGTAAGGCCACACATAAACTCTGAGTTCTAGAAACATCATGAGGAAGATGAGGGACTCAGATAACAGGAAAGTGGAGTGGAACAAGGCTTCCTTTCTAGAGTGTGAAGGGTGCACTCAGCTCCTTTCGCTGAGAGTTGTACTTTACTTGTTGCCATCAGAAGCTGGGCTATGTTTTAACCTCAATTTTCTTCCAACCTTTATTTCATTACAAATAAAGGTGCTAATATAGAACTGTGTGTAATAAAGGTCTTCATAACACCAAGAGAGAAAATTAAAACAATTATGAAAGTAGTTTCTCATAGTGGTCAATGATGTACAACTCCAATTTAACCACTGTCCTATTAAGAGGTGGCATTTATAACTTACCCTTTATTTTCATTTTGTTGTAGAAAAAACTTTCACAGTTTATGTAAGTAAAAAAAAAAAAAGTTCTGCCTGAGTTCTGCCTTTCCCTGTGGGTGATCGTGAGCAGAGCAACTTAAACCACCGATCCAGGGCTGTGCACATGAGCCCAGGGATTGCTGGAACGCTCTCTGCAATCTGGGATCATTCCTGAGAGGCAGCTCCCCCGCAGAGATGCCAGGTGGCTTTCCCAACCCAAGAAGAAGCCATGGATTCCCAAACCTCAGCGACCAAGAATCACCTGGGGATGGGGGGTATTGACCAAATGCAGACACATGATGCGGGAGTGGGTCCTCGGATATTCCACACAAGAGGACATGAGACCCGCAATGGGAAGATAACAATTTATCAAAATATGGACCACCGTGGAGGCGTCTTTGTGCTTGAATGGAACATGACACCATCAAAGGAGCCAGAGATGTTTTATCGTAAAGATGGGGATTTTAGCGCTGAGCCTACAAGTGTCTGTGGGAGCTGGCCAGAGGGGCCAGAGGGAAGAGTAAGCACTCCCCAGACAGAGCAGCAGTGTTGGCGCCTGAGCCGGCATAGAAGCCCATCAGGGCTGACCTGGCCAAGGAGCAGGTGCTGTGACTTCCCCTCCCACAGGGGCATGAAGACATTTAAAACCCCTGGTCTGGGGCTCTGCTTCTCCCTCCACGGGCAACACGATTGTGACAATGTCTCCTGACCTGTTGATCTACCAGGAAAGCATCTCTGCTGGACCTGTTTACAAGATGAGTCCAGGAATAGAAGGAAAGCACCTGCTCCAGAAATAGTTTTCCTGGGAGTCAACACGCAGGTTACACCAGAGTTTGCACTTGAGTTGTCAAGGACTTCACAGGGACTTGTAAGGGACACTGGTGATCCAGATCCAAGTGTGTGAGGGTGGAGGCATTGCACCTGCTCGCCCCCACAAGCAGGTACTTCTACCTATACCTGTGGGGCACCTACTCTCTGCTAACTGCAGGTGACCAGATGCATCAGTGAAAGAACAAACCAAAAAAGACAAACATCTATTTTGTCTTTTAATTAACAATAATCAATCTCCCATTACTACATGGGAGAGGAAAACTATGATATTTTCCTTCTACTTTTCCATAATTTTACAATTTGCTACAATGAGTACACACTTTTAAATAGGAAAAACTAGTAAAACAGAGAAAGAAAATATCTATATTACATAAACACAGTATAGACACGTATGCAAGGAGGGAGCGAGAGGAGAAGAAGGGTTGGGGAGGATAAGGGTGCACACCTGCGTCACACAAATGCTTGATAGGCATCTCAAGTCATCACTGAACATTCATGAATTCTCAAACCATCCTGGGGATGTTGCTTTAGGAGCTAGCAAACATGCATGCTCTCCCCAATTATTTAAGTACCACTAAGTAATAGTGGTGAAGGGCCCTGCTAGGATGAGCCATGATATTTTCCTACAGAGAAAAATCTCATTGTCAAATGAGACAGAATTTCCTTGAACATTCCCATTCTTTGGGGCCTCAAGAATTTGATAATGACCTTTGAGTCTTCAAACAACTTCTTTTTTTATTTTATTTTATTATTATTTTTTTTTTTTTTTTGCAGCTTTTGGCCGAGGCTGGGTTTGAAACTGCCATCTCTGACATATGGGGCAGGCGCCCTACCTCTTTGAGCCACAGGCACCGCCCAAACAACAACTTCTTATTTCATTTTTTTTCTTTTCTTTTTTTTTTGCAGTTTTTGGCTGGGGCTGGGTTTGAACCCACCACCTCCGGCATGTGGGGCCCTCACCCTACTCCTTTGAGCCACAGGCGCCACCCAACGACTTCTTATTTCCTAATCCTCTGGCCCAAAGATGATCTCTCATCTCTACAAGGTATTTCCCCACTCCTTTCTGACCCCTCCCCGCTCTGCAGAACCGGTCACTCCCTGTACTGCGCCGTCTTCTTCTACACGGAGGACCATGCATTACTACAGGCTATTAAAGTGTCTGTGCCACCCCTGGGATTCAGCCCTAAGAGGGCAGGGGCACATCTCATATGTCAAAGAAAAGTCATGAAAGAAAATGAATTGATATGTGGACAAAATCAATAAATTATTCTCTTTCCTGACTTTCAAATCTTGGTTGCTAGTTTTCCTTGAACATTTAAGTCCACAAATGTTGAACAAATAAATGAATGAAACTTAAAATGGAATAGACAAAGATTTGTCAAGAGGATGCCAGTTTCCCTTCTCCATTCAACAAATGGAGTATCAAGCTAAGATAGATCCATGGTGGCAGCACCCATAGCTCAGTGGATAGGGCGCCAGCCACATACACTGAGGCTGGCAGGTTCGAGCCCAGCCTGGGCCTGCTAAACAATGACAGTTGCAACCAAAAAATAGCCGGGCATTGAAGCAGGCTCCTATAGTCCCAGCTACTCTGGAGGCTGAGGCAAGAGAATCGCTTAAGCCCAAGAGTTTGAGGCTGTTGTGAGCTCTGACACCACAGCACTCTACCAAGGGCAACACGGTGAAACTCTGTTTAAAAAAAAACCCTCCATGGTGTATAAACCCAGAGAACTGGAGAACAGATCTAAACAAGAAACTGGCCCACAGACCATTACTTCTGTAGGCTCCGATCTGGAGAGATTTCCTTTTAAGAAAACCTTAATCTCAACATTGCTGTGTGAGCATAGATAACATCTCCAGACTCACAAGGCCAAGATGAACACGGTGCCATTCTTAGGGAGGAGGGGGAAGGAATCACCAAAACTGCAGTGTTTATTTTTATTCATAAAATAAAAATGGAATTTTGTGGTCATTCACCCAAAGTATTACACACTCCGCAGGCATCTGAGTGGGGGTGCTGTCACAGTTACTGCCCTAGGCTGCTTCACATTAACTAATGCCTTAACAGAAACATTAGAAAAAGACCATCTTCTCTTAACAGTCACCTTTGTCTTCAGGAATATCTTGAGCAGGTGGATCCTCACGTGATCCAAATTTTGAGACTTTTCAGTAGGCGATGAATAGTAGTCCCGAAAGATTGTGCAATTACAGGGATTATTTTGAATCAATTTCTACTGCAAATATTCGATTAAATGTTGCAAAAACATGTCTGCCTTTCTCAGAGTCCAAAGTGTCTATAATTTATCACCACTTTTCTGTGATCTCCTCAGAGGCATTAATGATTGGGCTCCTCACGAAAGGCCGTAACGTTTGCTATTAGGTGGTACACACACTCTCATATAAAAGACATTCGAAACACAAAGCAAAAACCAGCACTTAAACTTCAGTGTTCTGTTAAAAATACTCATGTTTGAGACAAATCCCACTTTCAGATCACCAGGCTCTGAGCTTAAAACGTCGGTGGCCGCAGATGACCATCCGAGCAAGCGGGGCTGAAGCTACCAAGAGTAGTGATGGTTTCTCTGTCCTCAGCCTGTGTAACTGCTTAACGTGAGCCACTTTCCAGGATTCTCGGGGTCCTCTGAGAATGCAGTGTCTATCATTCCCTTTAGAGACAGGGAAATGGAAGCTTAGGGGGTTCAGTGCCCTGTCCAAGGTCATGTCCCACTCCAGAGCCAGCATCTTGTTCCTACTCCACACTGCAGAGCCAGGCACACACCAGCCTAGCATTTCAGGGGCAGATGGTTTGACTGATATAATCAGAAGGGGTTCAAGGAGGATTGAGGCAATTGAAACATTTCCAACTCCCTTCCTTCAAGAAGTCAGACATCCTCCTCACCATACTTTGGATAACAGCACACTCCCCTCCCCAGCACCTCCCCCACAAATGTCACCAGCCTCTCCTTTCACAATGGAGCCAACCTGCCAGACTTCTGGCAGCCAGTCAACTTGCACACTCCCCATCTTTATCTGTCCCAGAGGTGGCCCGTGAAGTGCTGCCATGTTCCTCTAACATCTGGGACTCATCTTGCCTCTGCTGATGGCCCAGTGGTCTGCAGAAAGGCATGCTGAGTGCAGATGTGCCCATCACCCGGGCTTAGTGGGGCACAGAGAGCCGAATCAAAGGTATGAGCATCCCCCGAGAGGTGTTGGAGGGCCAGGCCACAGGCTCAGCAAGGCTGGAGACAGACGGTGCTGGTGGCTGTAGAAGAATCCACAGTGTGGCTCTGGCCCTGGAGAAAGACCGTTAGCATGTGTAGCTTTGTACACGTTTGTGAGCTCTGGGGTAGGGTTCAGGGTTGGCAGCAGGGACGGAGGGGATGAGCAAGGCCCAAAAATGCTTAGCTCACAGGCTGCTGCCTGGAAAGGCTGAGAGACCATGATGAGCGGAGAATAGTGGTGAGCCCAAGGTGTTCCATGCCAGTCGCGATTTTAACCAAGTGGGTGAAAGTGGACACACTGTCTTGACAGCTTGTGGACTTGTGTGGCCACAATCCAGACTCACAGCTGTGTCTGCACTGGGTCCCAAGTCCATTCAGATAATGCTTTCAGGACAGGCTGGCTGTCCATGGCCAGACATCCACTTTGAGTGTTTGTCTCCGAAAGAAACAGCAGCACCCAGCAGTCACTTCCCAGGCCACTGCTAATCTGCTCTTCATTGTTGAAAGTAGTGGCTTTTTTTTCCTGAGCTCACCTTTTGGCTTAAGCAGGGAGATTAAAGAATTTAGGCCTAACAATTTAGAGGGTTTTCTGGCCTAAAAAGTAGAAAATACATCTATAAGCCTGATTTTAAACATCATAATCTTCTTATTTCAGGTTATCGGCAGCATATGAAATACATACAGCTGGATAACCAAGCTATTTAGCCTCGCTTAACTTTTTTTTCTTTAGATTGCCAAAAAGATTAAATCCTAAAATGTGGGCAGACTTTTTCAATTTGAATTTTAAATTATTCAAACCAAAGCTACCACTGCATATGTAACAAGCTTGCATTTAACATGTCACTTCTGCACAGCACAGCTGCTGGCTGACCACACTGTGGCCGCAGAAACGTACAGTTAGAGTCTGTTTGTTTTAACTTCCTCGTTGTAATGTAAGCACATGTGGGTATGTGTGTGTATAATATACACATATACTTTTATACATAAATTATACACGATAATACAGTAACATCTATACAAGATTATATATAAGATGATAAACACACACCCTTTTAACCAAGTAGCAAATTAATTGCTGAATAATTGGGTATAATCTATTCAGAAGCATAATTGTTGTCTTATTTTAGTCTTTTCCACCCATTTTAATGCACACATTTGCAAAGCCACACAAATAAAGCAATCCATCTTTTATTACCCATCGCCACAAATTCTTAATTCCTAATTCCCTCTTAAACGTCCCTGGTGACTTAGCACTGACAGCAATTCGTTTAAGATAGATATTTACTGCTGGGCCCCATGGCCAGGCTGCATGGCAGAAGGCAGGAAGGAGAGCATCATACTCCATTAGATGATTCGTGAAGGAGGGCAGGCGTGATGAATGATGTACGCGTGCGCTCGGGGCACCAGCCACGTCGGGGCCCAGGCTGCTGATGGATGGCCGAGCCCGCGTCCAGGTGATGTCCCCACATTCCGACTGGTGTGAGGATATGGATGCCTGGCCACAATGGTAGGATGGTTTATGCCCCCCAGCAGGCAATACTGAGAGCGTGACCCCTGCTTTCTTTCACTAGGGCAGTGGTTCTCAACCGGTGGGTCTCCACCCACAGGAACTGTATTAAAGGGCTGCGGCATTAAAAAGGTTGAGAACCACTGCTCTAGGGGAACACATGGGCGTTATGGATTCCAGAGTGTGGCTGGAAGTCACAACCTCTTTAAAAATCTGACTTAACATGGGCGGCGCCTGTGGCTCAACGGAGTAGGGAGCCGGCCCCATATGCTGGAGCTGGCAGGTACAAACCCAGCCCCAGCCAAAAACTGCAAAAAAAAAAAAAAAAAATCTGACTTAACAGTTCATCTTTGGTGGGGAGAATGTATTCATCCATTTGTGTTGCTATAAAGGAATACCTGAGTCTGGGTAATTTATAAAAGAAGTTTTATCTGGCTCATAGTTCTACCAACTATAAAGAAACATGGTGCTGGCTTCAGGGAGCTTGCAGTTATGGTGGAGGGGAAGGGGAGCCTGTGTAGCACCTGACGAGGGAAGGAATGGAGGGAGGGGAGGGAGAAGGAAGAGGGTGCCAGGGTCTTTTCAACAGAATGGCCCCAAGCCCATGGTGAGGGAACCATTCCCACAACCCAAAGGTCCCCATCAGGCCCCAGCTCCAACACTGGGGATCAGATTTCAATCTGAGCTTTGAAGGGGACAGAAATCGAAACTCTTCACATGTAGGTCACCATGAAAGTTTTCAGACTGTGTTAGGATCCATATTTCACTCTTAGGAAACACAGTCGACAGCATCCTTTCTGAGTCACCATGCAAGTTTCAACTTGCCTGGCTTAGATTTTATATTTCTTGATTTTTGTGTATCTCACAACTTTCATAACAACCCACATATATTGGGGGCATTTGTCAAAGTGTATTTGGCTGAAAGGTCACGGACATCTCCTGTGACCTTCATGCCAGGTAGAAGAGCAGGGCTCTTGTCCCCGCAGAAGAGGGTCAAACCTCTGCTAGACCTTTATTTCCCCCCCTTCAGCTCTTTCAAATGTCCAGTGCCCCGGGCCCCACTCAAGGCTGTACTGTCCCCAACTGACTGCCTAGTCCAGTCTGTCCCAAGTCAACAGGCAGCTCTTGGCAAGAGATAACACCACCAAACCGAGCCTTCTTGTAGAAACCAAAAGCCATCATGATGCCACTGTGACTTTGAACTGGATATTTGTAAATCTACTTTCATAGTTGAAATGCTCTTTTGAGTATTTTTCTTTTGGCAGAAACCATACACTTTAAGCAGGGCAACCTGAGGCAGAAATTCCTTGAGAAAGACAAACATTTAAAACTTCCTGCATAACACAATATCTTCGTGCCTCTTCCTCATAAAACCACACATCACACATGCTCAGAATAAGGAGTTAGAAAAATGGCCCAAGTATCACAAGACCAGGAAATTTTCGACATGTTAGTCATTTTTAATAAGATACATTGCACAGACGGGGATGAGTCCGTAGTGAATCGGACGGCGGAGAGACAAAAGGTAGATTTGCAGGTTTGCCTATAACCTCATAAACGGGCTGCCCCTCCCCTGGCAGACTCGCCTAGCAAACGGAGTGTCAGTGGAAATTAAAGGCGGGCGGTTCACCAGGGTCCTGCTTTCTGCTTCTCCCCGGCTCGCCCACCCCTCCGAGAGGGGCCTCTCCAGCTCCCGCGCCCGCCTCTGCCTTCTATTCTCCATTACACAACAGATGACCTATCTGATAGACGCCTCCCCTCCCGCAGATCCGGTTGCCAGCCTTCAGCGAGAATAAAGCCAGCAGCCCTTTTTATCTTCATCCGGCCGCTGTTCCCATCCTCTGTTTTTTTCTAAAGATCGTTTGCCAGGACCGCTTGCTCACTTGTACCCAGTGGAACAAACAGTGTCTTCTGAACTGACAATTCTGACTTTTCGCCGCTTGTGATTTTTCTAAAGCATGACAACTACTTGCATGAAGACACAGAAACCTTTTCAGATAAGGAAGCCGGAAAAAAAAAAAAGACAGGCCTTTCCAGAAGCAGAAGTACTTACCGCAGCAGCTGAACAAGACAAGTCTCCTACGTACTAATTTAATGTGCCTGTAACTTACACTTGGCAAGAGAAATTAGAATCATGCTAGCTACGAGAGAGTGTGTGTGTACATATGTGTCTTAAAGAGCATTTCGTCGGACAGCCACTAAGAAAAGTCATCATACTAGCAGCTTAAAACCAGAAGGCTTTGTCCGTATTTAGACACACCCCATGTTGTAATGATTCTGTTATCCATTGGAAATTATGTGCCTAATTCTAAAGCCAAATGAAAGTTTCTTTTCATCATAGTTCTCAATAACACATAACCTCCTCCAAAATAGACTGTATATAAAGGCTGCTCCTCCACAGAGACGCCAAGAAAATAGATCAACTGTTGAGTCTGGGGCTTAACATGATGATGCGTGTAAGTTAAGTGAGATATTCAACTGGGGCTTAACGTGATGATATGTTGATATCTGGGGCTTAACATTATGATATCCCTTAACTGGGATATTCCACTTTTTAAGTGCAATATTTGAGAGAAATATTAGAATACAGTATTATTTTAGAGTAATAGTAGCTGTCGCTGGTATTAGTTTAAGATTAGGCCATTGCTTATAAGAGTCAATCACAACAGACATTTCAACCAACTAGTGAATACCAAGTGTATATTTTTCTCTGCTTCTTTCCCCCTCTAAAAATTCTTAAGAGTTACTTGGACTTATTAGAAACATGTTCTGGAAGGCAGCGAACATTCTTTAAGATTTTTTTATTCCAATTTTTTTTAAACGCTCACACATTTTCTCTCCATTTTATCAGATTCAAACAATAATAACACTTACCATTAATTGAACATTTAAAATGTATCAGGTGCTATGTTTAATGCCAGGCATGCCTTATTTTATTTACACTCACAACAGCCCAGTGATGTAAGTATGGTTAGTCCCCTTTGGCAAAGAAAGAACCCAGGGCCCAGAGACTGTGTTAATTTGCCCAACATCACAGTGACAGGGCCGCACCTGTGTCCTGCCATGCCAATTCCTAGGCCAGGGGCTCTTGACCTTTGTGCCTGATGTCACCCAGAGCACAAAGTGCAAATGGGTTAAAGGGAAGCTGCCCCGCCGGAGGAAGGCCTCTCTTCGCGGATCCTCACCCAGACAGCTCTGCAGCCACAGCAGAGGCTGGTCACGTGGTCTGAGCCACAGCATTTTGTTTGTGCCTTTCATCTTCTTTAACCCCGTGAGAGACAGACCTGTCTCATCGTCTCTTACATCCCAGGGCCCCACAGTCAAACCGTGTTTCAGCTAATTTAATTGAACCAATCTGCATGTTTCTGATCCATGTCCTTTCATGTCTAGTCTGCCTAAATGGCCTGTTTCATTTTAAAAGTCGATACTGAAAGATGTTCAAGGAATGCTGTTAAGTGAGACAGCAGAGACGGGGCACAGTGCGGAGAGGGCTAACATAACACCTGGGATAGACTAGTTACAGGGTCACACAGGATTGGGGTTGATTCTAATTCATCGCCTTTCTTGCATCATCCGAATGTCCCGTTTTTAAAGATGAACATGTATTCCTTCAAGCATTAGAAGGTACTAATATAAGCAAGCATATTTCCCAAAATCCAAGGACATTCCAGCTGGAAGGGCCTCAGTCATGTGCTCAAATGTCCTTCACACAGGCGGGAAACAGAGGACCGGCAGGGCCAGGGCTTGCTCCAAGCACTGCTTCCTCCCACCCTGCCCAAAAGAGCCCAGCTGGAACGTGTGTGCACAGCTCTGTCCTCTGTCTCCCACCCAGCGGCCTTCTCTGTGCACCCAGCAGCTTCTGGGAGGAAACCAGGACACACCCCTCCTCGGAGAGTCTCTTACCCACTCCTGGGGTCCTCTGGGTGCCGCCCTAGCAGCCCATCCCCACCCTGGGTGCTTCCTCTCCTGATGGCTCCCTCTGCAACTCTGAAGGCTAGAGAGTGGAAAACAGACCCTGGGTGATCAGAAAGCCCCGTGCTCCAGCCCCGGGTGACGACCCACCAGTTGTATGACTTCAGACAAGGGGCCCATCTATCCATCTTCCCCTTCAGCATCAGGATGATAATGGCTAGATGGGTGGATGCCCATAGACAGCCCTTAGGGTTATGGCCAGGGACCGCAGGTCCAGGGGAAGCTGGATGCTGTTACTGCCGGGTCCCTGTGGACCTCCATGTGTCCATCCTCTCTCTGGCCAAAAAGCCCTTTCCCTTCAGTTCCAGAAGCTGGGCCAGGAGCAGAGGGAGCAGCCTAAGGCTAGAGTAAGGTAGCTGTACCCAGACAGGCTGGGGAAGGGGGGAGGAGCAGGAAAGGGGTGGTACCCCCACACCCAGAGGAGAGAGACAGAGGCCCAGGCAGAGGGAGAGGCCTCAGAACTTGTCCCTGAAATCAAAACCCCAGGTGAACCCAAGCCTGCAGCATAAGGGGCGAGCCACCGCTCAGAATGGCTGGACGTGGGCAGTGGCTGCTTTTTCAGGGTTCTGAAATCACTGGTGTTTGTTTTGAAATCAGATGGAGTCCCAGAGAAGAGCTGAGTATGTGTTTGGAGTGTGCGGGAACATTTTTCCTATGCCCAAGTCCAGCCTGCCCACCCCTCAGCTGGCAAAGCCCAAGGCCAGTTCCAGCCACAGCAGACCAGCCAGCTGGCCTGGGTGTCCAGAGTGGGCGCAACTGACCACTGAGACAATGCCCCATCCGTAGTCCCTGAAATGATCACATGACATCCTATAAGGGTGAGACGAACACTGGGTGTAGCAGGAGTCAGAGTCCTTGCTGTGCCTTGGAAGGTGAGACGTTTCACGGAGAGCACACACCAGCCGTGTTTGCCGTTTCAGCGGCTTCAGCGGTGGCTATTCATGTCAGTGATTACAGCTTAAAATTCACAGCAAACAAGAGCTCATCTTCGGGGGTAGGAGGCTTACGGGAACACTGCCCATTCTGCTCAAGTTTGCTATAAAACTAAAACTGCTTTTAAAAGAATAAAAAAGCCCGTCTATAAAGAGGAAGTATCCGTCCAAGCTGGCCATGCCCTCGGATCCTAGCTGGTCTCGGTCACTGCTCCTTCTGTGCTAGAACCATCTCCTCCCACTAACTCCTCCTGGACTCGGCTCCCAAACCCAGACTCAGACACGCACCCTGCGGCCCTCGCACCCCACTGCCCCCTGTGCTTGGCTACCTGAGAGTGCCGTCTCACCCACAGAATTGCCAGGATAGTTAAGGGCACGGAAAATTCCTTGTAAAACAAAACTGGACATCGGAGCTTCTGGACTGTCAGCTGCCTCTCTAAGGCCACCTGCCCACTCCAGACGCAGAAGATGGGAGGAGGGGACAGGCAGACCCAGTGACTATGACCAGATGCCTTGGAATCCCACATAGCTACAGGGTCCACACTGATCTAGGCCCTCAGGGAAACAATCCCTTTATTTAGAAGGAAATTTCAAAAGCAAAGTATTGATAAACTAGAAGAGCAAGAGGATGTCCCTGAGTGAATCTCTCTCAAGTGCTTCCCTAGGCCAGGTCTGTGACACCTGGCATTTGAGGCTTGGGACAATTGCTATCCTTGGAAGTGGCTCACGTGACTGAGCCCTGCCCTGCAGCCATCCTCCATGTGTGTGCCATTCTGAGTGGGGGGCCAGGGGTGTGTTGTTATTTTACTTCCTCAAAGGATGTTAATTTACACTTTGATTTCTTAGTACTAGAGACCAAAGCAACCATGATTTTGGAAAGGGAATGAACCCTCTGAAGACAGTCTGAGCTTCATATTCAAACTTTTGTGTTCTGAGCTAACTCCTTCCTTACTGTGGTACCACAGCTAAGCTACTTAACCTATGTGGCCTCATTTTCCTGGCCCATAAAATAGGAATAATAATATCATCACTTATAGGGTTGTAGGAAAAATCAGTGAGCTCCTGTGCATAAAGGCCTCAGAAAAAATACCTGGCACAGACGGAGTAAGTATTCCAACCCGGGTGGCCATTAAAGTTAGAATATTTAACATCGCCCAACACTATCCAGGCTTAAAAGTGATTTTTAGAATCATCAATGAACATTTCCACGTCACAGAAAATGCTGGTCAGATCTTGACATCAGCAGTAACTTAGTTTTGGAAACACAAGTGACCACAATGACTGGTTGGTATTTGTAAAAATTCAGTTTGGATTGGAACTTAGCTGAGCGTGCTGTTAACTGGGCAAGGAGGCACCAGGTCCTTGATGGAGGCTGCAAGGGTGGAACGGGCTCTGTGCTACTCCCAGGGAGCCCAGCTGGGACCTCACTGCCTCAGCCCTTCTCTCCATAAACATTTTGGTATTGTTTTGCTTTGTTTTGTTCTTTTGAGTTCAACCCTCAGATCAATTGAAAGGGTGTTGGAAATGTCCTTCCACCATGTTCATTTTCCAAGCCTGTAAACCAACTTTCCTCATGCACAGGAAGACCTAAGTTACATCATTCCACAGAAATCCCCCGCCCCCAGGGCCTTGACACTGATGTTTGAAATAAGCGATAGATTCACGAACAATAACACAAATTTACAATGAGTGTGGTGAATTCACTTGGGCCGTCAGAAGTACTGGGCAGGCCTCTTCCCTTTCCCAAGACCCTTTGGAGCAATTTGAGGAATGAAAGTAATTAGAGCCCTGGCCCCTGACCCCTGCAGACCCAGGCAATCTCGCCTTCTCTAGGAAGCAGGAAAACCTAGGGTGAAATCAAAGGCTCCCTAGGACATGAGGTCTGAAATCAGAAACTCCCTGGAGCCTCATCTGTGAAGGCTCCAGCTCCCTGCTCCAAGCTGGTGCAAACCCTCTTCTCTCCAGCAGCCCTGGGGGCTGCCCAGCTCCCCAGCTACATGTGTGCCAGGAACCCTTGGTCTGACCATTTGCATGCAGACCTCAAGTCCTGCATCCCTGTTTCTGAGGTTTCCCTAGCAGGGAGAAGCAAAGATGAGCTGATCCTCATTGCCCAGGGACACCTGATGGCCCCCAGGGACCTGACATTTACTGCACTGAGCATGCCAGGTGGCTATTAAGTTTTTTTTTTAATTTTTCATTTTTTTTCTCTTTCAACTTCCAGATAAGTTTTCACTTTCTTATAAAATTTTTGTTACCAACCTTTCATATTTTAAGTACCTAGGAATAGTTTTCTCATCTCCCAAATTTGAATTACATCATACCCATGATTTCTCCCTCACATGTGTCTGTGTCTGATGACAGAGAAGCCGAGTAGCATGCAGCACCCTCAAACAGAGTCCTCAAAGTGAGCAGGTGCCAGTGTCCGGCCACGTCCTGGGAGCTCACGCCTTCCCTAGGAGCTCTGCCCCTCCCCTGGACCCGTCCAGCCTGTTACTTATAAGTTCCATGGGCTCCTTCTCTGATACTGCTCCAGCTCTCCCATTCGGCCTCACCCACCAAGTGGCACTTGGCATTCCTCTGTCCTCATCTGTTCATCTCACTGGTCCCAGAAGCACCCTTGAACCACAGCTGCTGGGCAGCACAGCCCTTCCTGGAGACCTCTGCTGACCTTCTGTCATTGGACCACACAGTAACATTGTGACTCCTCTGAAAGGCCCTCAGTGTGGTTGCGACTCCCTTCAAAGTCTGTATTTCACCCCTCCCCGTGTCTGTTTCCCCTAACGTGGAGCCACACAGTCCGGCCGCTGGGGGCTGCTGCTCACCTTCTTGCCTGGAAAGCCCTCCCTCCTTCTCCGGTCTGGAAGACGGCTCCATGATCCTTCCCATTCCCCCTCATCTCCCGGATATTGGAGTCTCCTCCCACATGGACTCTGGGCTTGGTCATGTGAGTTGTTTTGGTCATGGAACATTAGCAAGAATAATGCAAACAGAGCTTGATAAAAGCTGGCACAACAGAGTCCTCAGAAATCCTTCTTGGAGCCCTGAGCTGCCATGAAGAGAAGCCCAGCTGCTCTGCCGGAGAGACGACCTCCGAAGCCGTGTGAGAGGCCATGTGGAAAGAGGACACTCAACCTTCCACGAAGAGCGAGGGGAAGTCCGGCCATGTCAGTGCCCCAGCGAAGCCTCCACAAGTGCCATTGGCACTGTGATCTGAATGCATCGGCAGGAGAGGCACCAAGTGGGACTAGGGGAAGAGCGACCTGGCTGCACTCGGTCCACCCAGAAAACGCAAGGAGAATGGGAGAGTGGTTTCAGGCGACCACGTTCTGGGTAGCACGTTATGCTGCAATAAACAACTAAAACCATCACGAGTTCATTTCAAAATTAAGGAGCATTTGAAAACCTCATATTATGTATATCTGTCTTTCCTAGAATGACAAAGAATTAGGCAAAAGAAGAACACGGGCCACTTCCCGAGGAGGCTGAAGCCCTGTTGGATGCTCTTGCTCACACATTTTTCAAGAAGCATCATTCTGAGCACCTGCTGTGCATGAAATGTCACAAAGATTTCTTGCCTCCCTTCCCCTTGGGTTCCTTCAACTTTGCCAGTTGTTTTCCATTCACACTCAACCTCCAGGACTGGAATCAGCTGCTCCTTTCAGAATAAATGTGCCCAGCTCTCCCTGAAGGCCCAAAGCTGGAAACTCTCAGGGAAGGTAGTGGGTCACCAGGGGGCATCACCTCGCTTAGAAGAAATGGCTTGATTAGCAGTAGAATCACTATTGCTGCCATTAGTGGAAAATCCTCTCCCCCAAATCTTTCAGATCAGAAGGTAAGGTATTTCTGCTGGATAAGCATTTGGAGATCCATTAATTGTTTTCAGGTCACTGCAGCGTGGTGCACAGAAAGGCAATCACATTCCAAAGGCTAAGCAGGGATGTGTTTGTGAGAAGGATACAGCTCTACGTATAAACTCATGCTTTCCCCAAATCTCTTCAGGATCTAAGGAACACAGCCAAATGGTTCTATTCTATCTACCGAAATTTTCTGTAAAGTCCTTTCTTGAGTTCTTTGTTCCTTTCAGGATGAAACTGATTTCTCTAAGCCACTGAATATCAGATTCCCTAACCAAAACTAAGATCCCCCCAGCTCACCCAATGAATATGACCTCCAAAAGAACAACTTCGTCTGTCTTGGTTTTGATGTGCTCAACTATGAAAGTAAAGAATTATATAACATCTTCTCTAAAGCTCTCGGGACACACCATCAGCTGCTATAAGCATATTCCAGGTCACGAATCACACTAGGCTCACATGTAGAGTTACAACAACCAGGGCTTCATTTCCTAACACAAATGAATACTGGCCTGGGAGTCAGAACTTGTGGGTTCTGGTCCCAACCCTGCTCCAGCTAACTGTAAAAACAGATGAGTCATAGGGTCTCAATAGGCCTGATCTGTAAGAGTCAGCGGGGTCTCAATTTTGTTCCACAAAGCACAGAGCTGGGACTGGGACTCTCTTCTTTCCAAGGAAGAGAGCTTCTGGGTGCTCCTCCTTCACCCCAATCCGTGAAGTCCTCTGTGAACTCATTGAGAAAACTGAGCAAATAGTTGCAAGGTTAAAAAAAATTTTTAAATAAAAAGCAACTGATTTTGTCTCAGAGTCTTTCCTCTGAGTCTTCCTAAAAACAAGAATGAACACATCTAATGTAATTTCAGTAGTGCTTTACTCAAGTATTTCTGCATTAATCTGTAAAAGACTTGAATCTCTACTCTTTGGAAGTCCAGTGCTAAGCACTGTGAGAAAGGCAGAGGTTGCAAAGACCCTCTTCAAAGTTGCTACCTGGGGAAGCAAGATGCAGATGAAAGGCCGCCAACAAAATGCACCATAACTGAGCTACACAGAGTTATGGAAAGTCAGGACACAGGACGTCTGGTTGGGGGATCAGGGAAGACTGCTTGGAGAAGGAGACATACATGAATCAGTGAGGAGGTTTTCTGTTGATGATAACAGAAAGTCAACTCCACAAGCCTTCAGCAGGAAGGCCACCTGCTGGCTCCCACAAGCAGACACCAAGAAGTTTGTCATCCTAGCACTCTGGGAGGCCGAGGCAGATGGATTGCTTGAGCTCACAGGTTCAAGACCAGCCTGAACAAGAGTGAGCCTCCATCTGTACTAAAAATAGAAAAACTGAGGCAAGAGGATTGGCTACGACGCCACAGCACTCCACCCAGGGCAAAAGCTTGAGACTCTGTCTCAAAAAAGAAGAAGAAGAAGAAGTCTTGCTTCCTCAGTTTCTTTCTCTGTCTCTCTCCTCTATCCCTGTTGACAGGTGATCTCTTGCGCATGCCCACTCCCATCCCAGCTCCATCATCCACCCGCTTTACAGTGTCCATTATGAGTGGAAGCAGCCTGAGGCCCTCCCCAGCTGTGGTTGCCCAGTCTTGAACCTTCCAGCCCCTCGAATTGTGAGCCACCCAAACTTCTGCTCTTTATAAATTACCCAGCCCCAGGTACCTGCTACAGCAATTCCAAACTGACTGAGACAGCTGACGAGGAGTTGATACGACAGGACCTCTCGTTCAGGGATGAAAACTGGTACGGCCACGTTGGAAGATGGTTTGGCCGTCTCTTACAAAGCTAAGCACAGGATTTTCCACAACCCAGTAATCGTGCGCCTGGGTTTTTATCCAAATAAGTTGAAAACATATGTCCACATGAAAACCTACCCAGGAGTGTTTATATACCTTTATTCACGATTGCTGAAAGTCAGAAGCAGCCGAGATGGCTTTCAATACAAGAATAGATAAACAGTATAATAAATGTCATTCATGGTAAGAAGAAATGAGCTACCAAGAAACAAAAAGACACACAAGAACATTAAATGCATACCGTTAAATGAAAGACGCTAATCCGAAAAGGCTACACAATGTCTGATTCCAACTATGTGACATCCTGGAAAAGATAAAAGTGTAGAGAGGGCGAAAGGGTAAGTGATCGGCAGGGGGCCAGGGAAAAAAGAAAAAGGTAGCAATCAGTAAATGGACAGAGAGGAGCTTTAAGGCAGTGAGATTATTCTGTATGGTACAGTGACATTACACATCTGTCAAAACTCATAAGGCTTTACACCACCAAGAGTAACTCTTAGTGTAAACTACAGACTTCATTTAATAATAATGTTATCAATGTTGCCCAGTTAAGTGTAACAATTGTATCACACTAATGCAAGATGTTACCAAGGCTAAATACACACTAAGTGGGGATGACCATGATATACCAGGAGTATATTTTCTGCACAATTTTTCTGTAAGCCTTAAACTCTCTAATAAACAAAGCGTATTAATTTTAAAATGCAGTCAGCCACAGTGGCTCATGCCTATAATCCCAGCACTTTGAGAAGCTGAGGTGAGAGAATTATGTGTGTGCAAGAATTGGAGGTTACACTGAGCGAGGATCCAGTCACTACACTCTAGCCTGGGTGACAGAGGGAGACCTTGTCTCTAAAAAACAATGAAATAAAATTTAAAAATTAAATTGAAAGTACAAAACATTGCTAAAGGAAATGAGAGAACATCTAAATAAATAGAAAGAAATTCTATTTCCGTAGGTTGAAGGACTCAGTATTGTTAAGATGACATCTCTGAAACTGACCTATAGATTAATGCAGTTATGTGTTTGTAGCAAAATCTCAGCTGCCTTTTCTCTCAGAAATTGACAAAATGCATATTGAAATGTAAATGACCCAGAATAGCCAAAAATCTTGAAAAACCTGAAAAAGAATACAGTTGAAGAACTCATACTTCTAGATTTCAAAAGTTACCATGAGTTACAGTAACTTAGACAATGTGATACCAGGCCACAAATAGAAACAGTATTGAGAATCCAGGAATCAACTTCAAATTTATAGTCAATCGATCCTTAATGAAAATTCCACAACAATGGACGACAGAACAATTTTTATAATAAATGGTGCTGAGACAAGTAGATAGCCAAATGCAAAAACATAATTTAGACCAGGGATCCTCAAACTGCGGCCCGTGGCCACATGAAGCAGTGTGAATTGTATTTGTTCCTGTTTTGTTTTTTACTTCAAAATAAGATATGTGCAGTGTGCATAGGAATTTGTTCATAGATTGTTTTTTTTTTAACTATAGTCCGGTCCTTCAATGGTCTGAGGGACAGTGAATTGGCCCCCTGTTTAAAAAGTTTGAGGACGCCTGATTTAGACCATCACATATCATGTACAAGAAATAATTCAGAAAAGGATGAATCAAAAAGGGAAAAGAGTAAAATCTTTGTGACTTGGGGTTAGGGAAAGAATTTTCTTTTTGGTGCATCGGAAGTACAAGTGATAAAAGTAAAAAAAAAAAAAAATTGAAAAACTGGATGTCATCAAAATTAATAACTTTGCACCTCAAAAGACAGAAAAACAGACCTCAGAATTCAAATAAAATATTTTAAAATCATATATCCAATAAGGGACCTGTATTTGTAATCTGTCTAAATTGTCTTTCTGCATGTGGCGACATAATTTTTACAGCTGACAAAAGAATTGAATAGACATTTCACCAAAATATATCTGAGGAAGTACATTGAAAAGATGCTCAAAATGACTGTTCCTTTGTGGAACGCAAATGAAAACCCACGATGAGATATATTTCACACTCAGAAAGACGGAGGGTGGGAGGGAGAGAGATGGGTGCTCTCCTGGGGTAGGTGTGAAGCACGGGGGTCGCCGGCTGGCAGTGTCAGCCACACAGCTATCATGTAGCCCTGAGCAGAGGAGAAATCTCACTGGACCCTTTGTGCTGGATGGCACTTTGAACCACCTAGCACTTTGCTGATAAACTGATTCCTAGTATCACTTGTTGATCCAGTATCCCTGGGGAAACTGCCAGCTCCCCTCTCTTCCCAGCCTTATAGCAGCTACTCCAGACCAGCACCTTCTGCCCTGGGCAGACCATCGTCTCTTGTTGCTATCATTTGCACACGTGGACGGCAACCCCCACCGAGCCCACAGAGCTCCCTCGGACCCATCTCATTCAAAAAGGTTCACCTGATCAGCCCAGCTCTGTTTGTTCAAGACTTTAAAAACCTGCGACTTCTCCGTGCCACCTAACTGGACGTGTGTGTCTGTCTGTCTCTAGTGTTGCTCTTTGCATTTGGCTGTCCACCTGTATCAGCCTTGCTCTTTCCAGAACAGGAGCTTCAGATTCAGAAAATGGATGAAACGAGCCACCCAAGCAGACCTCCCTCACGCATTTAATCCTTAAGGCCTCTTTTGGTGATTTTGCATTTCTTTCCGATAGCTGCACTATTACTTCTAAACTGGAAACGGGTTCTCCTAGGAAACAGGATTCCTGGATCAGTAAACATCGGAGAACACAGGTGACATTACCGCCTAGGAACTTATGAAATGTTCCTTTTTGTGCTCTTTTCCCCTCTCTATTGCCCTGCAGCCTGTCTCATGGGGGCTCCCCACCTGCCTTGGGCTGGCCTGGTGCTCCCACTCTTGGACTCAGCACAGTGGAAAAAGAAGAATTCCTTCCCAGCTTCCTCCATCTTTCCCTGAATCACCGCTGTCGCCACAGCACTTCGTTGCTGTCTTTAATAGCTCACAAGTGGCTCCTTCTGGAACCAATGGGATGGGGGAGCTACCCACAAGCAGCCTGGGGGATGCTGAGGCAGCAGCCTTGGCGTGAGCTGTTGGAAGGCAGGTGGGACACTCTGCTCTGAGATGAGCTAAGTGCCTACTGGCCTGGGAGCTGGAATCTGGGCTTGGGCTGCCTTTGATCAGGGCTGTCAGCTGCCAAGTCTCAATTAGATGGCCTGTAATACAGTTGGTTCTGGCACAAGTGCTGAGAAAAATAAATCAAAGGATTCTCCCAAATAGGAGTGAGTGACCATATTTGCAGAGGCCAGGAGTAACCCTGTGCCCTTAGCTCAGGGCCATTAGCAGAGAAGCACACTGCAACGCCACACTCTGAAATGACACCTCCAAATGTATTTAGGATCTGGATTCGTGCACTTAGATGCTGTCTGACAAATGCAAATTGCCCAAACAAAAGAGACTGGCAGGGCTTTCCAAGGGCATCAGCACAAATACTTGTCTTGTGTTCCAGGGGAGGAAGGGAGACTTGGCTGCGGGGGTGGGGGAGTGGGGGCGGCGGTGGGCAGAGCTCTCACTCGAGGCTGGCTCATGCCAACTCCTGCTCTCAGCGCTATTCATCCAGAGAATATGTGGGATTACGTTTATTAGCAATGTGATTCATTTTTAATTCCAGGGTCAGAGGGAGGCTCAGGGCAGAGAGCACTGCTTTCTCCCCTGTAGCTCTGGTGGTGGATGTCAGTGCTGGTGACACCTCTGGGTACCATCCTCAAGGCTTCCTTCAGGTGGCTCATAGTAAAGAGGGCATGCTCTAAAAGGCTGTGTGTCGGGGCGAGGAGGGGGGTGTGCATAAAAATCCTACTGCTTTGTTAAAAAAAGAAAAAAAGGAAAACGAGGACTGCTTAAACTACTTAGCCTGTGTTAAAGGGTTTTAGTCTAATTAAATTTTCTTTTTCCATGCCTGTCACACCTGCTTTGCATGAATTTCTGAGAAAACCAAGGAAATGGAGGGGGCAGGGGGAGTGGGAGTGAGAGGGTGGTCCAAACCCCAGTGCTGGATTCCGAGGTAATACAGCGCACAGCAAAATCAGCCGTTGGGGCCTCTGAGAGTGACATCTTCAGGGCGGCCCCTGAGGAGTACATGGCAACACAGGACAGCAGAAGAGATGGCAGCTCCAGGGTGGCACGGTGATCTGCCCTGACAGAAGGTTTGCAGGATTCAGGGTCAGAAGATCTGATTCTAGTCGTGCTTTGGCATCTGCATCTGAGGCCCTTTTGGAGCTTTAATGTGGTTGGAAAATGGAGATGAGGCCGCCTCCCAGTATCACCGGGAACCTAGTAGAAAACGCGTGGGAACGGCTTTCTGAACCACAAAGCCCTCTACACATCTCAGGGCACCTGGGTACCACGATTGATCAGCTCTAAGGTAATGTAATCAATCCATTAACATAACAAACCCAGCCAGGTAAAAATAGCAGCTAGAATTCTGTAAGATCTTATATTCCTATCTAATCAGCAAAGCCCTTTGCTTATTTTTGACTATTTGCCTGTGACAGGCTAGCACTCTCCTGTGTCAATTACACATCGGTACAGTATTTCTGAAAATGAAATAATAATGAATATTTGAGCTAGGGTGTTATATGACTGTTAACATCATATTCAAAGACAAACAAGTGAGAAAAAGTAAAGCTTTCCTTGCAATGTTAATATCCACACACACACAATATCATGTGTATGTAACTTTCCACAGCAAAGTCAGCAAGCTCCAGCCTCTGGGCCACCTCCATCCTGGGCCTATTTGTGAAGAGTGCTGGTCCCAGCCCCACTGTCCCACGTCCAGACTGTGTGTGAATGCTCTTGTGGCCCGGTGGCAGAGGTGGAACCTGCAGAGCCCAAAGTTGTTATTGTCTGGCCCACCATTAAAAAAAATTTCCATCCCTTGTTCTATATTAACAAGAAAAAAAATGGAAAATCCTCCTGATTATGAAGTTTGAGCATGTAGCACCCTGCAAGGCGCATCCCTTTCAACAACTGCAGGGGCAGGGGCGGCGTGTGTGGAAGGACACTGCAGTCAGGTGGCGCTAACAGTGGGGCTGTGCTCTGAGAGATGCATCTCCAGGCAATGACGTCCCTGTGCAAACATCGCAGAGTCCACTTACACAGATCATGTGGGACAGCCCCCTGCATGCCCAGGCTCTGGGGACAGCCCGCTGCTCCGGGTCACACACCTGCACGGCTTGTGGCGACATGGTGTGAGGACTGTGTATCCAAACCGAGAAGAGATAGAGTAATAATAGGATGGAAGATAATAAAAATGGCACAGCACGAATGGAGCTTGCAGGGCCGGTCAGTGCTCTGGGCACATCAGTGAGTGAGCGGGCGGGGAGTGCCGTCAAGGCCTCGAACACTACTGCAGACTCCACATACACTGGACACCTACGCTACATTAAATTTATGAAAATAGTGTTCTTTATCCAATAATAAATTAGCTTATTATAACTTTTTTACTTTATAAACTTTCATTCTTTTTAATTTGCTCACCCTTTTATAATAACACTTAGCATAAAGCTCATTATATATCTGTATAAAAATATCTTCTTTCTTTATATACTTTTCACATAAGCTTTTATACATTTTATATTTCATATCAGTTTATTTTACATAAGACACAGGTACACCCATTTGCCTAGGCCTGCACAGGGCGAGGATGGTTGATACCACGTCTTGTCCCCCTGGAAGATCTTCAGAGTCGGTAACAGGCATGGCACTGTCACCTCCTATGAGAACAATGCCTTCTTCTGGAACACCTCCAGAAAAACCTGCCTGAGGCTGTTTTATGTTAACTTTTTTTTATGAGTAGATGGAGTACACTTTCAAACTGTGAGAAAAAGTGCAGCATAGTAAACCCAATGCAGCCTAAGTCGACCACCCACGGGACTGTCACAAACTGGTCCACATTTGGAGGTGATTAGCATGTGGGACTAGGCCCTCTCTACATGTGGTGCGTGTCTGATGTATGAAATTAGGTCAATTTAAGAAGGTGGTCAGCTATGGTGGTCTACTGTACATAAACCAGTAATGTAGTCTGTTATCGTCATGATGAAGTGTTATGCTTTGTACATCTGCCAAGCCCTGGGTACCCGTCTGTGGCCGGAGCTCTGTCTCCTGTCCCATACCGTCCCCTCTCCCCATTGAAAAACTGTCTTCCATAAAACCAGTCCCTGGTGTCAAACAAGTTGGAGACTGCTGCCGTACATACTCACACGTTATACATATTTTTATACAAGTTGGAACGAAGCAGGCTTGTTTATACAGCACACCACGAGCATGTGAGGGGAGCATTGTGTGGGACGCTGCAATGCCACGTTCTTACCAGGTGACAGTAAAACCCCCCGGGACCACAGCCACGTGCACAGGGGGTCACTAACTGGAACATCACCCAGCATTAGCACCTCAGTGCATGTGAAGGCGAGAAAGAGAGAGATGGGTGGGCAAGGTCGGGACTCATAGACATCCTGAATGAGATCAAGGCTGTCTGTAAACGTGCCTCCTCTGCCATGGTCAGGATGAGAAGGCAGAGAGGAGGCAGGAGCTGCAATTGTGGGCTGCTCATACAAGACTTTTTTTTCTTTTTGTGAAAAAAAAAATCAGGCACAAGGAATAGATGTATCTGAGGGCAGGACAGGGAGAAGGTGGGGTTGGCAGCTCTGAGGTGGGGTCTTGCTGCTTTGTCCCGGTCAAGCTCTGCAGACATGCCTCCAAGGGCAACATCCCCTTGAAAATTAAAAATCACTTTTCCATGTACATTGACCTGTGTTCTCTCACTTTTTAGATTTATTTCTGGCAATATCTTCTGTTTCTTTCATTCCCTTTAAAAGCATGACTTTCTTTAAAAAGCCTCTATTTCTTGGTAAACAGACCAAATATCATTTATTTTTCTTGCCAAAATGGAGTCCTTCTAAGATGTTAAGGATAAAACAATCCCCAAATAACTGATCTGTCCAGAAAAGGAAGCTATTATGGAAGGCATGTTGTGAATTTTTTTCAGGATGTGAAAATATACACTTTAATTTCACAAGTTAGTAATTAGTATAGTAGGATAAAGTCATAATCCAAAACAATAATCTTTATTACGAAAATAGAGATTAAACACAATTAAAATGAACAATATTACCAGATGTAATTGCTAATCAATTAGCTAAGAAGCTATATTACTGTAATCTTCCTAGTCCCCAATTTGCCCTTCCTATATCTTTTCAGTTTTTGTAATATAAGATAGAGACTAGTTAAAGGATCCATCTGCAAAGGCCTTTTTTAGTTATATTCTCGGTATCCAGCCACCTGCATCGTGAGTGTTTCACTCACCAGGTGTGTGGGAGCCCCTCCCCTAACTGAGAAGGTCAAAGCCAGCTCCACACTCATTAGCACACACATAAGATAGCATCCACCTTCCCAGCTGCTCTTGCACCATCCTACTTAAAACACCCACAGTGTAAAAGACCAGCCCATGGGACACACACACAACCCCGCTCTCACGAAGTCCCAACCACTTCAGAATAATGACTCATTTCTCCTTGTTCAGGACAGCCTGAAGAAAAGATTGACCCTGAGGCCCAATTAACTGAGAATTCAAAACTGCACATGGAGTCGACTTTCAGCGTTATATTTCTCTGAGTATTAAAAGGACACCAGCCACTTACGGTAAGAAGAAGGTTTTTGAAAATCAAATTCTATTGCTTATCTCATTTTTTTTTTACATGGCTAAAGATAATTTCTGAAGAGCAGACCCTGCCCCTAATCACTGGCTAGAGGGAGCTCTGTAGTCAAGAGCAGATACCTAGAAGACAAAAAATCACAACATAACAAAGATATTTGTACCAGAATATTTATTGCAGCCCAATTCATAATTGCTAAGTCATGGAAAAAGCCCAAGTGCCCATCGATCCACAAATGGATTAATAAATTGTGGTATACGTACACCATGGAATACTATGCAGCCTTAAAGAAAGATGGAGACTTTACCTCTTTCATGTTTACATGGATGGAGCTGGAACATATTCTTCTTAGTAAAGTATCTCAAGAATGGAAGAAAAAGTACCCAATGTACTCAGCCCTACTATGAAACTAATTTGGGGCTCTCACATGAAAGCTATAACCCAGTTACAACCTAACAATAGAGGGAAGTGGGAAAGGGAGGGGAGGGGGAGGTGGTGGGTAGAGGGAGGGGGATCGGTGGGATCACATCTGTGGTGCATCTTACAGGGGTATTTGCGAAACTTGGTAAATGTAGAATGTAAATGTTTTGGCACAGTCACTGAGATAATGCCAGGAAGGCTATGTTAACCATTGTGATGAAAATGTGTCAAATGGTCTATGAAGCGAGTGTATGATGCCCCATGATCATATCAATGTATACAGTTATGATTTAATAAAAAAAAAAAAAAAAAGAATCGGTATTACCCGCTGCAGGGCCTGGCTAGCCACGGAGACCAGCCAGTTCCAAGGCTGCTGGGGAGGGAGAAGTTCCTGCTACAGAGACCCACTGCAGGGGCAGGAGCAGGAGGGCAGAGGGCTTCAGATGGTGCCAGACAGCCCTTCCCCAGGCTTGCCCTCCGTGTTCTATGGATCCCGGCTGCAGACAGCACCAAGGTGGACCTGGCGGGCGCCTGGCAACAGATTCCTCCCCCACCTCTCCTCCTTTCTGCTCCTCATGCATACTCCTTGCTTCCCTCTGTCAGCCACTGCAGAATGAGGAGGGGGCATGTCCACCGCCAGAAGTGGAGGGCAGCTTGTCCCAGCTCCGAAGGCTGCAGATGTGGGCAGACTTAAGGCCAACCCAGGGGAAGATACTACAGCCACTGCTGTGTGGCCCTGGCGGGCAGGCACCCTGCTCTCCACCCGTGCTGGCTCACCCACCCACATAGGTTCTGTATAAAGTTCCTGGTGTGCCAACTAGTCCCACCCCAAAGAAGCACCCGGAGGGCAAACCAGCTGCCAGGGAAGGAAGCCCCCAAGGATCTCTGATTGTTCCTAGTCAAATTTTAGGGCTGAGCAGATGGACTTGCTCTGAGAAGCCCTGTGAGTTTTAAAGGAGAAACTGAGGCTCAGAAAAAAGGGGGGGCTTGCCAGAGGCCACACAGAGGGTTTGTGGACAGACAAGACCCTCACCTCCTCCCTCCCAGCCCACGCTGAGTCTCCCAGGGCATTCTGTGCTCATAGCAGGGCCCCCAACCCCCTGCTGGCCTCAACTCTCACCCTCCACTGTGTGTGCAGGAACCCAGGGCTCTTCTGGGATTTGACGTGGTCACTCCAGGTCCTATCCACCTGGGCTGGACATGGTCACTCCAGGTTCTATCTGCAGCCCTGTTGCCTCCTGTTCTGCATGTCTGGGCCCCACCGTTACTAAGGCTTGCCTCGAAAGCTGTCACAGCCAGCCCCTTACCCAACAGAGCAGCTCAGAGTTCCCATCAGCACATCAGGGAAAATCCCCCACCCTGCAGCAGACCCCCCAGGCCAGGAAAGGGCTGCGGAAGAAGGGGGAGAGCTGCAGACTAAACCAATGCGCATCAATCAGATCCTAATGACGGTGGGCTCTCCAGACAGTAAGGGGGAGGCAAAACGGTATTTTGATTTCAATCAAGCCAGAAAGTTCACTGTTCCTAGAGTGTTCCTTCCTCTAAGGCTAAAGAACATGATACCCACCCCCCACCCCTAGACACTGGTCAGGAATATAGCGCAGAAGATATAAAATTAATATTATGTTCGTATTAACTCTGGGTGCAAAAGGCTTTGGGGAAAAAAAAAACAGCTAATTTGAATCCCTGAGCTTTATTTTAGTAAGAAACGAATGTCCCATCAGTATTTAAATGCAATATAGTAAAAGGCAAAAGATTTATGCAATCTGAAGAGAACCCCATAAATGCATTAATGTACACAGTTATGATTTAATAAAAAAAATAAAGAGAAAAAATAAAAAAGTAAATGCAACACAGTGCTCTAGCGGGATGTTTACCATTTCCTGTAAGGAGAAGCAAGCAGAGTGATTCTTTTGAGGAAAGGATTTTTCAGGCCAGGGGCCTGGCAGGACCGGACAGGACCAATGTGCAAGGACCAGCTGAACTGTTTCTCTCTAATTTGACCCTCTGCCAGCCCCCCTCTGGGGCTTGGTATCTGAGATCAAGGTCTCTCTGGGGGACTTTGGGGAAGAAGCAAATGTGAGACTCACAACAGGATGGCCATGACCTTGACCTCCAAAAGTCTAGCTCAAGGCCAATGACCCACAAGACCAACGACCACTTTTCCTGGGTGCCCTCAGACCAGAGGCTCCCCCGGCGCCTCTTCCCACCCCCCCACAACCCTCCCAGAAGAAGGCGACTGGCAGAACCAGGAGCAAGGGGCAAGCAAGGAGAGCGGAGAGCGGGGGAGAGAAAGAGGATGTAAAACTTTGCTCATAGATATTCCTCCAGTGTCTTGAATGGCTCCCTTTGTTTGTTTCCACAATGGATCTTATCTTTTGGTGAGGGCTGTGTTCAGGACTATTATTACCCGATATAAAAGGCTCCCGGCTTTCTTCCCACTTGTTCCACAGCACCGGCATGGCAGAGCAAATTTAATCGAAGATCCAGCTCCTGGGAGAGTCTTCCGAGACTCCCCCCTTCCTCCTAATGCCGTTATCTCCCCTTCCTTGTGTTGGGGAAGCATAAAAATCACAAAAAAAGTCATTCTGAGCATATTCTTCCCGATAATTATTGTCAGACTCGGAGATAAGTACCCTACGTGATGTAATGTGTGTTAAACGGGCTCCCAAACGCAAACCCTGCTGCCGGGGTGGCCAGACAATGGCTGCCTGACATCGCTGGGGCCTCTGCATTCTGCCACAGACAAGAGAGCGCTTTGATTTTTTTGTGTTTTGATAAGGCGCAATCTGGGGGCCTTTATCTGCACTGTTATATTTAAAGATGACATTCTAGCCCTGCCGTCTTACCTATTGTTTTGACCCTGATTATCTCCAAATGTTGTTGTTTAGTCAAACTCACCAGCTTAATGAAAGGCCTGCTCCCAATTTAAGGAAAATTATTTAAATGCAGAGTGTCCTATACACTGTGGTTTCAGAAAGAACTAGGTGGTTAATCAAAAGTTAATTGTATAATTCTCATGCAGATTAGGGCCTCTTGCAAATGAATCCCAGGTTGTGATTATTAAAAAAAAGGGAAGTGGGGAGCTGTACACAGAGGCCCTGGGTCTGGTAAACAATCAGCCCCGGTTTAATTTGTGGTAAACAAAGTGACGATACACCAGGGGTCTCCAAAGGAGAAAAAAAGGTGAAAATAAATTAAAGCATGACATACAGATATGATCTTTTTGTTTGGGGCCATCTTTCAAACACATAAGCTAAGTGAATAAAAGGCAATCTGGTAATATTTACCGGAACCAGGAACTGTACAAAGGCCAGCGCGTCCATCCGTAATTACACCGCAGTTTTAGGTGGGGGCAGGGACAGCAGACATGGGGACTTCCACTGCCACCCCCTCCATAAGGAAAGTGACAATGCTGCTCCCTTTACTGAGGTTTAGAGGTCGTGTTCGTGACCACCCCGTGTTGTCCTCTGAGTGTCAAAGGCCCACTCAGCCTGCGGGGCCAAGGGCTGTAAACTGTCTGTACCTACTCAGGACCTACCAGCAAGGACCTAGCTGGGGTCCCAGAAGAGATGGGTTGTTTGCAAGTGGGCAGAGGCCACTGGAATGTGGTAAAACAGAGCAAGGGACCAGAGCATCTTCCCAACCCACTGCCTAACAACCAGCTCCTCCATCCTCGGTCCTGGCCGAGCTCAGACCCTGACCTGGCTGGGTAACCACAGCCTCTACCATAGAGACGGCCACACTCCAGTTCAGTGACACTGGGCAGGCACAAGTGGCTGGCTGGGTGGGACCACCACCCCCCAGGCAGCGGAGAGGATTCAGAATGGGGCATCCTTCTCCTCTGGTGCTTTAACATAGCAGGATTCAAGGTTGATTCCCAGGACAGGTCAGAAGCATCATTTGCCAGATAAGTTGCAGAAGTCAGCTGCGGGGCTGTGTGTGCAGGCAGCTCCGCCATGTGCTGCCTCAATTCACACATTTCCCTGCTCCCAGATTCGGCTCTGAATTTCGAAAGAATAACATCCGTCCTCCTGCTCTCTCCCCCACTCTGCCCCACCTAGGGGACATAACTGGAAAACACGGACGGAGAGGCGGCCGGGCCAGAGCAGTCACTCTGCCCTGCTCACTCCTGTCCTCCCTGCCACCAGAAAAAGGCTCTTCTCCTACCCGCTCCACCTCCCAGCGGGCAGGGTCAGTCCCAGGACCCCTGTGCCTCTTATGTCCACTGGGCGGCCACCTTAGTGATTCCCAGGGACCACACTGGTGTCTCCACTTTACACCACAGGGCATGTTTCCCAGCAGGCCGCCGCTCTGCTCTTGCCTGTCACCTGTTCTGTGCCTTTATAAGTCTCCTGCCACTGCCATAACAAAGTCCCCCAAGTTGGGTGGCTTAACACAAAGTTATTTTCTCCCAAGTTCAGGAGCCAGAAGCCCCAAACTGAGGTGCTAGCAAGGCCACCTTCCTTCTGAAGCCCCAAGGGTCATACCCTTCCTTGCCTGGCCCAGCTTCTGCAGCAAAAGCAGCTCCTGGTCTGTGGCGGAGTCTGTTCCCTGATGGCCTGGGTTCTCAGGGGGTCTTCTTACCAGGGCACCACCCCCTGGGTTAGGGACATAGGGACCCACCCTACTGCAGTCTCGCCTCATCTCAACTAACTAAATCTGCAAAGCCTATTCAAAGTACAGCTGCCTGCTAAGAACTGAGGGAGGAGAGAGACGGTGCGGCCCCCAGTAGAGCTGAGCTGCCGCTTGGGCGCAGCCTCCATCCTTACTCATTTGATGACAAGTGCACACCCCTCCATTAATGTGGTCACCCTGGCATGGAAGTCACAACCCAGGGAAAACTCCCCGCAGGCTCCAAACAGAATTCTAGGAGGAGGGAGAAGGCTGCCGCAAGTGCTGTGCACAAGACGCTGGTCCTCAGAGGGACAGGCTCTCACCCTGTGGAAGTTACCACCAGCCGGAAGCAGGCTGTGGACCCGGCCAGCTGCAGCCAGCCAGGTAGCTGTGCCCTCCTCCCTGCTGCAAGCCTTCCTGGGCCGCAGACATGCTCCTTCTGGTGGCCATGCTAGGAAATGCACCTGCTCACTCCCAGCCAGCCACCCTCTGTCTCCGGGGGCTCTTCACAGCTGTTAATTCACACAGAACAAATCCCGGCTACTTAACAGCAAACATAGAAGAGCCCCGGCTGGTAAGCAGGACTGTGGGAGGCACAGTCACTGGCAGTGCCACGGTTTTGTTCCTCAAGACTTCGGCACACACTCCATCACATCACCTAGCCGCAACATAAATCTTAATACATCTCACATTAGAGGAAGTTTTGAAATTGTCCAGTTATACACATTTTCTGATCAAAACACATGGGAGTCTTTAAATATTTACTACACATAAATGAAGTATGTTACAGATCTGATGCTTTTTTCCACCCTCCTGTACCACCTATCTATCAACACCAATTGTCAATATCTATGTATGAATAATAATAATAAGCCCAGAAGTAGAAAGCTTCTAAGAGGTCAGATCACTCTGACACCAGTCCCTCAGAACAAAACGTTTCTCAGAGCTGTTTCTAAAGGTGAGACATTTATCCCTTCATCACCTTTCTCCCCTAGGACATGAGTCACCTGCTCCCCGGCTCCCAGGGAGCCGGGCAGAGAACACTCAGAGCTGGAACAAGGTGCAGGACCCGGGGGAGCCAGGGGAGGGACCGGGTGTGTGGTCAGCTGGGGAGGAGAGATTTCTACCTCATGTAGCCCCAGCCAGGGCCTGAGTCCCACTAGCTTCCACCCCCAGGGCTGTCCGGGCCACGCCAGGCCAGTGATAATTTGTAGAGAGCGGAATAGAGGAGAAAAGTGAAAAAATATCTGTGTTTTGTAACTGAGCCCACTGAAGGAACTTCAGTGGCCCCTATGTAATCCTCTCCCTTAAACTACTTGATTTTTATTTCCCAGAAATGGTGGGTTTCAAGGAGCTAAGATTCTGTAGGTCCCTGGCGAGACTTCCTGATTCCAAGATTTACTGTTCCCTATAACCTGCCCCCGCAATGCTCTTGACCCCTGTGAGATACATCATGACCTGCTCCAAGCCATACGGCCCTTCCTTGAATAGTCCATGATTCCAAACCCCAGGTGGGGAGATAGATTTGGGGCAGCTTCCCCTGTCTCCTGGGTGCAGGTGTAGCACCCATTTTGGAGGTGGCAGGGAGCAGACTCCTCCCACCCTGGGTCAGGCTGTGTGTTTGCTTCAAGGCTGTGCCTCCCGGTCCTGCAAGGAGAGGAAAGGCTGCTGTGGCCTGAGCTGGGGCTCTGGGGCAGCAGATACTAGGCAGGGGCTCCATGCCAGCACCTAGAAGCTGAGCCCGGGGGAAGGTGCCAGAAAGCTGCCAGGAGTGGGGCAGACACAGGAGTTCACAGGACAGAATACTAGACTGTGGCAAATCCCAGGCACCAGTCACTGTGCATATGCTATGGAGTGCTCCTCTGGCTACGAGTGTGCAAGCTACCCATTAACAGGCCAGTGGGGAGGGCAGGCCAGAGCACCCCACCCCGAGGAGGAGGGAGGGGAGAACACAGGCACACAGGACCTGGCAGGCAGGCAGATGTCCCGAAGAAGAGGAAGAGTGGGGATCCCTACGGCCACACCAGGGGGCTCACATGGAAATAAGAGGGCTCAGGGGAACACACTCTTCCCTTGCCCCTGCCTCTTTAGGGATGAGGACACCAGCCCTGGCAGCTCCCAGACAGGCTCCTGGGAGAAGCAGCGGAGCCCGTGTCACTCAGAGCTGCCTCTGCTGTACACCCCATCACCACCACGTGCCTTACTGAGCATGTCCTCTGGGACTGATGCAGGACATCGCAAGGAAGGAGGCCATCCAGAGGCAGACTAATATGAAATAAGTCCGGCCTATGGCCTCCAAGGCATGGAGAGTGGGGTGACCTCCATGGCTGTCCTGTACCTTGCTGCCAAGAGGCAGAGCCACCAACAGCCTGCAGGGCACCCAGGTGGGGGCATTCTGAACCTAGGGGTTGCCCAATTCAGCCACTGTGCAAGTGGCCAAGTGCTGCCGGGATCCGGGGGCTGAGCAGACATTCCCCACAGCATGCTTAGCACATGAGACCCAGGGGAGTGACTTGCTCTAGAGATAGGAGGAAGCAGAGCCACAGCCCATCTGTGGACCCTCCCCACGTGCCCACCCCAGGCCCAGTGCCTGCAGCCCCACGAGCCCTGCACCCCCAGCAGGGATGTCCCAGGCCCTGTAGGAACATCATCAGCTCAGAGGGGACTTCACACCCATCAAAGAGAACAAGGTCCAACCCAGCATGATTATAAATGCCTTTTCTGGGTTATGACAGGAAGAAACTGCTGAGCGCCATGTGTGATTCAACTGCTCATTGTTCCTCATCTGTTTGGGAAAGGAAACGACATCATCTCTGACCTTTCTCTGCCCAGCTCAGAGGATGTGCATGTTCCGGGTTCCAAATGCAGCTCCACGTCCAGCTGCAGGTGCCAGAAGGTTTCTATGGGTGACCTGAGGACCAGAGGAGCAATTCTCAGGTGCTTTTGGTGGGGAGAAATCATCCAGGAAGCACTGAGCCCATCTCCGCAGTATTTGCTGAGCAGGTGTCTTTAAGGGAAGGTTCCAGAGTTGGGCTATCTTCTTACTCCTGACTCAGCCCTCTGCTCACCTTGGGCAAAACTCTTCACTCGCTGTGCTCCACTCCTCAGGGAGAAGGGTGTAAAACCCCAAAGGACTATCGGGAGAACTAAATAAAGAATGATGAAAGGCACTTTTGAAATAAATTTGCATTTAGGATAGTTTTATGGAAAAGACACGGGCAGTAAGAGGCTAACCCCCATCAGGGCCTCCTGCTGTCAACATCTTACAGGGCAGAGCATATTCAGCACAACTAATGAACCAATATCGATACAATTTTATTAATGGAAGCTGTAATTTCTTTTTGTGTTGTTTTTGCCTAATGTCCTTTTTCTGTTCCAGGGTCCCATCTGGAGGGCCCAGGTTACATCTAGTTGTGATGTCCCTTCAGGCTTTTCTTGGTTGACAATTTCTCAGACTCTCCTTGTTTTTTGAAAAACCTTGAGAGTTTTGAGGAGCACTAGTCAGGTATTTTGCAGACTGTCTCTCAATTTGGGTTCACTTTTTCTGATGTCTAATTATTAGATTGGACTTGTGGGGTTCGGGCACCTTCACATGACATCACATCAACTGTACAACATCTACATGATTTATGACAGTGGATGTCGTCCTTGATCACCTGGATGGGATGGTGTCTGTCGGGGTCTCTGCTGGGAAGTGACTCTTCCCCAGGCCACACTGCACTCTTTGGAAAGGGGGTCTTTGTGCACGGCCCACACTTAATGGCTATGAGTTAAACTCTACCACCTTGAGGTAGATACTCTGCCAAGAATGGACCTGATCGTAAGGCCACCGGCATCTTAGGCAGAGTATCGACCTAATTAGAATTCTTCTGCATGAAAGATTTGCCTCTTCTCCCATTTAGTCAATCATTTATATCTTAGATTAACCTGAGGGTACAAATGCTTACGTTACATTGTTTTTCAAGTTGTAGTTGAGCCTTTACCCCAGAAGTGTGACATATACCCTTACGTCGTGCCCATTAGGTAAGAGCTTACCAGCCTCCTCCCCACCACCCACTTAATTTCACTTGTGTTTTTCTCTGGTGTGGGCATTTAGTTGTTTATCTATTGGCAGGTGGTGAGGGTGCTTATCTCTCTTTAACCTTTTTAAACAAAACAACTTTAAGCCCAAGATTCTGTATCCTGCTAAACTAAGTTTCGTATTTGACACAGAAGTCAGTCATTTACTTATACCAGTATGGATTCCTGGATATTTATCTTATACTTTGAGTTTTATTCTGGTACACTATTTTTGACTCAAACCATTCCAGCTCTGGCTGTTGGGAGCTCTTCCAGCTGGGTCCTGTGTCCTGTCAACATGCTCTGGTCTTTGTGCTTTCTGAGCACTGACTTCCTCACTGGCACTCCAAGATGCTCCAGTCCTGGAATCACCCACTGCCCTAAGCAGCCCTGTTTCCTTCGATTGGAGGATGGTATTAGAAATCCAGATCTGGACACAGGGCATGCTTATTGCTACTGGGGAGTCATTGCTTCAAGAGGGGGTTTCAAATATCTAGCACAGAGTAAGTACTCAATAATTGTTGGTTATTATTATCACACATTAGACATTGGGTAAAGGGCAGGAGACCTGACTAGCACATGGAATCGGCCTTCAGTGGACTCACAGTCTGGGGTGAGGATGCATTTGTGAAAAATTAGGATGCACTGTGAGAAGGGATTTTGCTACCCAAGGTGAGTAACATTAAAAATAAAGTAGCATTGGGGCGGCGCCTGTGGCTCAGTGAGTAGGGCGCCAGCCCCATATGCCGAGGGTGGCGAGTTCAAACCCGGCCCCGGCCAAACTGCAACCAAAAAAATAGCCGGGCGTTGTGGCGGGCGCCTGTAGTCCCAGCTGCTCGGGAGGCTGAGGCAAGAGAATTGCGTAAGCCCAAGAGTTAGAGGTTGCTGTGAGCCATGTGACGCCACGGCACTCTACCTGAGGGCGGTACAGTGAGACTCTGTCTCTACAAAAAAAAATAATAATAAAGTAGCATTAAAAATAATACCACAGAGGACTAAGAATGTAAATTTTCATCTGCTGTATTGTTACACGACAAAAGCAAGCTGAACAATAGCATGTGTTGTGTGGTCCCACCTTTGTGATATGTGAGTGTATGTGTGCGCATCCCAGCAGGTGCTTTATGTTTACAGCATTACACAATTTAAGGAATGGACCTAGGTAGTCGGACTCTATGTGCTGTGATATTCTCAGTCCTCATCCGAGGTATTAGGTATTGGAGGTAATTTGTGCCTATGGCTCAAAGGCAGGGCGCTAGCCCCATATGCCAGAGGTGGCGGGTTCAAACCCAACCCTGGCCAAAAACCGCAAAAAAAAAAGAACTAGAGGTAATTTGTATATATTCTTTTGGGAGCTTTTCTTAATTTTCTGAAATAAATTCTTTGCTGTTTACCTACTTTTAACAGAATGTTTTGGAGCTAAGGGGAAAAAGGAGCTGATTCACCTTGGGATATGTGGCACAGGTTCCCTCTGAAATGCCAGGCCAGTCTGTGGGAGGGGCAGTAACCTGGGTGTCGGTGGATCTGGGCCCCAGTCTCCGGCCCCCGCAGGCTGCGCCTCCCAGCCAGGCTGCTGCTCACGTGCCCCAGTGAGTGAGAGGGCCGGTGGCCTCTGGGAGCTGGCAGGCACTCGGGGGATGCTGACACTCTGTGATGGCTGTTCTAATTGCTGTTTTGTCCACTTCTATCTGCAGGGCGCAGGGTGGGTGCTCAATCAATTCCTTTAAATGAATTCACTGGAGAACTGCTGAAATGCTGCCACATACAATGTCCTAATCAGAAATGTGAATTCTGGTTTTGGACCAAGAAAGCTGCTCTCAGTCATCCCTCATTTACTATTATCTGGGCTAAGTTCTCTGGTCTATTTGGCTTTCTGGTGGACCTACAATCAGGTCCGTACTTGGAATACCAGGTGTTCTTGAGCCTCCAGTAAATTCAGAGCCAGGGCCGTGGGGCTTTTGGGGTTTGCTGCCCCGTCCTGTCCTTCCCTACCCTTCACCCCAGCCACACACTCAGGGAACAGGGCACAGAACCAGTTCACCACCTGGGCTCCAGCTTGCCTGCCCTGGGAGTGAAGAAAGCCTTTCTTTTTGAGCAGCCACATCTGGAACTAAGGGTCCACACAGGCTCAGGTCTGGCCAGAAGCCCCACCTATTGTTTGGAGGGATGGAAGGGCCACTGAAAGTAAATAAAAACTCACAAGAATTAAATGATAGATTTGGCCACATAATTTCCACTCCGTGTACATAGACCACCAACAGTGAGTGAACAGCTATGCAGTTTTCACTGATCACTAAGAAAGTGACTGAGGCGTGTAAAGAATGTGGACAGTACAAAGGAACAGGTGCACTCAGATGCTGCTGATGGGAATTGGAATCAAGATCGTCTTTTCAGAGGAATTTGCAGCTGCTATTACCATTTTAAACGTACGTATCCTTTGACCCCACGATTGCACAACTGGAATTTTTACCTATTAAAATTCCTGCACATTGAAAAAAATACCTGACAGAAATTTCTCAATTCTACTTACAACCGAGAAAACATGGAAATAACCTAAATGTACATTATTGGGTGTGGTTTGAATAACCTATAACACCACGGGCTGTAACCTGTCCTGTCATTAATAACAGGAAGAAAGGATGCCATGTCCGACAGAGGAAAAGTGTTTGTGAAGTGCTGGGGGGGGGGGCAGAAACAAATAGTGATATAATATCTACGATTGTGCTAGACTTTAACAAAAGAAAACTCCAGTGTGCACTTCATGTCTTCCTCCCTGCCGGTTCGTGAGAGTAACAGGGGTGCATTTGCCTCTGCTTTCTTTTTTTTTTTTGGCAGTTTTTGGCTGGGGCTGGGTATGAACCCGCCACCTCCAGCATGTGGGGCCGGCACCCTACTCCTTTGAGCCACAGGCGCCGCCCAGCCCCTGAAATCAACATATGTTTGATGCATCAGATTCCCATTTCGTCTGCTGATGAGTATCTAGGACAGTGGTTCTCGACCTTCCTAATGTCGCGACCCTTTAACACAGTTCCTGTGGGTCACAACCCACAGGTTGAGAACCGCTGCTCTAGGAGGAGACTCTTGTGATGGGCACACCCAGGGCCCACATCTTGGATTCTAATGACCATTTTCCAGTAAAGGGAACAAAGCCTTCTTGGAAAAGTGACGGATCTCCAGTCTGGCACAGGGAAAGGACAAAATAAACCTAAAATATCATGCTGTGCCACAAATTAAAGAAGGCTGCCCAGGAAGAGGGAACATGTCAGGAGGACCCAGGAGGCACCTGGAGAGGGGTTCCAATGGCCCAATCTGGGACACTGTGAGCTCCAAAATAATAATAGTACTAGGTTATAGCCTAAAGAAAGACATAAGAATCCAGTGGTCCAGGCAAAGATAGAAAAAATAATAAAGAGAAGGAAAGTCTCTCTCTTACAGTAGAATTCTAAGTAAATATAGAAGGAATGATGGGGTTTGTTTTTTTTTTTTCTTTTTTTTTTTTTTTTATTGTTGGGGATTCATTGAGGGTACAATAAGCCAGTTACACTGATTGCAATTGTTAGGTAAAGTCCCTCTTGCAATCATGTCTTGCCCCCATAAAGTGTGACACACACCAAGGCCCCACCCTCCTCCCTCCATCCCTCTTTCTGCTTCCCCCCCCATAACCTTAATTGTCATTAATTGTCCTCATATCAAGATTGAGTACATAGGATTCATGCTTCTCCATTTTTGTGATGCTTTACTAAGAATAATGTCTTCCACTTCCATCCAGGTTAATACGAAGGATGTAAAGTCTCCATTTTTTTTAATAGCTGAATAGTATTCCATGGTATACATATACCACAGCTTGTTAATCCATTCCTGGGTTGGTGGGCATTTAGGCTGTTTCCACATTTTGGCAATGGTAAATTGAGCTGCCATAAACAGTCTAGTACAAGTGTCCTTATGATAAAAGGATTTTTTTCCTTCTGGGTAGATGCCCAGTAATGGGATTGCAGGATCGAATGGGAGGTCTAGGTTGAGTGCTTTGAGGTTTCTCCATACTTCCTTCCAGAAAGGTTGTACTAGTTTGCAGTCCCACCAGCAGTGTAAAAGTGTTCCCTTCTCTCCACATCCACACCAGCATCTGCAGTTTTGAGATTTTGTGATGTGGGCCATTCTCACTGGGGTTAGATGATATCTCAGGGTTGTTTTGATTTGCATTTCTCTAATATATAGAGATGATGAACATTTTTTCATGTGTTTGTTAGCCATTCGTCTGTCATCTTTAGAGAAAGTTCTATTCATGTCACTTGCCCATTGATATAAGGGATTGTTGGCTTTTTTCATGTGGATTAATTTGAGTTCTCTATAGATCCTGGTTATCAAGCTTTTGTCTGATTGAAAATATGCAAATATCCTTTCCCATTGTGTAGGTTGTCTCTTTGCTTTGGTTATTGTGTCCTTAGCTGTACAGAAGCTTTTCAGTTTAATGAAGTCCCATTTGTTTATTTTTGTTGTTGTTGCAATTGCCATGGCAGTCTTCTTCATGAAGTCTTCCCCCAGGCCAATATCTTCCAGTGTTTTTCCTATGCTTTCTTTGAGGCTTTTTATTGTTTCATGCCTTAAATTTAAGTCCTTTATCCATCTTGAATCAATTTTTGTGAGTGGGGAAAGGCGTGGGTCCAGTTTCAGTCTTTTACATGTAGACATCCAGTTCTCCCAACACCATTTATTGAATAGGGAGTCTTTCCCCCAAGGTAAGTTCTTGTTTGGTTTATCAAAGATTAGGTGGTTGTAAGATGTTAGTTTCATTTCTTGGTGTTCAATTCGATTCCAAGTGTCCATGTCTCTGTTTTTGTGCCAGCACCATGCTGTCTTGACCACTATGGCTTTGTAGTACAGACTAAAATCTGGTATGCTGATGCCCCCAGCTTTATTTTTGTTACTAAGAACTGCCTTAGCTATACGGGGTTTTTTCCGGTTCCACACAAAACGCAGAATCATTTTTTCCAAATCTTGAAAGTACGATGTAGGTACTTTGATAGGAATGGCATTGAATAGGTAGATAGCTTTGGGAAGTATAGACATTTTAACAATGTTGATTCTTCCCATCCATGAGCATGGTATGTTCTTCCATTTGTTAATATCCTCTGCTATTTCCTTTCTGAGGATTTCATAGTTTTCTTTATAGAGGTCCTTCACCTCCTTCGTTAGGTATATTCCTAGGTATTTCATTTTCTTTGAAACTATGGTGAAGGGAGTTGTGTCCTTAATTAGCTTCTCATCTTGACTGTTATTGGTGTATACAAAGGCTACTGACTTGTGGACATTGATTTTATATCCTGAAACATTACTGTATTTTTTGATGACTTCTAGGAGTCTTGTGGTTGAGTCTTTGGGGTTCTCTAAGTATAAGATCATGTCGTCAGCAAAGAGGGAGAGTTTGACCTCCTCTGCTCCCGTTTGGATTCCCTTTATTTCCTTGTCTTGCCTAATTGTATTGGCTAGAACTTCCAGCACTACGTTGAATAGTAAAGGTGACAGAGGACAACCTTGTCTGGTTCCAGTTCTAAGAGGAAAAGCTTTCAGTTTTACTCCATTCAGTAAAATATTGGCTGTGGGTTTGTCATAGATAGCTTCAATCAGTTTTAGAAATGTGCCACCTATGCCTATACTCTTCAGAGTTCTAATTAGAAAAGGATGCTGGATTTTATCAAATGCTTTTTCTGCATCTATTGAGAGGATCATGTGATCTTTATTTTTGCCTCTGTTAATATGGTGGATAACGTTTATAGACTTGCATATGTTAAACCAGCCTTGCATCCCTGGGATGAAGCCTACTTGATCATGATGAATGACTTTTTTGATGATAAGCTGTAATCTATTGGCTAGGATTTTGTTGAGAATTTTTGCGTCTATGTTCATGAATGAGATTGGTCTGAAATTCTCCTTTTCGTTTGGGTCTTTTCCTGGTTTTGGTATCAGGGTGATGTTTGCTTCATAGAATGTGTTGGGGAAGATTCCTTCTTCCTCAGTTTTTTGGAATAATTTCTGCAGTACAGGAATAAGCTCTTCCTTGAAGGTTTGATAGAATTCTGGAGTGAAGCCATCTGGACTAGGGCATTTTTTGGTTGGAAGCTTTTTTATTGTTTCTTTGATCTCAGTGCTTGAAATTGGTCTGTTCAGGAGGTCTATTTCATCCTGGCTAAGTCTAGGGAGAGGGTGTGATTCCAAATATTGATCCATTTACTTCACATTGTCAAATTTCTGGGCATAGAGTTTCTGGTAGTATTCAGAGATGATCTCTTGTATCTCTGTGGGATCAGTTGTTATTTCCCCTTTATCGTTTCTGATTGAGGTTATTAGAGATTTTACTTTTCTATTTCTAGTTAGTCTGGCCAATGGTTTATCTATTTTATTTATTTTTTCAAAAAACCAACTCCTTGTTTCATTAATTTTCTGAATGATTCTTTTGTTTTCAATTTCATTGATCTCTGATTTGATTTTGGAGATTTCTTTTCTTCTACTGAGTTTAGGCTTAGATTGTTCTTCTTTTTCCAATTCCATAAGATCTCTTGTGAGATTGTTGATGTACTCTCTTTCTGTTTTTCGAATGTAGGCATCTAAAGCGATGAATTTTCCTCTCAAAACTGCTTTTGCAGTATCCCACAGGTTTTGGTAGCTTGTGTCTTCATTGTTGTTATGCTCAAGGAAGTTAACGATTTCCTGTTTTATTTCTTCCTTCACCCATCTGTTATTCAACAGAAGATTGTTTAATTTCCATGCCTTTGGGTGGGCTTGAGCATTTTTGTTAGAGTTGAGTTCCACCTTTAGTGCCTTATGGTCTGAAAAGATACAAGGTAAAATTTCAATTCTTTTGATTCTGTTGATATTTGTTTTGTGTCCCAGGATATGATCAATTTTGGAGAATGTTCCATGGGGTGATGAGAAGAATGTATATTCTTTATCTTTGGGGTGGAGTGTTCTATATGCGTCTATCAAGCATAGTTGTTCTAGGGTCTCACTTAAATCTCTTACATCTTTGTTTAATTTCTGTTTAAAGGATCTGTCCAGCTCTGTAAGAGATGTGTTAAAGTCCCCTGTTATGATGGTATTATCAGATATCATATTGCTCAGACTGAGTAAGGTCTGCTTCAAGAATCTGGGAGCATTTAAATTGGGTGCATACATATTTAGAATGGAAATGTCTTCTTGTTGTAGTTTTCCCTTGACCAATATAAAGTGACCATCTTTGTCTTTTTTGACTTTAGTTGCTTTAAATCCACATGTATCTGAAAATAAGATTGCAACTCCTCTTTTCTTCTGAATTCCATTTGCCTGAAAAATTGTCTTCCAACCCTTGACTCGGAGCTTTAATTTGTCTTTTGAAGCCAGGTGTGTTTCTTGCAGACAGCAAATGGATGGCTTGTGTTTTTTAATCCAGTCAGCCAATGTATGTCTCTTCAGTGGGGAATTCAAGCCATTAACATTTATTGAGATAATTGATAAGTGTGGTAGTATTCTATTCGTCTTATTTGGTGAGAGTCCATTGCTTAGTTTTATCTTTTGCATCAGTGTGGAGGTTAGGTTCTGTCCTTTGATTTCTGAGTTCTTACTTTGCTGCTGATCCATTGTGGTGGTCAGTGTGCAGAACAGGTTGAAGTATTTCCTGTAGAACTGGTCTTGTTGTGGCGAATTTCCTCAATGTTTGTATATCCGTAAATGATTTGATTTCTCCGTCAATTTTGAAGCTTAGCTTAGCAGGGTACAGAATTCTGGGCTGAAAATTGTTCTGTTTAAGTAGATTAAAGGTAGATGACCATTGTCTTCTTGCTTGGAAAGTTTCATTAGAGAAGTCTGCGGTCACTCTGATGGATTTGCCCCTGTAGGTCAACTGGCGCTTACTCCTGGCAGCTTGCAGAATCTTTTCTTTTGTCTTGACTTTGGACAGGTTCATCACAATGTGTCTTGGAGAAGCTCAGTTAGAGTTGAGGCGACCCGGGGTCCGATATCCCTCTGAACGCAGTGTGTCAGAATCTTTGGTGATGTTTGGGAAATTTTCTTTTATAATATTCTCTAGTATGGCTTCCATTCCTCTGGGGCATTCTTCTTCCCCTTCTGGAATTCCTATAACTCGTATGTTGGAACGCTTCATAAAGTCCCATAATTCTGACAGTGAACGTTCTGCTTTCTCTCTCTTCTTTTCTGCCTCTTTTACTGTCTGAGTTATCTCAAGAACTTTGTCTTCTACCTCTGAAATTCTTTCTTCTGCATGGTCTAACCTGTTGCTGATACTTTCCATTGCATCTTTAAGTTCCCTAATTGACTGTTTCAGTTCCTTCAGCTCTGCTATATCCTTTTTATATTCTTCATATCGTTCATCTCTTATTTGATTCTGTTTTTGGATTTCCTTTTGGTTATTTTCCACTTTATTAGCAATTTCCTTCATTGTTTCCATCATTTCTTTCATTGTTTTCAACATGTGTATTCTAAATTCCCTTTCTGTCATTCCTAACATTTCTATACTGGTGGAATCATCTGCAGTAGCTACCTCATGGTCCCTTGGTGGGGTTGTTCTAGACTGGTTCTTCATGTTGCCTGGAGTTTTCTGCTGATTCTTCCTCATGAGTGATTTCTTTTATCTGTTTCCTTGCCCTAATTTTCCTTTCACTTCCTCTTGCTCTTTAAGTTCTTGTGCCTGTGGACTAAGGGTTACAGGACCAGAAGGGTGAGAAGGTTGAAGAGCAAAAAAAGGGGATGAAAGAAAGGAGGACCGAGTGATAAGAAAAAAAGAAAGATAGAGAAAGGAGAGGGGGTGGGTATAAGGAATATTGACAAAAAGAAGAGAGGCACAGAAAGAGGGAGACAGGGCAATATAGGTGTACAGTAGGGTACTTTGACACAACCTTAAAAACCCCCACCTTCTGGGGGTGCCCAGTTGTGTGGTTCCCTTGAGGTCAGCAGCTCTTTGCTAACCTGATCAGACACAGTACCCCACCTCCACCAAGTAGAGAGGAAAGACAAAAATGCTATAAATCAAACCAAAAGAAGCAAACAGAAAACTTTACGGGGATAAAATTGGGTGAAAAACCAAATTATATCGGTAGAAACACCAGCAAAAATGAAGTTGAAGTTATTAAAAAAGGCAGCAATGGGAAATTATAATTAAACTAGGAAAATTGAGAAAGAAAAAGGGATCTGTGTGGAAAAGATTGAAATTAAAAAAACAAAAGAACATCAGCAATGTCAAAATAAACAAACAAACAAAAAAAAAAACAACCAAACAAAAAAAAAAAAGAAAAAATACATAACCAAAAATAAAGCAGTTTGTATATGTTATTGAATATTGTCTGGGCAACACGTGGTCTTCTGGGGTATGAGATGTTAGTCACAGTTCTGATACGACTGGAGGCTGCTGATTTCTCAAACCCCAGCAGGTAGACACCCTAAATCTCTCTTCAGCCTACTTAAAAGGCACTTTGAACTTGTAAACTTGCTGAGCAGAAGCTTTCCCAGCTTTCTCGCTGGAATCGCTGCTGAAGTGGCTATCCACTTACCCAGTGTGCCAAAACCGGTCTCACTCTGCCCCTGAGGGTTAGGGCTGCAAGGCGGCTCAGACCCCACCCTTAGGCTACTTGGTTGCTGGGTTACCAGCTCCCACCCGTTTCTAGCTCTGCGACCCTGAGGGCGGAGCTTGCCGGGGCAGATCACTGAGAATGGATCCGTGTGACCCACCGCCAAACACTATTAGCTCCGTCTAGCTCAGCGGCTCAGACTGGGGCCCTAGAGAACGGCCAAAGTTCTCCGCACTCCCGCTCAGGCCTTCCCCAAGGCAGTTCAACTCAGTGCCAAGTCCAAGGACATCAAAACAGTTCACAGGTAACGCCTTTCTGGTTTGCAGTCTCGCTGCTACTGAACTTACAGTTGTGGGCTGGTTTAGACGGATTGAACACATGCGACCACTTGCCGGTTTTCCACTGTTTTAGTCCTCCTCTTGGGGTCCAGAAGTCTCTCACTGACTCCCTGTATCTTCATAGGAGTGATGATAGGCAGTTCCCACCAGCCAGAGATGCCTGGAGTCCTATTTCCCCAGACTCACGGTGCCCAGATGCAAGGAAGCTGTTACTCGGCTGCCATCTTGATCCGCCTCGAAAGTTTTATTTTTCACATATCATATCCTGCATCATTTTTTTCCTCAAATTTTGCTCAAAAACTCCACAGTTCGGCTCCTGTGGCTCAGTGAGTAGGGTGCCAGCCCCATATACCGAGGGTGGCAGATTCAAACCCGCCCTAGCCAAACTGCAACAAAAAGTCTGGGGTTTGTTTTTTTTCTTTTTTTCTTTTTTTTTTTAATCACCATTGGGCAACCATCAGGCAGAAAGCATCATCAGTGGGTGTTAAAACTAGTGAGTGGAAACTTCTTAAGAAAAAGGTAATTATGGAGTGTCAAAGAGCCACCTCCTGCATACTTAATAATTATGAATAGCTATAAAAATAACTGTAATGGTAGAGAATATTCAGGTGATAGACATTATCCTAACCAGGTGGAAGTTGAGGGACAAATAGACATTATTTATCCCCATGTGACTCTCTGAAAAGGCCGTGTCACTTTACTTCTCTAGAACTCTAGTCAAAAATGCAGAGGGAAACGCCAAGCAAATCCAGATTGAGGGACCTTGTAGAAAATAGATGTCACAGCGATGAAGGACAAAGGCAATCAAGGACCATTTCCAGAGTGAGAGAGTCAAAGGAAATACAGTGGTGGTTCTGGACTGGCCCCTGGGAAATGGGGTTGGGGGAAGGGACGGCTGTAAAGGCCGTCAGCAAGACAGCCAGCGAGGTCTGAAGGAGGTTTCTAGATTAGATCACATTTTCAGAGCAGTGCATATTTCCTTGTTCTGATCACTGTACCATGGCTATATAAGAGGACGTTCTTGTTTTATAAAATATACATTGAAATATTTAGCAATAAAGAAGCATCTTGTCTGCAATTTACTCCCAAATGGTAAAAAGGAGAAGTAATCTGTCTATATCAAGGGGAAAGAATAATAACACAAATGTGGTAAATTTTACCATTCGAAGATTCTGAGTAAATGGATCATTCACATTATCTTTGCAACCTTCCCATGAGTCTGAAATTATTCCAAAAAAGAAAATTTTCAAAAATGCAGGTCTCTCTGCATTTGTACCAAGTCCCTTAGAACTAACATCGTTCAGGCTTCCTGGCTAACCTTCTAAAAATAAACCAGTTCTTCCTATAGGGTCTGTCCAGGATAAAGGAGTTACAGGAGCTTTGACTCACTGGAATGGCTTTTTGACAAAATTCCTCAGTAGAATCTTCTAGAGCTTCCAAAGGCTGCCTGGCTATCTTGTTCTCTGACACCCACAGACAGTGCTCCTCGGGAGGCTGATTGGAAATTCAGTGAACTTCCTGTAACAGAGTCTAAAGAGAAAGAAAACACAATACAAGTCAAGCTGTCTAAATATTTGAGATAGATAATATCATCCTTCTGTTTTCTAATGCAGAGTCTTTCCTTGAATCTGCTGCAGCAGTTTCTCCCCCCTGGCACTGCTGACACTTGGTGCTGGGGGACTCTTTTTAGTGAGGACTGTGTCAGCAGCTTCCCCGGCCTCACACGCTGATGCCAATCAGGGCAAGAGGGGTCCTGTTCGAGGACCACACTGTGGAGCCACCAATTCAGCAATTTTGTAATAAAAACCCAAAATCATTTCACCTTTGGAAATGTTTCCTAAATACACAAATCCCTTGTTAATGTCCTAACATTAGGGAAAATTTGTGCCTGTGTCTGCCAGCATTTTTAGACATGAGGTTTTGAGTTTTCTTTGTTTCATTGTTGGTTTTTTAATGTGTATCAAGAACTTAGTACCAAACGACACACAAAGCACTTCACACACATTTTCTCTTTTAATTCTGAAGTCTAAGAGGTAGGTGGTGCATAACAGCCCCATTTTACAGATGAATAAACTGAGGCTTAGAAAAACTGAGAAGCAAAGCTAAGGACCAACAAACCACTAGCTTCTGAAACTCATGCTTTCAACCTCTAAGTGTCTGGCCTCCTTCCATTTGTTGAATACAGTTATTTTTAGTCACCAGTCTCAGGGTAAAGTCATTCTCCAATGGCTGAAAATACCATTTAATATTCTTTCTGGGTTATCTTCCCCAGAGGATGCCCAATTATTTGGGCCTTTTCCAGTATTAGCTCTGAAAGCCTCTAATCTTGGGAAACCAGGACAGTTGGTCACTCTGTGTTCACATTACCCATCAGGCTGGAAAACAACACAGCCCCAGTATGAGAGCCCAGGACCGGCCGGTGTTTGTGCAGTGATGATCAAACTTCGCCATCCTGGGGATATTTTTAAAGGGCCAGAGTCTTCGGGAGGGAGGACTTAATCTCACAGAGACAAGTCCGGTTGCATAAACCCCAATCTTCTGCATGAGAGGGAGTGTTATGGTGGTCACCTGGAGTAGAAGCCTCGGGGCAGCTTTAACACTGCCAGGAGTTTTATGCAGCAGGTAACCTGGGCTGGCTCCAGCTCCTTCTTTTAACTTAGAGTCTGGCAGCTCTCAGTAGTAGTAGTGCTCTTGCAGTGGTGTCACAGAGTCCTTGCTCCTTGCTGGTGTTGTTAACACGTTCGCCCTACAGATGAAGAAGTGTGGCCAGCCGGTCCGTGGAGTTCTCCAATTCTGTAGGTGACCTTCTGGTTCCAGCAAGGCAGTCTATCGGCAAAGACTGTCCTTGGAGAGAGTCCCCATAACTTTCTCACCCCCTTCACTCCCCTGCGGGCCTGCTCTGCTTCAGAAGCTCAGCTGGCACTCTCACTTTGCCAGGAGACACCCGAGAGTTGTGAGTGATGTTCACATGCCTGCCTGCACCTCCCTGCAAGCAGCCTCGCAGCCTCCCTGGGGGCCTGGCTGCCCTGAGAGGCACATGTTACCCTGAGGCCCGCAGGAGCAAAGCCCACTGGTTTACTGAGACGTAGCCAAATGCTGAAGGCATGCACCTGCACACAGACGAGGCCTCTCCACTGGCCAGAAACAAAGTCCATTCTCCACTTACGTCACTGCACCAGTTTTAACTCCCTTCTGAAGACAGACAGCTAGCTAGTCGTTTCAAAGACAAAAATTCAATTTCAAAGAATTGCTATTAGTTCAAAGCAGAGGCTGGAGAACTTTCTCTATCAAAAGCCAAACAGTCATTATTTCAGCTTTTCAGGACACAGAATCTCCAGCACAACTCAGCTCTGCCTTCATAGCATGAGACCAGGCAAGGGCAATCTGCGGACACAGGAATAAGTATCATGTGCCACAAAATACTATTCCTTTGACTTTCTTTTTCCCCAAAATATACAAATCACTCTTAGTTCACAGGTAGTACAAAAACAGGCAAGAGGCTAGATGTGGCCCAAGGCCACGGCTGGCTGGTGTCTTCATCTCAACAAACTGGGGGGGATCTTGGACATCAGCTCAAGGTAAGGATGAAACAGTAGAGATTGGGCTCAAGAAAAAAAAAAAAAAACAGTGAATACATGTTCCCACCACACAAGGGGGTGGGCACAAAACACATGAATTTGGAATATGAAAATCAAAATACCCAAAGATCAGCACGTTTCAAGGCTGCCCCACAACTGGCGTCATACGAAGGATTCTTCTCTTAGCCTGGGCTGCCTGGAACAAGCCACACCCCCTATTTCCAGGTTCTTTAATCACCAAGGCTGCTCTCTGAGCAAATGAATTGATTTTACCAGCAAAATGCACGTGCAGGCATCTCTTCCTCTGAGTGCTGGGCTAGATTCTGCAGAGACAGTCTCACATCCTTGCTCTCCAAGACAAAGGGTGATGCTGGGGGTAGGGAAGGCGGTTACAGCTGACGGCAGACAGGGCCCAGTGGACAGCCTACGGCCGTAACAAAACACAAACACCAAACCACTGCCAGAGAGTCTTATTTGATGAGAATCTGAACATCCACAGACACACAGGGAGCATCCCACCCCGAGTGCTGTTCCCACTTAAGTGAGATGGAATCTTCTCAGAATGCCAAGAAAGGGGAATATAGTAATCAAACCTGCTATGACAGTCAAAGCCGCCTTTTAAAGCAAAGTGAAATTTATACACTAGGGAATTCCTAGAGACAATTCAACTTGCTTCTTGTCCAGAATTGAAACAACTAGAAAATAAAAATAACTATGTTTTCCTTCTATATGTGTGGTGTTGTCTGAGACATTTCCAACACTGAGACCCACTCTAGCAATACTAACATACTATAATAATAACTCACGTTAATGAACTCTATGGTGAGGTGTTGAACTCCCTTACCCAGCTGAGTCCTCACTGCTCTGAGAGGCGAATGTTTTTAAGACCCATTTTACAGACAAGAGCCCTAGCCAAGAGGTCAGCTGACTGGGGTGAGATCTCATAGCTAGAGGCTGAGCCAGGAGCCACACCAGGCTGTCAGACCAAGACTCTTGGTTCTCAACCCTTGCCCTACCCAGCCTGCTGCAGCCAACACCTGTGAGCTATGCTGATTCATCAGACATTGGATTAGACTTAGGAGATTATTGATGTAAAGTGCATTTCATTTTCCTTTAAAATACACAAAAATAGTAATAAGTATTTATGATGACTCCCAGTTAACCAGAATATTCCATCAGCTGCAGCTGCCCAGGTGCCAGGCCCCTGTCCAGCCAGGTGGACATGGGATGTCCCAGGTTTGTTAGGATAAAGACATCCTCCAACCCTATCTCTCAGTGCTAAGGAAACGGGAAGGTGGCCATGTACCCTCAAGGGCTTCCCATTCAGAAGAGGCGCAGACGGAGAAACAATTCCACCACAGCATGTTCCCGTGGGGTGAATAATGTCCAGAATGGTATAAATATGAAGAAATCCTGAGAAGTGTCAAGGAAAGGAAAGTGAGGAGGTGACACCTGAGTGATTATTGAAGGACAACAGTTGGTCAGAAAGAGAAGGTGAGAAGGACCTCCCAGGCAGAGGGGCCACCTATGAAAAGTGTGGCCAATTCCCAAATCTTCCAGGGTGTAGTGGGAGGACAGGATGTCTGCAGGGGTGTCACCAGGGTACAGAGAGAGGTGGAGCCACATTGAAAGACTATCTGGTTATATTAGGACTCGGACTTTACCCAGAAGGTTATTAGGAGCCACTGGGAGATTTAGCAGAGGGTAACGGTCCTGGCTGGGTTTGCATTTGGGGTAGATACATCTCTCTGCTGACAGGGCAGGGGAAACAGGAGAAGAAGGGTTGTGAGTAGCAGGAGGGAGTGTGAGAAGCAGCTCTGCAGGTGAAAAGTAACAAAGGACTTATTTAAGGCTATTTTATCAGTGGAGATAAGAGAAATAAACACATTCAGGAAATACATTGAGAAATTAACTGTAGAAATATATATAGGAGAGATTTGACAAGTTTCCAAACTCATCCTAGAAAAATACGAATCCCTCGCTGCAGAATATCACTACACCCATCTTCATGTTCTGCTCTTGGGGAGCTGCACACTGACATCAGCTCCTAGTCCACCCTTCAAAGCAATCTGGGAACTCTTTTTCTAGAATGGCCACCAGAGCCGTCATCATATTACTCTTGATGTCCTCAATGTCATCAAAATGTCTTCCTTTCAATATTTCCTTTATCTTCAGGTAAAGAAAAAAGTCCTTGGGGGCCACATCAGGTGAGCATGGAGGGTGTTCCAACAGAATTATTTGCTTATAGCGAAACTCTCCCCCAGACAGTGCCGTGTGAACTGGTGCATTGTCATGACGCAAAAGCCAACCCCTTCTCATATAGGCAAAAAGCCTATCTGTCTCTGTGCCTACCAACCTGAGAGCAAGCAGAAACTGAAACTTACCTGGCACAGTACGGTTGGGACTGGGGCTGAACCCAAACAATAGCCGTTAAGCCTGAAAGCTCCGGAGGTGAAAATCCAGCTTCAGAGACACGACATGGGACTGGGGCATGCAGACACATCATTGGTAAGTCTTAGGAACCTCTGGCCTTGGTTTTGTAAGATAATGAGTTTCTGCCTCCAGGAGGCTAAGGGCCTCCAGAACACAGGCATACAATCAGCCTTCTCCCCCACAGTGGTCTTGTGACTTATCAGTTTGTGGGCAAACCGCAAACAACATGCTTCTTATGATTATTATTTTTAGAGTAGAAGAATGTCTATCAGTTGATCAGTAGACTAGCAGGCTCCAGGGAAAGGATGATTTGTTTTTTGTAATAGATCCCTGAAGCCATTGTGTGATTATAGATTACTAATAGTGTGTACGTGCAAAACTGGCTATTTAAGCTGGTCAGAAATAAAGAAGTTGCTACTTGCCACCAGAGCTTGTAGCCATTCTTTGCCTCATACTATTTCAAAAGCAGGCTTCACCTCTGTGTCATCGACCACCCGTACGGCCATCACGCAACATTCTCATGCCAAGGTTTTCAGTTAAGATTTCCCTAACTATTTCTCCATCGATATTTACTTGGTCTGCTATGCTTTTCACAGTCAGCCAACAATTCTGACACGCAATCCAATGAATGCAATGTTTTCATCAGATCTGCCAGTTACTGGCCACCCTGGCCTCTCGTCACCAGTGACACTTTCTCTCCCTTCTGAAAAATGTTAGATTCATTTGTACACTGCCATTTTCTTCACGGCACTCACTGCATAAACTCAGTCTAACATGTCCTTGATTTCGCTTCCATTCTTGCCAAGTTTAACAGGAAATTTAATGTTTGTTCTTTGCTACAATTCAAGCTCCAACATTCTCTGGATGGCGCACAAAAATGCACAACCATGATAACGAACACCACTCAGCAAGACACAAACACAGCTGTGAAACACTGATACACTAAGCTTATGAAACTTTACTGAGTTGTTTGTACAATGCTGCTCACAGAACGGCACGGTGGCAAGTTTGCAAACTTAATGGTCAGACCTAGTACATCTTAAGTGAAAACGTGAATAGCCTGACTGACGATGGAAAGATTCACTGACAGAGCTGAGGATGAACGTGTGACCTCGAGACAGTCAACCCATGGCCTGGCCGAAGACTATCATGGTGTGGCTCAGGGAAGATACTTGTATGATCAGATTGCATCTTCAGGGAGAAGACTTTCACAGGTGCTAGTGCTGGAAGCAACAGAGGGAGCCCGTTGGGCTAGTCACCATGTTGGGGCACCCGCAAGAGGACAAGGCAGAGGAAAGTCTGGGATGAGGGCTGGAACCGCACAGGAGAATACCAGCAGATGAGGCTCGTGACCTTCAAGAGCTGGAAGATGATTAACCAATTGGGGCTCTAGCTCCTGTGGGTAGGAAGCCTGGTGTCCTCTCCTCTTGGTCTTCCTGATATCACTGCCCCCTCACAGCCAACTCCCACTTTCACCTATCCTAAAATGAGCTCATTCCTGTCTTTTTGCATTTCCAAGGTCTTAATTAGAACAAGTCCTTTAAAAAAATAGTCAAAAATGGAAAACACCCCAATAGAAAAATGGACAAAGGACATGATCAAGCAATTCACAAAAGAATACAACGCAATTGACTTGTGAAAAAATGTTCATCCTCACCCGTAATTCAGGAAATGAAATTTGGCAAAGATTTAGAAACCCGTAATAACTGGGACAATGTTACTCATTTATTATGGAAATGCATTGAGTATTCCTTTCTAAAGAGCAATTTGGCAACATGTAACAATGCCTTAAGATTTTTTTATATCCTTTGAACCATCAAATCCACTTCTGAAAATTTATTCTGAGAAAAAACTAAATCAATTCTAAATTGATGCTATTTATGAGCCAAAGCTGAGCTTTAAAATATATAAATGTTTAAATGCTGAAAGGGGATTTTCATTGCAGGGGTTGTTTGTGGAAGCTGCTGTGCTGCTGTTAAAATAATGTTTAAGAAACATAGTAAATAAACTGAATATCAACATTATTATTTTTAGGAAAAAAATACGTATATGTACACATACATATGCAAACACCCATGTATAAACTATGAACCTCATTTTTGTAAAATAAAACTCAAGAATATACATGCATATATATCGTGTGCAAGTTATATGGTTATACACCCACACACCATATACGTCACATACACACTATATATAGTTACAGATAGAGGTACGCCCAGCCTAACAACAGGAACATCTTCTCAGAAATCCACCCTTAGGTGATTGCATCCCGTGCGATGATCACAGAGTGCACTTACACAAGCTAGACAGCGCCCCCCACGGTGCCCCCAGGCTGTGTGGTGCCACCTGCTGCTCCCGGGCTGCGCACCTCGACAGCGTGTCACTGCACTGAACGCCGTAGGCAGCTGTAACACAATGTGAAGCATTTGTATGTCTAAACATTGAAGAGATACAGTAAAAATTTCAGTATTATAATCTATAGGACCACCATCTATATGCAGTTTGTCACTAACCAAAACATCGTTATGCATGACTGTGTCTATAGCACTATACCTGTATTAACTTGTGGTCCCGTGATCTTATAAAGTTGCTGAAAAATTCCTATTGCCTAGCAACAGGCATCATAATGTCATAGTCTTTAGTCACACACTACCGTGATGCTCGGGCAAAGAAACCTCTGCCTCCAGTTGTACAAAAGTCTAGTGCATTCCTTTTGATTATTAAAAAAAGTTAACTGTCATGCAGCCTCAAGCAGGTCCTTCAGGGGTGTCAGAAGTCACTGTCACATAGGAGACGACCGCTCCGTGCCTGTGATTGCCCCTGAACACCTTCCAGTGGGTCGAGATGTGGAGGTGGAGGACAGTGATACTTGTGACCTTGACCCTGTGTGGGTGAGCAAGTGTGTGTACTTATGTCTTCATTGTTAACAAAAAAGTTTAGAAAGAAAAAAATAGGAAAAAAGCTTATAAAATAACAATATAAGGCAAGAAATAATTTTATGCAGCTGTACAATGTAAGTTTTATGCTCAGTGTTATTACAAAAGTGTCAAAAAGTTAAAAACTAAGTTTATATAGTAAAAGTTACAGTAAGCTAAATTTATCATTGAAGAAAAATTTTTTATAAATTGAATATAGCCTAAAACGTACAGTGTTCGTAAAGTCTACAGGTGTATACAGTAACGTCCTAGGCCTTCACTTTCACCCCCTCACTCAGTCACTCAGAGCAACGCCCAGTCCTGCAGTCTCCCTCGGGGTAAGGGCCCTCTACAGGTGAGCTGCTTGTTATCCCTTACGTCCCATTTTTACTGTACCTTTTCTATATTGAGATATGTTTAGATGTGCAATACTCACTTTTGTGTCACAGCAGCCAGCAGTGTTCAGAACAATCACAGGCCGTGCAGGTGAGTAGCCCCAGGCGGTGGGCCGGACACAGAGGCTGGCTGCACAGTGCGCTCCACCACCCAAGCCATGTGAGTGCACTGGCCATGTCTGCACAACACCAAAATCACCCAAGGACACATCTCTCAGAACTGAGCCCCATTGTTAAGTGAGGCATGACCGAATATAAATAACATTATTGTATGTGTGTATATCAAAATATTAATAGTGATTATCAGCAAATAGTGGAAGTAGATATGTTTTTTCCTTATTCTTTTTTCTACATTATGTAACTCTGCAAATTTGTAGCAAGGAGTCAAGAGGACCTGGCACACAGCTGGACAGGAGGCTCACACTGTGCCTCGCATCTCCCTCCCTGTACTGCACCCCCAGAACATCTCCCGACTCTGTGCCTTCCCCTCCAGCCTCACCACTCTGCTCCACTCCGTGCCCACACCATCTCTTGCCAATGCTATTAGGACATTTTATCACCAGCCTCCAGCTAGTCTGGTGTCCTTCTCTTCCAATTCCTCCCCCTCTGCAGCCAAAGAGGCCTTCTTAAGAAAGAACCACACGGGCCTTCTCTCCTCTTTCTTATCTTACTTAAGACTTTTGCATCATCTCCCTTTGCTAAGGAATAAAGTACAAAATCTTTATTACACCCTGAAGAATCCTCCAGGATCTAACCTCGGGACATCTCCACGGCCTTAGCTCAGGGTGGTGGTTAACGGTGCCCACCCCAGAGTCTCACAGCCCGGGTTCCAGTTCTGTTTTGCTGCTCTCTGGACTTCTCTGGGCCTTGGTTTCTCTGGTCCGCCTTGTCCAAAGCTCTGAGAACGGTGCTTGGCACCTGGTGGTAAGTGCACCACACATTTGCTGTCCTGGGTCAGTTCTTACACCCCTTGCCCACTGATTATTGTTGGTAAAGGAAAAGAACAGCTGGAATGTGACTCCTAGGTTTTTGATGTTATCGTTAGCTGGAGAGTAGAGATGTTTACCGAAGATGCAACATCCGGCAGGGAAAACAGGCTTGAGGTGTTGTGCCCAGATCTCGAAATCCCCCACAAAGACCACCAGGAAGCCAAGTCTGATGCAAAAGCAAAAGGGCCTTTTATTGCAAGCTCAAACTTGGGCTCCTGGGGACTCCGCTGCAACGGATCCGAGCCAGGAGCCCCAAGCTCTGGAGCAGGGGGTTCTTATGGTCCCAAGCAGTGGGGGGGGAGTTAACTTGAAACAAAGGAGGCACTTCTGGATTGGTTAGGTGGGGGGTCCCTGATTGGTGGGTGGTTGTCTCATGATTTCGGGGAATTGCCTGGGCTTGTACTGAGTGAAATGGCAGGGAAAGCGAAACTTAACTCTTAAGATGGCTCTGGTCTGGTTCTTTCAGAGTTCAGTGTTAGACTTGCTGGAGCTTGTAGGGGACAAAATGGAGCTGAGGATGGACACATAGCTCAGAGACTGTCCGGAGTTGCCAGCTGACCAGTGTCTGCAAAAGCCACGATGAGGGAAATGGATTATCCAGGGCATGAGATGGGCAGAGTAGACAGGACCTTGGAGAACACCCACATTCAAAGAACCCAGTGAGAGAACAAACCCAGACAAGAAGTAAGAGCAGCTGGTCTACGAGGGGGAAAAGGCAAGAGGTTAGTGCTCCAGAAGCAAGATGAAGGGAGGGAGTGTTCCGGAAAACAGAGCGGGGGTGGGAGGGAAGAGCCAGTGCTGGGACTGACTGTCCCCCAGGTACAGAGGCATTTGCTATGTTGCGTGACCGGAGACGCGAACCAGCAGCGGCTTTGCTGTGGGTGTAAACTTGCTCCTGTAATTATTAAGTCAAGAAATGGGATGGCCTGTAGCGAAATTCTTTATTCAGGGTTTTGATTTTATACCTTTCTAGTCACGTACACACTTAATCTATTATCTGTTAGTTTCACCATTTCCTCATTTTACCTATCTGAAATTAACTTGAAAGGAAATATCCTGTTACCATAGCAACACAATCACTTTTGTAGTAAACATCTTCTAGACACTGACTAATCTCTGGGCAGGTATCTAAATAAAGATCACAAAGAAGAAAGTAGCCACAGGGGAACAGAGTTAATGGAAGAGTATCTTCAAGCGTTCACTCGGTTTACTCAGCATGAAGTAATGACTGTGTCTTTCCCTCAGGGCAGAGCACCTATAGACCTCTGACAATATGTTGTTAACATACGTCAACCCTCTGGCCCGTATCTCTGAGGAAGGGCAGCATGCCCTTTGATTTCAGGCTTCACAGGCGCACAGCTTCAGAGAATGGGCTTGTGGAATTTTTTTTTTTTTTTTTTTTTTGTAGAGACAGAGTCTCACTGTACCACCCTCGGGTAGAGTGCCGTGGCATCACATGGCTCACAGCAACCTCTAACTCTTGGGCTTATGCGATTCTCTTGCCTCAGCCTCCCAAGTAGCTGGGACTACAGGCGGGCGCCACAACGCCCAGCTATTTTTCTGTTGCAGTTTGGCCAGGGCTGGGTCCGAACCCGCCACCCTTGGCATATGGGGCCGGCGCCCTACTCATTGAGCCACAGGCGCTGCCCTGGGCTTGTGGAATTTTTAACTCCAGGGAAGCCAACTCTGTGTGTATCCCAGGGGGGACCCAAGTCCCTTAAGCCTCTGGTAAAAAAGCAAGCCATTTTAAACTCACACTGAGTTCACTTTGTGTGCTTGATGTAGGATATGTTTATTTCTAAATATTATCCTACATGCTGTAACTGCCATGACCGCAGCTCCCTTTGTAAGGCTCAGGTGCAGGAAGGACCACACACATCTAAGTACTTTGCCTGTCACATGGGTGGGGTTTCGTATTTGTTCTGGGGAGGGAGGTTCTTGCTTAAATCTCACCTTGTCTATAGGACTTATCCCAGCTGTCCCGGCACCTGCAGCCCTGGCATCCGGGACCCTGCTCAGTTCTAGTTCCCGTTTGTCTGTGCAGCTCTCTTACCCCCAACTCACCTGCAGAATCACGGGTTGTGTTCCCAGTTTGTCATCTAAGGACAGAGCAAACTACCCAAGGGCAAGTTCTTTTCCATTTTGTTCACTGATGTGTTCTAAGCACTTAGGACAAGGTTGGTATGTAGTGGATACACAATAAATATTTGTTGAAAAAATAGCTATGATAGGACTGAAGAAAACATTCAAGACTCCTAGGAGCTGGCTGGGAAGACGGGCCATTACCCAGGACTTCCTAGGAGCTGGCTGGGAAGACAGGCCATTACACAGGACTTCCTAGGAGCTGGCTGGGAAGACTGCCTGTTACCTAGGACTTTCCCTGTTTGGAAACACTCTGTGAAAACATCTTCAGGACCAGTTGTCTTCTCTTCTTAGCAGACACTGATGAGAACAAATGCCTGCCTTCCAGCTCCATCAGAGGTGCTGCTGGGGCCTCGTTCCTACCGCCCGACACCCCTAGGTATGAGGTTTGGTCCTCCACACAGCCCTCATGGGGATGAACCAGAGACCACCCCAACAGCTCCCCGTGTCATGATGCAGGAGCTGGCCTGAGAGGTAGAGTGTCCAGCTCACTGCCCCGGGACAGGGTGTGTAGTAGAGTGGTCCCCCACCACCCTCCACCACACCTCATCATTTCCCAGAATCGAAGGCAACTCTCCATTGATTTTTTAATGGGACACAAAAACTGTTCTTTATCAAGATATAGCAGGGCGGCCATATGCTTTTCATAAAACTGAGTACAGAGGCCAGAAGAAAGAGGGTGATGAGGTCAAGCTGCATTTCAAATCCCCTCTGTGTTCCAGGGGAGGGAAATGTTTTGTATTATATTAGTCAAGAGTTCACCACCACCTGATAAAAATCTTGAGAAAGGGCATGTGTGTTGCTAAATTAGCTCTAAAGAGGGATAGCTTAAAGTAAAATAAATCTGAATTAAACATGAGCTCAAGTTACCTGCCTCACCCTTCCAGAAAGGATGGTTACAAGGAAACGTTTGAAAGGGGCTTATTTAGCCAGCCAACCCAGCTCCCCAAGGATCGCAGGGGCCAGCGGCCTTCCCACAACTGTAGTCAGAAGGGCACATTTGCTTTCATGTTCATATTACAAACTGTAAAGACCTTTCATGTTGTGTTATGAATTGTAAACCCTCTCATAGATTTTTAAACCCTAGTCATTTTTTACCACTACTATTAATACATTAATCAGTCATTTATTCATTCAACAAACACAAACTGAGGGACAGGTTTCTGTTGTAAGCCAGCCATTAAAAAGACACAGGGGCTTTTTAGTTTGATCAAGTCCCAGTAGTGTATTTTTGAAGCTGCTTCAATTGCCCGGGGGGTTCTCCTCATGAAATACTCACCCAGACCAATTTCTTCAAGGGTTTTCCCTGCATTCTCCTCTAGTATTTTTATAGTTTCATGTCTTAAGTTTAAATCTTTAATCCAATGAGAGTCTATCTTAGTTAATGGTGAAAGGTGTGGGTCCAATTTCAGTCTTCTGCAGGTTGCCAGCCAGTTCACCCAGCACCATTTGTTAAATAGGGAATCTTTTCCCCACTGAATGTTTTTAATTGGCTTGTCAAAAATCAAATAGTGGTAAGTAGCTGGATTCATCTCTTGGTTCTCTATTCTGTTCCAGATATCTACTTCTCTGTTTTTGTGAATGGAAGAAAAAATACCCAATGTACACAGCCCTACTATGAAACTAATTTGGGACTCTCACATGAAAGCTATAACCCAGCTACAACTTAACAATAGGGGGAAGTGGGAAAGGGGGTGGGTGGGTAGAGGGAGGGGAATCGGTGGGATCACACCTGTGGTGCATATTACAGGGGTATTTGCGAAACTTGGTAAATGTAGAATGTAAATGTTTTGGCACAGTAACTGAGATAACGCCGGAAAGGCTATGTTAACCGCTGTGATAAAAATGTGTCAAATGGTTTATGAAGTGAATGTATGATGCCCCATAATCATATCATTGTATACAGTTATGATTTAATAAAAAAAAAAAAGACACAGGGCCTGTCTTATGTAACAAGGCCTATTAAAGTTGCATAAAAACAAAAACATTCAAAAAAAAATTTTTTTTAATCATCCAGACCTTTCCTCAGGAATAACAACAATTAACATTTTGGTAAAGACTATTTTCACCATTTTTTGCACATAAACATAAAAGGTAAATGGGTGCTTTCAAATTTTAAATATTTTGCATGAGATTACAGTGCCTGTTTTTCCATGAAGTACTATTTATCTCATTCAATATTTGTCTATAAGAACATCTTTAATGACTTAATGTCCCAAATTATTTTCCAGCATTTTCATTTACCTGTCAATTAAGAATTATTCTTTTCAAGCTACTATGGAGATAGAAGCTTCATTAGAGTACAAAGAAACCAAGAAGAAAACACGTGGGGTCCTCACAGACTTTTCAGGAAAGGTGGGAATACCCTACCTTAGCTCAAAAGAAAGTGAGGAAAAGATTAATGCCCATATAATGTTCCAGAGGTCTGACAAAGTGGTGGATAAATTTTGCCTGGGGCAGCTTGGGCGGATTTTGATTACAGGTGAGTTTAGGTTGAGGGGAGTGGGCATTCAAACTAGGAAAAAAGAAGAAATTCTAAAGGGTAGAATATCTTTTCTTTCCTCCTCTACCTTATGCTCTTTCTGGCAACCCCAAACAATCCTATAGCTCCAAACCCCATTTACTAATTTTGTCCCATCAAACTGAAATGCCTGACACCCTCACCTATCGCTGTCAATATCTCCCTGTTTTTCCCACCTCCTGCAATCAGGTTATTTCTAACTCTTTTCCTGGGACACCCAATAATGACTCAGAATAACTCAACATAACTTCTACTCTGAAGACACATGTAAAGACAAAGAGAATGACATGAAAAAAAAAAGTGTGTAGAGTGCACTAGAGATACCGTATAGCATAAACTAATGAGCCTCTGGAGGGAAGAATGAATGTGACTGGGTGTTTCCAGCCAAGACAAATGCTCTTCTATCCTGATTCCAAGTGTCAGTAAAAGAAACCAGTTGCAGAAATGACTCTCAGTACACAGTGGGTGCCCTCAAAGAAATCTCACCCAACACCAGTCAGCCTCATGGCCCACTCCCAATAGGGAAGCAACTTGGAGGGAACTTCCAGGGAGGTTGCTGAATGGTCCTTGCCATTCCCTGTGAAGAATTATGATTCTGTACCATAGATAAAGTGAGGTGTGAAGTGTGGTCAATGCTCCCATAGTGCAGGTCCAAGATCTTCTAATGATTAGAAGATTAGAAGATTATTAGAATAGATCATTATTCTATCTTATTAGAAGATTAGAAGATTATTAATTTTTTTTTTTTTTTTTGCAGTTTTTGGCCAGGGGCAGGTTTGAACCCACCACCTCTGGTATATGGGGCCGGCACTCTACTTCTTGAGCCACAGGCATCACCCAGAAAATTATTAATTTTAAGCTATTAGAATCTAATAGGTTAAAGGCTGAAGAAGCACCTGTATGCTGTAGCAGTCTGTATGCAGAAAGGAAACTCAGAATGTTCTGCTGCCAAATGATCTAAAAGAGAAACAGCCCAAATATCCCTCAGTGGAAGTGGAGAAACAAAACATGGTATGTACATCTGATGGAACACTCTTGAGTCATAAAAAGGAAGTTATGACAACATGGATAAATCTTGAAAACATCATGCTAGTGAAATGAGCACCATACACTGGTTTTATAAATAGTTCGACACATTTTCATCATGGGGCACCATACACTGGTTTTATAAACAGTTCGACACATTTTCATCACACTGGTTAACATAGCATTCCTGGCATTTTCTTAGTTATTGTGTTAAGACAATCATATTCTGCATTCACTAAGTTTCACATGTACCCTTGTAAGATGCACCGCAGGTGTAATCCCACCAATCCCCCTCCCTCTGCCCAACCTCCCCCCTCCCTACCCTCCCTCTCCCCCTTCCCCATATTCTTAGGTTATAACTGGGTTTTAGCTTTCCTATGAAAGCCATAAATTAGTTTCATAGTAGTGCTGAGTACATTGGATACCTTTTCTTCCATTCTTGAGATACTTTACTAAGAAGAATATGTTCCAGCTCCATCCATGTAAACATGAAAGAGGTAAAGTCTCCATCTTTCTTTAAAGCTGCATAATATTCCATGGTGTACATATACCACAATTTATTGATCCATTCGTGGATAGATGGGCACTTGGGCTTTTTCCATGACTTAGCAATTGTGAACTGGGCTGCAATAAACATTCTGGTACAAATATCTGTTATGTATATTTTACCACAATAAAAAATAGTCATCCAGGAGGAGGGAGGGCCATTGGCAGGACCTCACCTAAGGTGCACAATGTGAGGGTGTTCAGCATTCCCCCAGGGTGAAGGGCTCTACTACAACTTGAACTTTACCTTAGAATTGAAAACAATGTAACCTACACATTTGTACCATATTAATTTAAATAAAAAATAATAACAAAGGTAATTAAACAAAATATTCATTCATCCAAAAAGAATTAGTCAAAGAAGAGGCATGGTTGAGCATGGCAAATCTCCAGAGAACAAATAAATTTGAATATATTCAAATATATATTTAAATGTATCTATTTATTCAAATGTATATCAAATAAATTCAAATATATCTAACAAAACATGCACAGAATCTTTACAGAATCTGGAAGATAAATCCTGAAATACCAGATTCATAAGAATCTGTACTATGCCCAAGAAAAGGCACTAGCCAAGGAGGCCCCCAAAATTCAGAAGAATGAAAGCAAGTGACTAATACCAGAAATAAAAGAAAGGATATCTCTACTAAAAGCTCTGGCAGGAATTAAAAAGACAATAAAGGAATACTAATAATAGTTGTACTCCCATAAATTCAACAACTTAGAAAAAAGAAACCAATTCTTAAAAACCAACTTCCAAAACTCACCCAAAATGAAATAGAAAACCCAAATAGTCCTATCACATCAAGTAACCCGAGTAACTTAAATAAAGTTTAAATTTACAATTTAAAATGTTCAACAAAAAGATCTATAGCCCCAGACAGATTCACTGATGACACTCACCACTCTTCTACCAACATTTAAAAAAGAAATATCACCAATTCTACATAATCCTTTCCGGAAAACAGAAGAAAAGGGAACATCTCTCAATACAATTTTTATAAGATCATCATTGTCCTAATGACTAAATCAGATGCACACACGTGAACATCAATGTACAAATACTCAACAAAACATTATCAAATAAAATCCAACAATTGTAAAATAAATTGTATCACTGACCTTAGCTAAGTGAAGTTTATGCTGACAATACAAGACTGGTCCAGTATTTTAAAGCCAATCGGTATAATCCACTCTATTAAAAGTATAAAGAAGGGAAATCACATGATCATATGAATTAATTTACAAAAAGCATTTGACAAAATTCTACATCCATTCATGATTTTTTTTAAAAAAAAAAAACCTTCCAGAGGGCAGTGCCTGTGGCTCAGTGAGTAGGGCGCCGGCCCCACATGCTAAGGGTGGTGGGTTTAAACCCAGCCCCGGCCAAACTGCAACAACAAAAAAATAGCCGGGTGTTGTGGCCGGCGCCTGTAGTCCCAGCTGCTCGGGAGGCGGAAGCAAGAGAATCACATAAGCCCAAGAGCTGGAGGTTGCTGTGAGCCGTGTGATGCCACAGCACTCTACCGAGGGCAGTAAAGTGAAACTCTGTCTCTATAAAAAAAAAAAAAAAAACCTTCCAGAGGACTAGAAGTAGAAGTAACTAACTTCTTTAGCAACTACAAAAATACCTCCATAAAATATCAATGATGAGGGCAGCGCCTGTGGCTCAAAGGAGTAGGGCACTGGCCCCATATGCTGGAGGTAACAGGTTCAAACCCAGCCCCGGCCAAAAACTGCAAATATATCTATGTATCAATGATGAAATACTGAATAGTCCCCTTAAGAATATTGCTCCATGAACAAGGCAAAATATCCACTCTCACCACTCCTTTTCAACATTGTACTAGAAATCCTAGCCATTGCAATGAGGCAAGAAAATGAGATTAATACATTATGGACTAAATGTCTGTGTTTCCCCAAAAGTCATATGTTGAAGCCTTAACCCATAATGTGCCTGTATTTGGAGAGGGGGCCTCTAAAGTAGTAATTAAAGTTATATGAGGTCATAGGTTGGGGCCATGATTCACAGGATTAGCGTCCTCATAAGAGTCACCAGAGAAGGTGATCGTCTATAACCCAAGGAAAGAGGCCTCACCAGACACCAACCTTGCTGCCATCTTGGTGTTGGATTTTTCAGTCTGTAGAATTTTGAGGAAGTCAATTTCTATTGTTTAAGCCACCCAAGAAGTCTAACACAACAAGTGTACAGATTGAAATGGAAGAAATAAAAATATATCCATCTATAGGCAACATGACTGTCCGCATAGCATATGCCAAGGATTACATGTACACACACATCTCAGAACTCCTATTTATAAAACTAATAGGTAAACTCAGCAAGGTCTCATTACATAAGGTCAACAGACACACATCAATTGTCTTTATAGTAGCAATGTGCAATTTAAAATTAAAATTTTAAAGTAAACATTTAAAATTCCTCCACCCTACAATGGAATCCTTAGGTATATATCTAGAAAAATATGTATAGACTCTGTACAGAATCTGAAAGATAAAATGCTGATGGGATAAATCAAAGACCTAAATAAATGGATAGCTATAATGCTCATGAATTGGATGACTGAACGTAGTAAAGATTCTCACCAAGAAGATCTCTAAATTTAATACAATTTTAATCAATATTGTAGATGTAGACCAATTAAATCTAAATGTCTGTGGAAAGGCAAAGAAATTAAAGCAGGAAAACAATGTTGAAAAAGAAGAATAAAATCCAAGGAAACACATACTGAATTTTAAGATTGACTATAAAACAATAGTAACAAGTAACCTGGTATTGTGAAAGAGATAGACAAATAGATCAGTGGAAGGGTTTCAAAGCCACACGAATATGGCCAATTGATTTTTGGCAAAGATGCAAAGATAATTCAATGAAGGAAGAACAGGTTTTTTAACAAGTGGTGTTGGAACATTGGACAGTGTTAGGCCAAAAATAAGACATGAACATTTTCTGAAACTTTGCATTTTATACAAACAACTCAAATAGAATATATATCTAAATGTAAAACATAAAACTATGAAATTTTTATACTAGGGCATAAAAGAGAAAATCTTGATTACCTGGAGTTGGGCAAAGGTTCCTAGAAAGAATACCAACAGCTCAATCTGTAAATTTTTTAAAAATTGATAAGCTGATCTTCATCAAAATTAAAGACTTTTGATAAGTGAAAGACACTTTTAAGAGAATGAAAACACAACTTACAGACTGAGAAGAACATTTACAAATCACATATCCAGCAAGGACTTGAATAAGAAACACACAACTTGATGAAAGATGGGCAAACTTTACAGAAGAGCGTATGTGGATACTAATAAGCACAGGGAAAGATGTTAAACATCATTAGCCATTAGAGAAAAGCAAATTAAAATGCTATGAGATGCTCTACACACCTATTAAAGTGGCGTAAATAAAAAGCTGCTGCTAATACGAAGTGCTGACCATGACAAGGAGCAACTCAAACCCTCATACGTTGCTGCTGGAATGCAAATTGATACAGCTACACCAGAAAACAGTTTGGAAGCTTCTTACAAACTCACACACCTGTTAAACACATCTGATCCCACTCCTACTTGTACTTGTCCTGGAGAAATGAAAACGTACCCTGACACAAGCATCTGCATACGCACATTTACAGCAGCATGGCCCCCATGAACTAGAAACAACCCCAAAGTCCTTCAGCTGATGAATGGATAACAAACTCCTGTCCCTTCACAGTGGATGACTAACCAGAAATAAAACAGAACAAATGAATGGTGGACACGCACCCAGGTTTACTCTCAAGGCACTGTGTTAAATGAAGAAGCCGAGTCTCAAAAAGTTGTGTATGGACTGCTTAATTTCATTTATTTGTCATTCTCCAAGAGGCAAAACTGTAAAGACAGACAACACCAGGGGCTTCCAGGGTTAAGAGAGGATGAGGGGATGACTGCAGAGGAACGGCAGAGGGCAGGAGGCAGGTTTCTGGGGTAAGGAGGTTATTCTAAAAACCTGATACAGAAAACTAAATATCATACAATTATACACTCACACAATTTTATTGTATGTTAATTTGGAAAATAATTTTAAGTGAGCTATAACAAGGACTTCTTCCTACAAAATGAATGACTCAACTCTTGGAACCACCTCTAACTGCCTCCTTGCTCAACAAGCTCCTCCTTTTCCCTATGTTCTTGTGAGCTCTTCGATATTTATCAGAATTCAAAATATTCTCTCTTGTTAGCATCCATAACGATCCTATTTAATCTCATGAACCTTTGTAATGTCATATATAAAAGTCTAGGTACCCATCAGCTTTCTAAGTCCACTCTGTCCTTTTCTAGTTTGCCCAAATGTAAATGATGCCATTTGCTCATCCCTAGAGACACTGCCAGCATAGACAAGATGTAGTTTGGAGCAACTATGGGTAATCCCTGGGAGCTTGCACATCTGGCTGTGAAAGTTTCTGCCTTGCATTGTTCTGGATACTTGAAGATTTCAAAATCCAACAGCCCTCTAATGGAGGCCTTGCTTTATATACTGACATTTAATCCCAAAAATAATTGTCGGAGATTTTAAAACACACATAATAAGCCTTGTTATGAAACCATTACTATCAAATGTATATAGCTTAAAGATTTTTCTTAAATCTATAATTCAAAAAGTCAGCCAACTAAAAGATACTTGGGGAACACTCAGAACCTGTTTACCCACAGGCTAGACCTGGACTGGGATTTAATGCAGAGTGGGAATCCTAGCAGGTGCCTAAAACAGAGTGACAGTTGTTAAACTCCTGCTAAAACTTCTATCTATACCCACATCTTGTTTCATTCCTTCTTTAAAACTTCACTGCCGTCCTAACCGAGGGGCCGTTTTTCCTGCTGTGTGTTGGACCCCTTCACACACACTCGCACAAGTGTGCCTTGTCGATTTAAAGGCAATTAAGTTGCTAATAGTCAGCTATTTCCAAAGTCGCCTACTGCAGATGATGATATATTACGGAACATCTGATGCCAGAAACGTAGCCGGGGAAAGTGGGCTGCGTTTTCGCTGAACTCTCATTAATTAAAGAAGCCGGCGGCGTATCTAAGAGCACGAGCCGCAGTTTGCGGCAAGCGCTTCGCGTTGAACGGCCGGTGCCGCTGGGTGTTGCCACGTGAACCGGCTTACGATGCACTGGGGAACTCAAGAGGAGAGACCGACATATTTTTTCCCATTTAGCGGCACCAAATACTCTGCTTCTGTCCCTACACATTTCTTCTGAAACACTTAAGCAAGATAAGATGCTCTCACTAACCCAGATAGAAATGTTTTAGCTCATTAAGCCCTTTCTTCCAGAATACTAATTCTGTGCTTGACTGGTGCTTTATTACAGATAAGAGAATAATTCAAAATTAAAAGACGTGAAATGAAGCTCTTCTAAGCTATCACTTAGGCCATTTGAGGGGAAAAGTGCTCATACCCAGTGCAACTTTTTAATAATAAAATGGACACAAACATTTGTTCAAAGTTCTCATAGCCCGATTTGTACCTCATTTTCTGCATAGCATTCAAATGTGCGATGTAAATAGCTTTTCAGGGTCCTACAACTGCCTTCTCCTCCTCGGACATAAGCTTTCTTGGGCTCCCTGTCTCTGCAGGGGCTGAAATGCAGGGGCGGGCCGGGCTCTCCGGTCTCTGGGCCGCCCCCTGCTGGCCGGCAAGCACACTGCCCACCTGCGCGGACCCAAACCTGCCGGCTCCACCGTGCAGGGCTCCAGCAGCAGCTGAGCTAGGGCGCTTAGCATCAACAATGCTCCAGCAGGACTTTGGTTTGGGTCAACGGTCTTTAGGACAAATTTGTTGCGAGCTTTTGTCATTAGACGCTCACAAGGCACTCCAGTGAGGGTAGCTAAATGCAGGAAGCAAATGGCACCCAAGGGGCGCAAAAAAGTCCAGAAGGCACTGGCTTTCGGCGACCCTCCTCTCCACTCCCCAATGCCACCTCCTCCCCCAGCAGGCTTGTTCCTGAAGCATCTAAAATCGAATTCCATTTGTAATACAGGCACAAAATAGGCCCAAGGTGTCTGCTGCACAGAATTGGGCATTTTACCCCAGCAGCTGACATGGGGAACAAAAGACTTTTCCTACAAAGGCATTTCCAGAGTCTTCCCACACCTGGAACATCACCTACCCCAGCCCACCCCCCAGAGCAGTGACCTGAGCCAAGAGGAGAGCCCACTGCCTCCCCAGGCCTCCTGTTATGGGGCACACTGGGGGGGACCCTTCCTTGGCCTGCAGCAGAAAAGCATGCTGGGAGCAGATTTCTTTTGTCCTCCAATATTATGCAAATAAGCAAATCAAATTAAGTACCTGGGTTTTTTTTTTAATTAAAGGTTTTGATTAGACACAAATCTGTTGTAGGCAGAATAAGAAATTTTATTCCAAAACCCCAGACACCTTGGCTCTTCTGCAGGTCCTCAATCAGGGCAGAGCCCCAGAATTGCGGGGAGCTCATCTTTTGATTTCCAGGTGGGTGGGCACCTGGGACACAGTGGTAAGAATTAAGCCTGAGAACAGCAAGGGAGAGAGCAAAGTCCTGTCACTCCTACAGAAAACACAGCTGCTCAGCTCCTGACTTTGTGTGCAACATAAAAGAAAATAAGCAATCTAGTCCATATCTACCAGAAGAGGCTGGCTGAGTCTCATAAACCAGAACTTGATTGTTGGAAGACCCTACAGCACCAAGACCGGAAACTAGAGGTCCCAGAACGGGATCTGGGATTTTCTAGATTTTATGGTTGGAGGGTTTTGGAGCCACTGGGTGTGACCCTCTTCTTCAGGAGGGATCTTTACCTTCTACCCCATTCCAAAGGATTTAGTTCTTGTAAGAAGCAGGCAGAGGCTGTAGGTGCTAAGGGAGAACTGGAAATGAATCATACACAGACACCAAAATAATTCTTTTCCAACAACTGAAGCCATCTTTCATCTTGTGTGTGGTGGGCACTGACCTGAGCACCTGCCCTGTGTTATCATCTCATCCGAATTCCACACAACTCCGTGATGTCGGTGGTGCTCTTAAATTCACTCCCACTCTGCAGATGGAGAAACTGAGGTCCAGAGAGTATCTTGAACAGGATCCTTAACATGCCAGGGTTCACACCCAGTGCTAGAACACCAGCTGGTACAGGGTAGGGATGCAATAAATATGTTTTGAGTGAGCAAGTAAGTAAATAGATGAACGAAAGGTGGACCCGAACGCAGCTCAGAACATGGACTTTGAGCTGTCTCAGCCATAACAACCAGGCCATTCCAAGGTGAGACACTGTAATGTGGGAGAAAGAGAATGAAAACCTGGATCTCAGTCCCATGGTTTTGCCCAGCCAGTCACATGATCTTACACAAGCCTATGTCCAGTCCTCGCCTCTTACAGCAACTGGAACTGAGCTTTGTTTTGGACAATCCTAGTTGGAGCATGGGGTCCTAGAGTTTGGCCAAGCAAGTCACATGGAGCCACTTCACATGGCCAGGTAGAGCTGAGGGTGTGTTACTAAAAATAGCATCTCTCGGAAGTGCCAAATCAGAACCAAAAAGACCATTCAGAGATGAGTCACCATATGACAGAAGGCCTCGCCAGTTGAGTGCAGAGCCCAGCAGAACTTCCAGGTGCTGAGGAGCAGACTTACCATCTGATCCTGCCCCTCCATACTAGCCATAGTGGACACTGGATGTAAAAGTGAAATGTTGATCTTATCCTAGTCAGAGGGACATTAATTGACATCATTTCAATTAGTGCTTTATTTGATTGAAAAGTACAGACTCAAATGTAAAATGGGTGATAGATATACCAAAAGATATTTGAACTTTCTAATAATCAATTAAAGATAAATTAATGAGATACCATATTCACCAACCAAATTGACAAAGATCAAGAAGACTAATAAAGCCCGGTATTGATTAGCATATAGGAAAAAGGAAATGCTTCTATATCACTGGTGGAAATGCTAAATGCTACAGCCTGTTGGGTTATATGTGGTAATACGTAATGGAAGCCTAAACAATATCAACAACTTTGACGGAACAATTAGAAACACACCATAAGGAATAACTGAATCAGATGTTCACTACAGCATTATTTATAAAAGTGAAAGGTAGAAACAAACGATTAATAAATATTCAACAACAGGAATATAGATAAATAAGTATAGTAGAATATTACGTTATTATTAAGGATGAAAAGATACAGTTTTGTTTATTTTCTTAGAGACACATCTAGGACTTTTGTTAAACAAACAAAAGAACACAACCAAAGAGTATACGAGAGTGACCTTGGCAGACACCCAGAAATACTATAAACAGCAGGAGTCATCCCTGGATGATAAGATAATGGGTGATTATCAGATACTGTCTGATAATTTTGATAATCGTGTGTTAATTTTACATGCATTGAACAATCAAACCAATGAAATTATTTTAATTTTGTAAGAAAAATACAGTGAGTGAAGAGTGAAAGTCACCACTCGCTGCCTAGAAAATGGACACCTGCAGCCTATAAATTACCAGAGGAAATTTCCTTTTAATTAACAAAGAATATCATTAGATAAAAATAAAAACAGGAAATCTTCAAATTAAGTTAAAATATATATAAGAAGGAAACCACAAAGCACAATGTAAGGAGACATAAATATAAGCTATTTATTAGCTGAACTATCAAATATGTGATAGGAATAGCACATCAGCTCACCCCACCCTTGTCTCTGGCCTTATGGCACATTAGAGGATATTACCAAGGACAGTAGTCAAGGCCATGTGTATGGGTACAGGGAAAAGGCAACAGGTAAAGGTACAGAGTGAAGACAAGCCAAGAACTTACAGGAATTCAGAAAAGGGAAGGAAAAAATTAATTTAGATCCCTATCTATTACTCTATACCCAAATAAATTCCTCAGGAGTTAAAGATATAAAAAATAAATCCTTATGTTATTAAAAGGAAACATAAGTAAATATTTGTCTAATCTTGGAGTGGAGAATGTCTTTTTAATCATAATGCCAAGATAGAAACCACAAAGGAAACGCTGAAAAAATGTTTCTATAAAATATTAAGACATTTTGAAAAATACATATAGGAAAACATGCTTTAAACAAAGATAAAAGACAAAAATGGGAAAATATTTGTAACATAACTGATGATGTTTTTACCCTCAAAATATAAAAAGCTCATAAAAATCAATAAAAATGTGTATATTGGACAATTAAGCAAGAAAAGTACTGATGCCCAGTAAGCCTGAAAATACGACAATGAGGAAATGCAAATGTGAAGGATGAGTTGACATCTTCTGGCTTCTCAAACTGGTAACAATAAACAGACTAAGGTCTATTGATAATGGACTTCCAATAATGCACCTGGGTCCCATGCAGCTTTGCCTCTCGTTCAATATGCTGCAAATGTATCCCATTACCTTCCTTTAGCCCCATTGCTCAGCTACACTCAACAAACCTGTTTCCTCTAAGAAATGGGGAGGATCAGAGCAGAATTTACACAATCACATATCAATGTATCTGTTTTCTGTTGCTGCTATAACAAGTAACCCCCAAATTAGCACCTTATAAAAACACAGATTTACTGTTTTATAATTCTGATTGTCAGAAGCCCAAAATCAGTCTTACTGAGTTCAAATTAAGGCTGTGCTCCTTCTGAAGTGTCTAGGGGAAGAATCTTTCCCCTTCCTTGTCTTTCCAGCTTCTAGAGGTGCCGGCAGCACAGCACCTGCTGTCTGCCTCTGCCATCTTTCAATAATCCTGATGATCACATTGAGCATCCCGGATAATCTTCCTTTCTCAAGAGCTTTAACTTCATCACACCTGTGAAGACCCTTCTCCTGTGCAAGGTAACACATTCACAGTCTGGGGGCATGCAGACAGGGGCGGACATCATTCTCACCCTCAGTGAGTCAATGCTTAAAACATGCCACACTCAGAGCTTGGCAAACAACAGCCCTTAAAACGTGTGTTAGCTGCTGTTAAGAGTTGGTAGCAGCCAAAGAAATGCCTCTCCAGGGCTGACGGTGAGTGGGGAGGAAGCATTGGGGCACACAGCTGGTGCGGGAGGAAAAACGCGAGGTGATGGAGGGGCACGGGCCGGGGGGTTTCTCCTCCACCCGCTGAGCCCCAGCCGGTGGGCATGGGAGCCCTGCTTACGTTATAGCAGGATGTCCACGTCATGCAACACAGCACACCTAACCGAAATTAACATGTGATATCTAATTATTGACGTAGAACTTATTTCACAATATACCAAAAGATAGCAGAAATGTCATATTGTTGGAGTCTATTTTTTAAACACACACACACACACGCACATATAAAACTGTGCGTCTAATAATTCAAGAAAGCGGTTTATCAGGCTCGCGGTTCTGCAGGCCGCACACGAAGCGTCACACCCGCACCTGCTCTCCGGGAGCTGCAGGCTGCCCGCACTCATGGGGGGAGGGGAGGTGGCCGCAGGAGTCAGCGTGAGCAGAGGTCACACAGCAAGAGAGGAGGGAGGCAGAGAGGCCAGAGAGAAGAAGCCAGGCCCTTTGTACCAACCAGCTCTCAGGGGAACTAACAGGGTAGGAACTCACTCACCCCCAGCCCAGGGAGGGCGTTAATTTGTTCTGAGCTGCTGCCCCTTGACCCAAGCACCTCCCATCAAGCTCCACCCCCGTCGCTGGGGGATCAGTTTCTGCAAGAGACGGGGGATCCACCTGCGGTGCATCTTACAAGGGTATATGTGAAACTTAGTAAATGCAGAATGTAAATGTCTTAGCACAATAACTAAGAAAACGCCAGGAAGGCTATGTTAACCAGTGTGATGAAAATGTGTCAGTCTATGAAACCAGGGTATGGTGCCCCATGATCACATTAATGTACACAGCTATGATTTAATAAAAAATAAATAAAAATATCCAAAGGCAGAACTGCGTATGTGAGTGCCTCTGTAAAGAAAAATTAAGGGAGGCTGTGCCCAAAGTGCTCCCACCGCGGGCCGCTGGGTGCAGGGCCCGGCTGACCTGGACTGTGTGGAAGGTCCCCTGGTTCAGGAGATGACAGGTTTTCTCTTCTTGGTTACCACCAACATCTCAGAGGAAGAGCCATGAGGGAAATGAGAGCCAAAGGCCAGTGGGCGAGATGAGTAAATCAGAAAATAATATAAAAATTTTAAAATCTAGACAAATTCCAGAAATTATTCTTCTTAGAGGCAGACCACAATTGACCTCTAGCTTCCTGAAAACAGAGGCTTGGCCCCCTCACCTCCCATGGTGCCTGCACTTTGCGGGTGGGCCAGACAGCCCAGCTCCTTCCCACCTTGTTGGTGCTCATACCCTGGACCCCCACACACATGTGCTCTGCCGCCTCCTTGCCTGGCTAGACCCCGCTTCATCTGCAGCCCTGAGTGTAAATATCGCTTCCCTCATCCAACCAACTTCTCATGAGCTGTCAGAGGACCCACCACCACTGTCTATGTTTTCAGGCTGGTGCTAATGTAGGTGATGAGAGGTTAATGGAAGACACTCCTCAGCATTTTCTTGCTCAAGGGGCAAGGGAGGTAGGGTATTATTGCATCAGCTCCCACAGTCCTTGGTGGAAGTGGCCGGGGCAGTTCACTCCCGGGTGGAGGAGGCTGGGGCAGTTCACTCCCAGGTGGAGGAGGCTGGGGTGTTCGTTCCCAGTTGGAGATGGCTGGGGCAGTTCATTCTCAGGTGGAGGAGGCTGGGGCAGTTCACTCCTAGGTGGAGGAGGCTGGGGCAGTTCATTCTCAGGTGGAGGAGGCTGGGGCAGTTCACTCCTAGGTGGAGGAGGCTGGGGCAGTTCATTCCCAGGTGGAGGAGGCTGGGGCAGTTCACTCCTAGGTGGAGGAGGCTGGGGCAGTTCATTCTCAGGTGGAGGAGGCTGGGGCAGTTCACTCCTAGGTGGAGGAGGCTGGGGCAGTTCATTCTCAGGTGGAGGAGGCTGGGGCAGTTCACTCCTAGGTGGAGGAGGCTGGGGCAGTTCATTCCCAGGTGGAGGAGGCTGGGGCAGTTCACTCCTAGGTGGAGGAGGCTGGGGCAGTTCATTCTCAGGTAGAGGAGGCTGGGGCAGTTCACTCCTAGGTGCAGGAGGCTGGGGCAGTTCATTCCCAGGGGGAGGAGGCTGCAGCAGTTCATTCCCAGGCAGAGGTGGCTGGGGCAGTTCACTCCCAGGTGGAGGTGGCTGGGGTGTTCATTCCCGGATGGAGGTGGCTGGGGCAGTTCGTTTCCAGGTAGAGGTGGCTGGGGTATTTGTTCCCAGATGGATATGGCTGGGGCATTCATTCTCAGGTGCTGTAGGTCTGCCTGAGTGGCCTGCTGCCACCAGAAAGGCTTCCCACAGTTGGGAGAGGGGTGGGAAAGGAAAATCCTCGGGCACAGAGAGGCAGGTACTAAAGGCCAAAGTGGGGTTCCCAGAAAGGTTCCAGGGATGTGGATGAGGCCCTACTACGTAGTAGTTAAACTGATAAGGACACAGGCATTTGGTGTATATTTATAAATGCCAATCTGCCTCATTAGACTGCAAATTCCATAGGGGCAGAAGTTACAGCTGCCTCTCAGGTGCCTGACACAGTGTCTGATGAACAGATACATGAATCAGAGAATGAGTGAATGGCCCCAGGTAAGTTTTACCTGAACAATGCATGACCCCAGTCAGATAGTACGCCAGAATTTCAGAAAAGACTTGAATTATTATTCAGCTGGATTTCAACTCGTATCATTACCTTGAATTATTTATTCTACTTGTGACCCACAAAGACCTCCTGATTCTTACCGTTTCATCAATGGTGTCGTTTTGTCCAAATCACACAGCAACTTTAAGTTCTAGGATTTAAAATAGATGAAACCGATCAAGTAGGATATTTTCCAGGGAAGGTTCTAAGACATTCCCACGCAGCAGGGGCTGGCAAACTGCTGTGGTCTGCAAGCCAAATCAGACCTGTGAGCAAAGAAAGGATTTTACATTTTTAAGTGGTTGAGGAAAATAAGAAAAATCATTTTATCACACATGAAAAGTGTGTTAAATTCAAACTTCAGTCTCCATAAATAAAGTTAGCTTGGAACATAGCCATTCCCATTTGTGTGTGAAGTGTGAAGGCTGCTTTTGAACTATATACAACAGTGGTTGCTGCAGAAAGTACAGCCCTCCAAACCCCTACATTATTTACTTTCCAGCCCTTAAAGAAGTTTGTCAGGCAGCCAGCCACACAACTGGGCGAATGATGCCCCTTCTTGAGACACCTGCTCCACACCAGCTGAAGAAAACAACTTTCCATCCATCCCTTCCATCCATCCCAGCTCAGATACTCAGGAAAATCACCTTCACAACAGCCCCATGTTACACCCCTCCCCTGTGGCCACAAGAATACCAAAGGTATATAGTCCCTTGCTTCTTCTCCTCTCTGCACCATTCCTGTGTCTCCAAATATTTCGCTGGCCAGGGGGACGTGCCCTTCCTCCAGAACAACTCACTCGTCAGACTGGCTTGGCTCAGTGCATTCCACTGTGTACACAAAACATAGTGCAGAAAACAGCACCAAACACGCGTGACCACACACAGAGCTCTTATGAGATACATTTCCCATGAATATTGCTTAATCTAATAATTTTCCCTGTTTTAATACCATCAATTTCCCTCCTGATCAGTGCTACCCATCAGGAAGTATCTTCAGGTAATTAACATTTTTACATTTTTAATTATGAAATCTTTCCTAAGCTGGCAGGGTGTCACAGATTAGAAGCATCAAGCGTCAAGCGTCAGCGGTGCTGCGATCTAAGGCTTGCTGGGGAAAATCGAGGTGGGTGTGAGTCCAGGCCACCAGCTGTGCCATGGTGCCCTTGTCTAAGATGGCACTGGACAAGAGGGCAAAATAGAGGGCTCTGCACAAGACGCTGTGTTTGGTGGTCAACTTTGCTCTACACTTTGATTGCAGCAGCAAATGCAACTTTCCTAAGGAGACACAGGCATTAAGTCTTTAACAGGACAGAGCAGACCCACACCAGGGCCTCTACACAGGGCCAAGAGCCAGCACAGACTCCCCTCTGAGGGCCACTTGGGGTTTACTCCTAACTGTCGTGTGGCCTTTGCGGTCATGTAAATGTTTTCCTCCCTCGGCCTCACCTTTCCTTTCCTTTGAAGCCCTTTTTATTCCACGTTCCATTTAAAAATTTCTATTTAATTACCTGAACGTCTCAAAACAAAAAAAAAGAGTTCCACTTGTTCCTCGACACGTACGCCGCTGTAGAAGACGCACGGCCACACGGCATCCAGACATGCCAGACGTGTGTCTGGACGGGACAGAAAGGAAAGCAGGGAAACACTGTGCACTTAAAGTCCTACTTTGCAGACATGCTCACATGCTTTGGGGACAATTCTCCTGGATTTGTTTACATTTCAAGCTCATGTCAGCTTTATCCATCAAGGTGTTCTAAGCTCCTTCCTCAGCATCCTGTGACCAGGCCATCACCACGCCACTACCAAGGGCAGCTTGAAAGTGATGCTTTCTGAACTAAGAGAAGCTCCAGGACTTGTCCAAGACCATGCCACATGGAGAGGGGCCAGGCCACCCGGTGCTGCCTTCCCTCCTCCAGGGACAGACCGCACACAGGAGGCCCTTCATCCACAGTGCACCCACCTCCACTTTTTCTCCATCCATTCAATTCCAGCCCCATATCTGGCACTTCCTTGCCTTTCTTCTCTGCCCACACCCCCAGGAGCAGTGAAGATGTCCACTCTCTCTGACCCTACTTTCCAGGGGTTAGAGGTCCAATGTGTGATGCCATAGCACCCAGCACACAAATTCCTGTTTAAGAGAAATGCAC